>NC_090650.1:140458498-140798498 GCF_040937935.1 Hyperolius riggenbachi | reverse complement strand
TCCCAAGTGCAGTGTTTACATCTGTTCTCTCCTCCAAACACCCACTAATTACCCTCCACCTTTGAGACCATTGCTCCTCTGCGCACCAAATATCTTACTCCACACCATCATGCACGGTGGTTTGATAACGCTATAAAAGAGCTGAAAAGACAAGGCCGAAAACTTGAGAGACTGTGGCGCAAATCTCAGTCCACAGAAGACAAACATGCCTTAATCCTCCACTTGAAGAGCTACCAAAAGGTAATCACGGGAAAAAAAATCATCCTTTCTATCACAAGAGATTGCGAATGCAGTTAACAAACCAGCCCAACTGTTCCGCACAGTGGAAAAACTCTGCAACCCGGCATGTCAAAAACTTAACATCGAGTCTTCAAAGGACCTCTGTGACCAATTTGCCCATTTCTTCACAGACAAAGTCTCCGCTATAAGGTCCGACATCCAACTTACAGCATCTGAGCCTAATATAGCGCTGAAGACCATTAGCAGAGACAATGTAACACCTTGGTCAAACTTCAAAGAAATTGATGAAGAAGTCACATCAAGCATCCTCCTTCACGTCCGCCTAACTACCTGTGACCTAGATCCTGGCCCAACACAGTTCATGTTGAACTGCCCCGACCTGTTCGTACCGGTATTCCTAAAAATTGTTAACTGTTCCTTAAAATCAGGGATATTTCCTGCTTTACTGAAGGAAGCAATCATCAGGCCTCTCCTCAAAAAACCCTCCCTGGACCCAGATGCAATGACCAGCTACAGACCTGTCTCTAACCTTCCCTTTCTGGGCAAGCTAATTGAAAAAGCTGTTTACCTCCAGCTAGAAGCCAAAATCCTACAAAACAACAGTTATGACCCATTCCAGTCTGGCTTCAGGAAACACCACAGCACTGAAACGGCCCTCATCCAAATATGCAACCACCTGCTCATGGCAAGAGACAGAGGAGAGTGCTCCATCCTCATACTGCTAGACCTTTCTGCAGCCTTTGATACAGTTGACCATGACATCTTGATAAACAGGCTACAGGAATACTGCGGCATTGATGGCATAGTTCTTCAGTGGTTCCAATCCTTCTTGAGTGGCAGAACCCAAAAAGTGTCTATGGGGCCCTTCCTGTCCACCCCTCTATCACTTAGGTATGGGGTGCCCCAGGGCTCAATCCTCTCTCCCCTGCTTTTCACGATTTACATGTTACCGCTGGGAAAACTAATCCAAAAACATGGCCTGACATACCACTGCTATGCAGACGACACTCAACTATATCTTTCCTTCAAGCCTGGTGTGACAGACCCAACTCTAGCTATAAACGCCTGCTTACGTGAACTACAGCAATGGATGAATGACAACTGGCTGAAACTGAATGCAGACAAAACTGAAGTCCTTCTGATAGGAGGGCAGAGCATGATAACAAAACAACTTAACTTGCAGTCTTCACCACTGGGAATAGGAGGCACGGATCTGCGCAGCTCTGATCATGTGCGTAGCCTGGGAGTTCTAATTGATTGGGATTTAAAGTTCAGAACTCAAATCTCTGCTGTGGTGAAATCATCCTATTTTCACCTGAAGAACATTGCAAAAATCAAGCACCTCATACCCCCAGAAGATCTGCCAACCTTAGTCCACGCCTTCATCACATCCCGACTGGACTACTGCAATGCTCTCTACACTGGCCTTCCAAAAAAAGGTCTTGTACCGACTACAGCTGATACAGAATACTGCTGCCAGACTGCTAACCAACCAACCAACCCCGTCACTGCCACATAACGCCAGTCCTGCACTCCCTTCACTGGCTACCTATAGAATGGAGGGTCCTATTCAAGATCGGCCTACTGACATTTAAATCCCTGAATAATTTAGGCCCTGGATACATGAAAGATATGTTGCAGCTGCGTAGCAATCCCCACATTCTCAGATCAACAGGTTCTAATAATCTAGTCATACCCAGAGTCCACTTGGAAACTTTTGGTCCCAGAGCCTTCTGTCATGCTGCCCCTACGTTTTGGAACTCCTTACCTCAACAGATCAGGACAGCTCCATCCCTGGACGTGTTTAAATCCAGACTGAAAACCCACCTGTTCAGTTTGGCATTTGCAGAAATATAACTTTTGTTGTGTGAATACTTCATCCTACTAATTACTGAATCTGAGAGAGCCTAAGCGCTTTGAGTCCTATGGGAGAAAAGCGCTATAGAAATGTTATTGTATTGTATTGTATCAATCACCCCCTGTCACTGCTACCCATCAGATTAGACCCCTATCTGCCCCTAGGGCACTCAATCACCCGCCCATACCCTCAGAACGCCCTCAGACCCCAGCCCTGATCACCTCGCCAGTGCATTGCTTGCATCTATTCCCCCCTCTAATCACACCTTGAGACACCCATCAATCACCTCCTGTCACCCCCTAGCACACCTACTCATCAGATCAGGCCCTAATTTGCCCTGTGTGGGCTCCTGATCACTCGGCCAAACCCTCAGATCCCCCTCAGACCCCCTTCCGATCACCTCCCCAGTGCATTGATTGCATCTATTTTCCCCTCTAACCACCCCCTGAGACACCCATCAATCACCTCCTGTCACCCCCTAGCACTCCTATCCATCAGATCAGGCCCAATACAACCTGTCATCTAAAAGGCCACCCTGCTTATGACCGGTTCCACAAAATTCGCCCCCTCATAGACCACCTGTCATCAAAATTTTCATATGCTTATACCCCTGAACAGTCATTTTGAGACATTTGGTTTCCAGACTACTCACGGTTTTGGGCCCGTAAAATGCCAGGGCGGTATAGGAACCCCACAAGTGACCCCATTTTAGAAAAAAAGACACCCCAAGGTATTCTGTTAGGTGTATGACGAGTTCATAGAAGATTTTATTTTTTGTCAAAAGTTAGCGGAAATTGATTTTTATTGTTCTTTTTCACAAAGTCTCATTTTTCACTAATTTGTGACAAAAAATAAAATCTTCTATGAACTCGCCATACTCCTAACGGAATACCTTGGGGTGTCTTCTTTCTAAAATGGGGTCACTTGTGGGGTTCCTATACTGCCCTGGCATTTTAGGGGCCCTAAACTGTGAGGAGTAGTCTACAAAACAAATGCCTCAAAATGACCTGTGAATAGGACGTTGGGCCCCTTAGCGTACCTAGGCTGCAAAAAAGTGTCACACATGTGGTATCGTCGTACTCAGGAGAAGTAGTATAATGTGTTTTGGGGTGTATTTTTACACATACCCATGCTGGGTGGGAGAAATCTCTCTGTAAATGGACAATTCTGTGTAAAAAAAAAAATCAAAAGATTGTCATTTACAGAGATATTTCTCCCACTCAGCATGGGTATGTGTAAAAATACACCACAAAACACATTATACTACTTCTCCTGAGTACGGCGGTACCACATGTGTGGCACTTTTTTACACCCTAAGTGCGCTAAGGGGCCCAAAGTCCAATGAGTACCTTTAGGATTTCACAGGTCATTTTGCGACATTGTTGGTTTCAAGACTACTCCTCACGGTTTAGGGCCCCTAAAATGCCAGGGCAGTATAGGAACCCCACAAATGACCCCATTCTAGAAAGAAGACACCCAAAGGTATTCCGTTAGGAGTATGGTGAGTTCATAGAAGATTTTATTTTTTTGTCACAAGTTAGCGGAAAATGACACTTTGTGAAAAAAAGCCAATTAAAATCAATTTCCGCTAGCTTGTGACAACAATAAAATCTTCTATGAACTCACCATACTCCTAACGGAATACCTTGGAGTGTCTTCTTTCTAAAATGGGGTCATTTGCAGGGTTCCTATACTGCCCTGGCATTTTAGGGGCCCTAAACCGTGAGGAGTAGTCTGGAAATCAAATTCCGCAAGATGACCTGTGAAATCCTAAAGGTACTCATTGGACTTTGGGCCCCTTAGCACAGTTAGGGTGCAAAAAAGTGCCACACATGTGGTATCGCCGTACTCGGGAGAAGTAGTACAATGTGTTTTGGGGTGTATTTTTACACATACCCATGCTGGGTGGGAGAAATATCTCTGTAAATGAAAATTTTTTGATTTTTTTTTTTACACACAATTGTCCATTTACAGAGAGATTTCTCCCACCCAGCATGGGTATGTGTAAAAATACACCCCAAAACACATTGTACTACTTCTCCCGAGTACGGCGATACCACATGTGTGGCACTTTTTTGCAGCCTAACTGCGCTAAGGGGTCCAAAGTCCAATGAGCACCTTTAGGCTTTACAGGGGTGCTTACAATTAGGCACCCCCCAAAATGCCAGGACAGTAAACACACCCCACAAATGACCCCATTTTGGAAAGTAGACACTTCAAGGTATTCAGAGAGGGGCATGGTGAGTCCGTGGCAGATTTCATTTTTTTTTGTCGCAAGTTAGAAGAAATGGAAACTTTTTTTTTTTTTGGTCACAAAGTGTCATTTTCCGCTTACTTGTGACAAAAAATATCTTCTATGAACTCACTATGCCTCTCAGTGAATACTTTGGGATTTCTTCTTTCCAAAATGGGGTCATTTGGGGGGAATTTATACTATCCTGGAATTCTAGCCCCTCATGAAACATGACAGGGGGTCAGAAAAGTCATAAATGCTTGAAAATGGGAAAATTCACTTTTTGCACCATAGTTTGTAAATGCTATAACTTTTACCCAAACCAATAAATATAGGCTGAATGGGTTTTTTTTCATCAAAAACATGTTTGTCCACATTTTTCGCGCTGCATGTATACAGAATTTTTACTTTATTTGAAAAATGTCAGCACAGAAAGTTACAAAAAATCATTTTTTTGCCAAAATTCATGTCTTTTTTGATTAATATAATAAAAAGTAAAAATCGCAGCAGCAATCAAATAGCACCAAAAGAAAGCTTTATTAGTGACAAGAAAAGGAGCCAAAATTCATTTAGGTGGTAGGTTGTATGAGCGAGCAATAAACCGTGAAAGATGCAGTGGTCTGAATGGAAAAAAAGTGCCTGGTCCTTAAAGGGAAGGTTCAAGCAAAATAAAAAAATGAGTTTCACTTACCTGGGGCTTCTACCAGCCCCATGCAGCCATCCTGTGCCCTCGTAGTCACTCACTGCTGCTCCAGTCCCCCACTGGCAGCTTGCCGACCTCGGGGTCGGCGGGACGCATTGCATACATTTTTACGCATTCCCGCTAGTGCAGGAACATTAACACATACATTTTTACGCATTCCCGCTAGTGCAGGAACATTAACACATACATTTTTACGCGTTACTGGTTTAATGCGTACATTTTTACGCATTGAACTAGTAATGCGTAAAAAATGTATGTGTTAATGTTGCTGCACTAGCGGGAATGCGTAAAAATGTACGCAATGCGTCCCGCCGACCCCGAGGTCGGCAAGCTGCCAGCGGGGGACTGGAGCAGCAGTGAGTGACTACGAGGGCACAGGATGGCTGCATGGGGCTGGTAGAAGCCCCAGGTAAGTGAAACTCATTTTTTTATTTTGCTTGGACATTCCCTTTAAGGGGGTTAAAGCCCAAGGTCCTCAAGTGGTTAAGTGTGATAACATTGAAGATGGTAATACTTTAGAGCTGATGCTAATTTTATGTCAATTGTATCCACATTCAAAAAGGTTGGCATTGGACCAATCAAAATCATCAGCAACTGCATATGAAAGAGCCAGAACTATTAAAGTAATTTCCACTGTCACAGCTGCCTTCAACATGGACTTCTACTCGTATCTACTAGACCAGTGGTTCTCAACATCATTACAGCATGTATGCCTTTACGCTTGACAATGTTTACTGCTTTTGGTGGGTTATATTATCTGGAGTACTCCTGATGCATGTATGTTTAAAGGTGCATACACACCTTTGACAGATGTCGCCGGACTGGGATCAGGAACTGATCCCCTTGTGTGACATCGCTGGGCCGGGTTGCACACACGCGTGTTAGCTGTGTAGCTGATGATGCACTGTGTTACAATGCGGGAGGCGAGGGAAGGACGATGAACGGTGCATGCTTGATTTAACGCCGGGCGGAGGATCAGCGCAAACAATGGGATTGGCATTGCTGCGGGTGAGTAGATCCGCGGAGCAGGTCAATGCGAGTTAGAGGTCAGCGGCTGCCATACACACACCTGATAATCGGCTGAGGCAGTCGCCTTAAAGGGAACCTAAAGCAAGAGGGATATAGAGGCTGCAATATGTATTTCCTTTTAAACAATGCATATTGCCTGGCTGTCCTGCTAATCCTCTGCCTTTAATACTTTTAGACATAGACCCTGAAGCATGCACATCAGGTGCTCTGACTTACATCTGACTGGATTAGCTGCATGCTTGTTTCAGGTGTGTGATTCAGACACTATTGCAGCTAAAGAGATCAGTAGGATAGCCAGACAACTGGTATTGCTTAAAGAAATCCTGTAATAAAAAATACCCCTCTGGGGGATACCTACCTCATGAGAGGGAAGCCTCTGGATCCTAACGAGGCTTCCCTTGTCCTCCGGTGTCCCTTTGTTAAGTGCCAGGGTCCCCCCAAGTGCGGAGATGTAAATATTTACCTCTCCGCGATCCAGCACAGGTATACTAGCAGCTTTTCGTTCAGGTAAGGCAGAAATAGCCAAACTCGATCAATCTGCTCTACTGCGCAGGCACAAGTCCTTTTGCACCTGCGCAGTAGAGCGGATATGATCGGGCTTGGCTATATCCGCCTAGCCCGAAGGAAGAGCCGCAACTGCACCTGCGCTGGATCCCGGCAAGGTAAATATATCAAGCCTTGTCAAGCTTGTTGGGGGAAGATTACGTGAGGCTTCGGGGGAGCCAGCGCTGATTTGCCTGCACCTGCAGGGATGTGAGGAGCCTCATTGGGACCCTGAGGCTTCCCCCTCCCGAGGTAAATACCCCCCAGGGGAGTATTTTTTTATAGAGTCCCTTTAAAAGGAAATACATATGGAAGCCTCGCATTAGGTTCCCTTATAATTAGAAAAATTGTTCAGCAAATCTTGTACTAAGTTGACACAAATTAGTCAGTTAGCAACTACAATATCAAGATACTTTACAGAAGGAGAAAGGGACTAGCTAAGGCTGTGGTTCCCAACCTTTTTTAAGTCGTGACATCACGCCAAATGCTCAGATCTCCGTGACACATCACATATGCATAATAGATAAATACTAACAATAACCACTAAATGGATAGAAAGAGTACATTATCCGGAATACACTTAAAAATGAAGGCTAGGACCTTTCAGGGAAGAGTTAGGGGCCCCCTACAATTTGGAATGATAGCATAGTACTGACAATTTGCATCTTGCATGTTATAGCCATGGTGCCCCCCCCCCCAAAAAAAAATGCCCTCAGACTCAGTATAGGTAGGTAGCCAAGTATAGTTGCCCCCAGTATAGGAAGCCAGTATAATTGCCCCAGTATATGTAGATAGAATAGTTGGCTAGCATAGTTGCCCCCAGTATAGGTAGTTAGTATAGTTGCCCCAGTATAGGTAGTATAGCTGCCCCAGTATAGGTAATATAGTTGTCCCAGTATAGGTAATATAGTTGCCCCAGTATGGGTAGTATAGTAGTATAGTAGCTACAGTATGGGTAGTATAGTTGCCCCCGGTATAGGTAGCTAGTATAGTTGCCTCTAGTATAGCTTAGCCAGGTAGGTGGCCAGCCTGCTCCCCCCTCCCTTCCTGCGGCCGCCACTCGTGTAACTTTCTGAGCTGGCAGCCACTTCCTCTATTGTACCTGGCTGACCCCTCTCCTCCGGTATGGGTAGTATAGTTGCCCCCGGTATAGGTAGTTAGTATAGTTGCCTCTAGTATAGCTTAGCCAGGTAGGTGGCCAGCCTGCTTCCTCCTCCCTACCTGGGCCGCCACTCGTGTAACTTTCTGAGCTGGCGGCCACTTCCTCTATTGTACCTGGCTGACCCCTCTCCTCCATCATAGGCGTCTTCTCTCCCTGCTTCTCCCCGCCTCTGCTCCATCTATATTTAGATGGCTACAACAAAATGGCTGCCCATGTTCGCATTTGGGGACATCGGCTGCCATTTTCTTATACCCTGCTCTAATTACAGATGGAGCAGAGGCTGAGACAAGCGCAGAGAGACAGAGCTGGTGGCGAGCGGCGACACATACCCAATGCTGGTTGGGAATGACTGAGCTAAGGGCTTGTTCACTCTATGAGTGTTTCCGTTTTTATTAAGTGCTGGCGATTTTAGAAATCACCCTAAAAGTGCTTGTGCAATGATTTCCCATGAGCGTGGTCACGTGCGCTTTTTGATTTTATTAAAATCGTGGGATATAGGGAAAATAAGACAGAACTAAGGCTACGTTTCCACTATAGCATCACATTTTCGCCTGCAAAAAAATCGTAGAAGATTTTTCTGATTGGTTAAAATCTGCATGTAAATTTTTACACGTTTTTAAGCGAATTTTTAGTACGCGAAAATTCGCGTTAGTTAAATATAAGATAATCTGCCTAGTAACAGCTTAGTCATGACTGCTGACAACTTCCTGTAACCATGGATCTAATGTGAATTTTGGGGCAAATAATGCAAAAATGTGCATGGCCTATACAAAGCATTGTACGCGAATCGTACGCGATGTCCGAATAAATGATACAGGACCTCAGATTTTTTCACACGTACGAAAATTTGCATTGGTTGGAAACAGCCCCATTCACTACCATTAGTTGCAAAATCAATGCGAATTTTCTGAGAGAAAAATCTGACACAAAACACACAAGTGGAAACCAGGCCTAACAGAATTTCTATCTTTCTCTTGCTCTATCCAAACACAGAAAAAAGGAGTTTTGAGTTTAGTGAGAAAGAAAATGTTAAAAGTTGCTTACAAGCCTCTAGATCAGCGATGGCGAACATATGGCACACATGCCAGACCCGGCACGCGTAGCCGAATCTGCTGGCACGCCATCGCTGCTGCGCTAGACTGTCCGCGGCGTCTACTAGACGCGGCACCAGTTTATAGCCCGTAACCCCGCTCCAGCCTGCATAGTCTTCTGCAGGCAGAGCAGGGCTACGGGAAGATGGCATCTGAAGCCTTGTACTGGAGACTATTTGTGTCTTTAGTACAGGGCTTTGGGCGCCATCTTCCCGTAGCCCTGCTATTCCATTCAGCGCGGGAGACTGCAGGAGGATCGTCCGGGGAGCTGAGCTCCAGAGGCCGGCCGGGAGAGGAGACTTCTGTCAGGTGAGTAAATACCTTTTTTTGCAGGTGAAATGTGACCCACTGTGTTTATTTTCTGGTGAAATGTTGCCCACTGCGTTTATTTTCTGGTGAAATGCTGCCCACTGCGTTTATTTTCTGGTGAAATGCTGCCCACTGCGTTTATTTTCTGGAGAAATGTTGCCCACTGCGTTTATTTTCTGCTGAAATGTTGCCCACTGCATTATTTTCTGCTAAAATGTTGCCCACTGCATTATTTTCTGCTGAAATGTTGCCCACATTGCGTTACTTTCTGCTGAAATGTTGCCCACATTGCGTTATTTTCTGCTGAAATGTTCCAACATTGCGCTATTTTTTGCTGAAATGTTGCCCACATTGCGTATATTTTCTGGTGTCTGGGGTAACTGTTGCTGTATTTATTATTTCACGGTCATAGTTTGCTATATTTGCTGCTTTGGGGATACGGTGGGTATACTAATAAATAGCATCACACAGTTTCTGCACACCCATGATGCGAATCCTAGTTTCACCACATCATGGCGGAAACACTGCATTCTTGTGCCTCGCTGTTACATCATTACGTTAGCTCCACCCATACAATGTCATGGCCATGCCCATTTTTAGGCGCCCCCCCCCAATTGGCACTCAGTGATAAATAATTCAATTTTGGGTCACAGTTTGGGCACTCAGCCTCTGAAAGGTTCGCCATCACTGCTCTAGATGATCCAGAGGCTTTCCAGATCCTCCTTGAGCCCACACGCTGCTGCCCGGGATCCTCATCTGCAACTCCCATCTTTTTACAAGCGGATTCGCAATGTACATGCACAAGCACGGTCCACAAATGACCAGTACAACAGAAATACTCATGGATGAAGGAAAAAGCAGTGCAGATGTGGCTTTGTTCTACTGGGCATGAACAGACCCGTGTATGCCCAAATACAGATGTGCTTGTACGTGGTGGGCCCTCATCCGTGACAAGCTCTTGCTTAATTGACAAGCTCTTGTTGAATATGCTAGAGGGAGCCAGCTCTAGAACAGTGGGCTGCAGGAGTATCAGGGAAGCCTCTGAACTATCCAGAGGACTCCTGCTAATGAGGCAAGTATCTAATTTAGTTTTCTACATCCACTTCAGATACTTTTAAATGCAGTTGAAGGGAAACATCTATAATCACATAATGTCATGGGGTGAGTTACATGCATGGATACTCGCCTTTCTGAAAGCCTTTTTGCATCTTCTCTAAAAAAATTCTACTGTGTGATGTCACACGTGCACTTCACGTCATCTTGCCCTTTTTACCATCACACCCAATTTCAAGATGTAATGCATCTACTGAAATCCTGTTCTTTGCTAGATCCTTTCATCTGCACATACAACAGAGTAACCAAGCAGCTCAGGGTGACCCAAACTGCACATACAAGAAGGCAGGGTGATAAGATGCATACTAAGGATGGTCAATGAGATGCATATAAGGCCTGGTTCACACTGCAAGAGTTTTTTTATAGAGTACCTGAGATGGGGGGATATAAAAAAATACCAGGGGCTTCCTCCAACCCTCTCTGGCCTGATCACTCCCTCGCCGCCGCCCTCCACTGCCTGCAGCCTCCACACCTGGCTACGATAAGTCGTCCAGTCGGCGTAGTGCGGCTGTTCGCACTCCCCCGTCGTGCTCACATGGCCAGGAACGTTCTGCGCCGCCGTAGAACGCTCCCGGCCATGGGAGAGCAACAGGGGAGCACGCACTTGAGTTGATGTGGCTCACAATAGGGGTATTCGGTGAACACCATCTATCATAAAGGGGTTCATAATCTAATAACGTTGAGAAACATAGCGTTACACTATTGTGCTCACAGCAGAAGCAGGAAATTTGGGCACGCACTTGCAGCAGAAGTTTGGGTGCCACCATAGGGGTCCATTGTATTTATTGGTAAGGAGGGGAAATTTGGGCAGTCGTGGCATCTGCTAAATATCGGGAGTCCGGGTCTGCATAATTATTGTGCACCCAAACGTCCTCTATGGCGGCACCTGAAAACTGACGCTTCATTGCGTTTTTTTTAAAAGGAGGCAGCAAGGATGGTTAAGGTTAGCCGTGGGGGAAGGTTAGCGGCATTGGGGGCGGAGGGATTAAGTTAGCCGTGGTGGTGGGGTGTTATGGCAGCAGTAGTAGCATTATAGTGGGAGGGTTCAGTGTAAGAATAGGCTTAGCTTTAGTAAAATATCTGTATTTAATAACAAAATTTTACAGGTTTTTACGCTTTAATTGTGAAATATCCTGGGTAAACTTTTTCTTCCTAGACTACCATAACATTTGCAGTGCCTTTCTAAGCAGCTCTGCTTTGTTTGAGGAAACTGCCTGTATTGTCTGTGGTTTGAACAGCTCTATAGTATCTCATACACGGAAAACCCAGGCTTTCCAGCTATTTCGTGTCACTGGGGATGATCTCCAGCTATCTGCAGCGACCACTTACCCAGTTACAGAGCTCAGGCTGTGCTACTGCGTACACCAAGCACAAGTCCCTCAAGTAATCAGCTCCGAGGGCTAGTTTAGCAGAACATGCTGACAGCGCCCCCAGCAGTCCGGCCACCGCGCTGCACCCCCAGATGGACCACATTGAAATGCAGAAATCACTGGTTTACTTCCGTTTTCTGACAAAAGCTTCAGAGTGCAGACGTCTATGGCAGACCACCCCCTTTACACAGTGACAGCGTCACAGCAGATCTCAGTTTGCTTCCTGGTTCACCACGTGACTGTGAACAGTGATAATTACAGAAGACAGACAACCATCTTTGTAACTGGCAGAAAAGCAAGTCCGAGCAGCTGGTGAGCAGCTGGTGAGCAGAGGCGTTTCAAACCACAGACACTTTGGCAGTCGCCTCATAGCAGAGCTCTCTAGAAAGACTCTGTACATTTTCTGGCAGTTTATTTTCTTTGTCCCGAAAGACTGACAACTAAAGGTTGTATTATCGAATTGGATGAAAATCGGTGCCGCTAAGTGCATGCCCGTTCCACAGTGGAACCAATTTTGGGGCGAAATTGGTTGCATTAATTGATCGGACATGCTGCAAGATGTCGGGCCATCGTGGTCAGTCGGGTGTGCGATGGTAACAGCGAGCGATATCGGAACGTGCAATGAAACTCCGGCACTGTTTATGTATGTATGAATGTATATGCACTGGCGTAACAATAGGGGCTACACCCCTTGCACCCGCGGGGAGCCCGCTCAGGGCCGTTTTAAGGGGCTGGAGGGGTCGCAGCATGAGGGGAAAGTAATGGCCACACATCGGCAGGGAGAAGGGATGGTGCACATACATATACATACACATTTATACATAGGGGAACAGTGGCGGGCTAGGCTAATTCTCAAGAGATTTCATGCTGAAATTGATTGGGAATCGGCCTGCAGTGTACGGGCAGCTGACAAATCTCTCTAATCATAATTGATTAAAGGTGGCCGACCCGGCTGCCAGGTCGGGCTCTTCTGCGCTCCAAGGCCCGGAACTTCCGCGTCCCACGCCGGCGCGCTGACGTCATCGGACGTCCTCCGGGCTCTACTGCGCATGCGCAGTAGAGCCCGGAGGACGTCCGATGACGTCAGAGCGCCGGCGTGGGACGCAGAAGTTCCGGGCCTTGGAGCGCAGAAGAGCCCGACCTGGCACCCGGCCTGGCCAGGTCGGGTCGGCCACCGGAGACCACCGGGAGCCTGCGGAGCGGCGGCGAGGGCACCTCCTGCCTGCCACGGGCTGGAGGAAGCCCCAGGTAAGTGGAAATTGATTTTTATTTTTTACCCACCCTCCCTGAACCTTCCCTTTAAGAGAGAGAATTGTCTCTTGGTCGAATCGGCCCATCATCGCTAGATGTATGGCTACCTTAAAGTACCCCTGAATGGCGCTTTAAACAATTGCTTTTTGTGAATCAAGCCCGCACTGTCTTATGTCAGAAGGAGGGGAAATAAACGGAAGAGGAGGAATATTTTATAGATAAAAAGACACCCCCCCCCCCCAGCATGCAACTGTTTTGCCAGCCGATGGCAATGACAAGGGGCCAGTGCCAGTGTTTCTAAGTTATGTGATAACTCCAAACCATAACAGCAGAAAAAGTTTTGAATGCAGAATTAGCATCTTTATCGCTTAATACACGCACACCAGTTGCTGTTGAAATTTTATTTTTATGGTGACAATCCTGCTTTCAATAACTGTCTCCTGTAGATATGGTGACCCCTTTACAAAATATCTACAGCCAACAACAGGGCTGCTCAACTCTTTCACACAGTGGAAGCTCTGCAATCCCTCATGCCTAAAACCCCTAACCACATTATCTAGGGAAAGGGGGAAAGGTGTGAAGACTTCTCTTCCTTCTTCGCATACAAATTGTCTGCCATCAGTCCCAGCATTACACCAAGGACTTCAATTGGCCCTTGGACTTTGCATGTGCCTACTACCACATGACTATGGCAAGTCTTTGACACTGAGTGTAGAAGATTTCGGTGTTCTCAGCTTGTATTTTCTAATGTAAATTTTGTGGAATGAATTGCACATAAATCATTTCAGTTTTTTAACCACTTAAAGCCAATGGGTACCGGATTAAAAAAGAAAAAGTTAGATACTCACCTAAGGAGAGGGAAGGCTCGGTTCTAATGAGCTCTCCCTCTCCTCTCCCGGTGCCCTCGGTGCTGCGCTGGCTCCCCCATTCGCGTCCGCCGCCGCAGGGACTTCGGAGGTCTTCGGGAGCACTCGGGCTTCCGAAGACGGGCCGCTCCATACTACGTACGCGCGAGTGCGTCATAGAGGGTGCTCGCGCATGCGTAGTATGGAGCGCCCGCGTCATCGGGAGCCTGAGTGCTCTATTAAAGGAATACTTTAGTCATTTAAAAAAAATGACTTTTACTCACCTGGGGCTCCCCTCAGCCCCCTGCAGCTGAACGGTGCCCTCGCCGTGTCCCTCCGATGCGGCTGGTCTCGCCGGCGGCCACTTCCGGTTTGGCCGTCACCGGCCGACAGGCTGTGAACGCGGCTGATTATCCGCGCCTTCTACAATGCTATTGCGTCCGGGGACGCAGATAATCAGCCGCGTTCACAGCCTGTCGGCCGGTGACGGCCAAACCGCCGGCGAGACCAGCCGCATCGGAGGGACACGGCGAGGGCACCGGACAGCTGCAGGGGGCTGAGGGGAGCCCCAGGTGAGTAAAAGTCATTTTTTTTAAATGACTTAAGTATTCCTTTAAGGCCCTGCCACTCACAACACACTTAGCAGTGGCGTAGCAATAGGGGTTGCAGAGGTTATGACTGCATTGGGGGCCCTTTGGCTAGAGAGGCCCTCCCTCAACTACAGTATTAGCTCTTTATTGGTTCTGTGCTGATAATATTCACTTCTATAGATGCTTTGACTAGTAGTGATCATTAATACACGGTTTCCCCTTCCCCTTCTTGCACCTCTGACACTGGTTATTATACCGTAGTTTTAATTAATTTTTAAAACGTTTAAAATGAAGGTAGTGGTGGACTTACCCCTTCAGTGCAGACACAAAAAGTTGCTGGTTTAGACAACAAAAGTAGTTTATTTACTAACTCCGAATAAGGTGCTACAGAGGCGCTAAGCTAAGAACCAGATGTGATATGTTACACGGTCTCTTGTATTGCCTGAGGAAGTGGGATATACTCACGAAACGCGTTGCCCCTTATTCAGAGTATGTAAATAAAAAACACATACATAAGTAGATAAATACTAGTTCTACTTACATAACAGATGTATTGCACTGTCCATGTTATGATTCCTGTGAATTTTTCTAAAGGAAAAGCAGAGAATCCTATTCTAGAGTTTCCATCTAGGTTGCCTTAGAATGAATTTAATGTTGACATAATTTCCTCCCTCACTCTTTTTTTTCCCCTCTAATTGTGCATTTGTCATCCACCCTCCTCTTCAGACACTTCCACTGAGGTCTGTACTAGGGAGTGCAGGGCTTGATTCACAAAAGAGTGCGCACGGCCGTTTTCCCCGCAAATTTTCTCGTTTGCACGTGATCGCGAATTTTCGCGCTAAATCGTTATCGGTTTTACGCACAAGCGTGAATTTTCGTGTTTGCACGTGAAACCGTTTACTTGCGCACGAAAATTCGCGATCGCGCGCAAATGTGAAAATTCACGTGAAAACGGCCGTGCTAACAGTTAGCACTCTTTTGTGAATCAAGCCCGCACTGTCTTAAGTCAGAAGGAGGGGAAATAAAGGGAAGAGGAGGAATATTTTATAGATAAAAAGACCCCCCCCCCCCAGCATGCAACTGTTTTGCCAGCCGATGGCAATGACAATTAAGGGGCCAGTGCCAGTGTTTCTAAGTTATGTGATAACTCCAAACCATAACAGCAGAAAAAGTTTTGAATGCAGAATTAGCATCTTTATCGCTTAATACACGCACACCAGTTGCTGTTGAAATTTTATTTTTATGGTGACAATCCTGCTTTCAATAACGGTCTCCTGTAGATATGGTGACCCCTTTACAAAATATCTACAGCCAACAACAGGGCTGCTCAACTCTTTCACACAGTGGAAGCTCTGCAATCCCTCATGCCTAAAACCCTCAACCACATTATCTAGGGAAAGGGGGAAAGGTGTGAAGACTTCTCTTCCTTCTTCGCATACAAATTGTCTGCCATCAGTCCCAGCATTACACCAAGGACTTCAATTGGCCCTTGGACTTTGCATGTGCCTACTACCACATGACTATGGCAAGTCTTTGACACTGAGTGTAGAAGATTTCGGTGTTCTCAGCTTGTATTTTCTAATGTAAATTTTGTGGAATGAATTGCACATAAATCATTTCAGTTTTTTAACCACTTAAAGCCAATGGGTACCGGATTAAAAAAGAAAAAGTTAGATACTCACCTAAGGAGAGGGAAGGCTCGGTTCTAATGAGCTCTCCCTCTCCTCTCCCGGTGCCCTCGGTGCTGCGCTGGCTCCCCCATTAGCGTCCGCCGCCGCAGGGACTTCGGAGGTCTTCGGGAGCACTCGGGCTTCCGAAGACGGGCCGCTCCATACTACGTACGCGCGAGTGCGTCATAGAGGGTGCTCGCGCATGCGTAGTATGGAGCGCCCGCGTCATCGGGAGCCTGAGTGCTCCCGAAGGCTTCCGAAAGCTCCTGAAGGCATGCGGAAGTGGCAGTATTTGACCAAACTGGTCGAATACTGCCACGGGGGATCCTGCGTGGGACCGGGCACCGGGAGAAGAGGGGGAAGGCTCATTAGGACCGAGCCTTCCCTCTCCTTAGGTGAGTATCTGACTTTTTCTTTTTTAATCTGGTAAACATTCTCAGTCATTTTCACTTTATGCATCCGAGCAATGTTCACCTCCAATTCATTCGCCTATAACTTTATCACTACTTATCACAATGAACTTATCTATATCTTGTTTTTTCCGCCACCAATTAGGCTTTCTTTGGGGGGTACATTTTGCTAAGAGCTACCTTACTGTAAATGCATTTTAACAGTAAGAATAAGAAAAAAACGGAAAAAATTCATTATTTCTCAGTTTTCGGCGATTATAGTTTTAAAATAATACATGACTCCATAATTAAAACCCACGTATAGTAATTGCCCATTTGTTATTTCACAGTTTAAATTATGTCCCTATCACAATGTATGGCGACAATATTTTATTTGGAAATAAAAGAGCATTTTTTCCGTTTTGCATCCATCACTATTTACAAGCTTATAAAAAAAAATATAGAAAGATTTCATCTTTACATAGATATTTAAATAGTTTAGACCCTTAGGTAAATATTTGTGTTTTTTTTTATTGTAATGTTTTTGTTTTTTTTATTAAACATTTTATGTGGGTATTTTTGAGAGGGTGGGAAGTAAATAATGTTTTATTTAGGGAAATATTTGTGTAGTGTAATTTTTTTTTTTACTTTTAGATGTAGTTTTACTCTTTGGCCACAAGATGGCAGTTTGTTTACATGACGTCACTCTAAGCGTATAATGTACGCTTAGAGGGACATAGAGTCAGAAAAAGCGAAGCTTCCGAGAGAAGCTGTCGCTTTTTCTGCGGGGGAGAGGAATCAGTGATCGGGCACCATAGCCCGATTCATTGATTCCTGGGCTACCGAATCCGCGGCCGGGAGTGCACGCGCGCGATCGCCCGCGGGAGCACGCATGTCCTCCTTGACGTTTTTATATTTAGATTAGATATTTAAAAAGTTTAGACCCTTAGGTAAATATTTGTTGTTTTTTTTCTATAGTAGTGTTTTTTTGTTTTTTTTTTATTAAACATTTTATGTGGGCATTTTTGGGAGGGTGGGATATAAATAGTGTTGGGGAAAATATTTGTGTATTGTAATGTTTTTTTACTTTTACTTGTAGTTTTACTTTTTGGCCACAAGATGGCAATCTTGAGTTTGTTTACATGACGTCACTCTAAGCGTACAATGTACGCTTAGAGGGACAGAGCTTCAGAAAAAGCGTAGCTTCCGAGAGAAGCTGTCGCTTTTTCAGCGGGGGAGAGGAATCAGTGATCGGGCACCATAGCCCGATTCATTGATTCCTGGGCTACCGAATCCGCGGCCGGGAGTGCACGCGCGCGATCGCCCGCGGGAGCGCGCATGTCCTCCTTGACGTTTTTATACGTCAAGGAGGACAAAGTGGTTAAAAATTGTTTTTATTGATGAAACAGCAAAAAAATATACAAACCATCCAAAGCAAGTCATACAAAGGCCTAGTGCACACCAGAGCGGTTCGGCTGCATTTTGCGATCCGCTTGCGGCTACATTACCGCTTAGGTAATGTATTTCAATGGGCTGGTGCACACCAGAGCGGCAGGGGTTTTGCAGAAACGCATACTCCCGGGGTGAGGCATTTTTTGGATTGTGGATGCGTTTCTGCCTCAATGTTAAGTATAGGAAAAACGCAAACCGCTCTGAAAAAAGCCTGTTCAGAGCGGTTTTGCCAGCGTTTTTGTTACAGAAGCTGTTCAGTAACAGCTTTACTGTAACAATATATGAAATCTACTACACCAAAACCGCTACACAAAACCGCAAAACGCTAGCTGAAACGCTACAGAAAAAGAAGAAAAAGCGTTTCAAAATCTGCTAGCATTTTGCGGATCTGCTAGCGGTTTTTGGTGTGCACAGCCGATGGGCGGCGGCAAGGGCTGGGCCCAAACGACCGCAATACGCCCATCGGTGGCAGCGGGTGTGGTTATGCGGCGATCAGCAGCCGGCGACAGGCTCCGCCCCCTCGCGCTGTAACCCGCCGGTTGTTCGGAAGCGCGGCGGGTTACTAGCTCACAGATCGCCGCACACCAATATGCTTTGTAATGTATACAAAGCGTCTTATACAGGCTGCCTCCTGCCCTGGTGGTCCCAGTGTCCGAGGGACCACCAGGGCAGGCTGCAGCCACCCTAGTGTGCACCCAAGCACACTGATCTCCCCCCCCTTCCCTCTGATCGCCCACAGCACCCCTCAGACCCCCCCCCTGCCCACCCCTCAGACCCCTGTTTGCACCCAACCACCCCCTTAATCACCCATCAATCACTCCCTGTCACTGTCTGTAAGCTCTGTTTTTTAAATTAGTCCATTAACTGCCCCCTGGGGGCTCCTGATCACACCCCCACACTCTCAGAACCTCCCCAGCCCCCCCCCCTCCCCCCTGTGTACTGTATACATCTATCATCCCCTGTAATCACCTGTCATTCACCTGTCAATCACCACCTGTCACTGCCACCTATCTGATCACCCTCCCACACCATCAGATCGCCCGCAGCCCTACCCTCAGATCACCTCCAAAGTGCATTGTTTACATCTGTTCTGCCATCTAATCACCCACTGATCACCCATCAATCACCCCCTGTCACTGCTACCAATCAGATCAGATCCCTATCTGCCCCTAGGGCACCCAATCACCCGCCCACACCCTCAGAACGACCTCAGACCCCCCCCCCGTGTACTGTATACATCTATTCTCCCCTGTAATCACCCGTCAATCACCCGGTCACCACCTGTCACTGCCTCCCATCAGATCAGACCCTAACCTGCCTCTTACGGGCATCTGATCACCCTCCCGTGCATTGTTTACATCTGTTCTGCCATCTAATCACAAAGTGATCACCCATCAATCACCCCCTGTCACTGCTACCCATCAGATTAGACCCCTATCTGCCCCTAGGGCACCCAATCACCCGCCCACACCCTCAGAACGCCCTCAGACCCCAGCCCTGATCACCTCGCCAGTGCATTGCTTGCATCTATTCCCCCCTCTAATCACACCTTGAGACACCCATCAATCACCCCGTGTCACCACCTGTCACCCCCTAGCACACCTACCCATCAGATCAGGCCCTAATTTGCCCCGTGGGGGCTCCTGATCACTCGGCCAAACCCTCAGATCCCCCTCAGACCCCCTTCCGATCACCTCCCCAGTGCATTGATTGCATCTATTTTCCCCTCTAACCACCCCCTGAGACACCCATCAATTATCTCCTGTCACCCTCCTATCCATCAGATCAGGCCCAATACAACCTGTCATCTAAGAGGCCACCCTGCTTATGACCGTTTCCACAAAATTTGCCCCCTCATAGACCACCTGTCATCAAAATTTGCAGATGCTTATACCCCTGAATAGTCATTTTTAAGACATTTTGTTTCCAAAAAATAAAGTATTCTATGAACTCACCATACACCTAGTGGAATACCTTGGGGTGTCTTCTTTCTAAAATGGGGTCACTTGTGGGGTTCCTATACTGCCCTGGCATTTTAGGGGCCCTAAACCGTGAGGAGTAGTTTTGAAACCAAACGTCTCAAAATGACCTGTGAAATCCTAAAGGTACTCATTGGACTTTAGGCCCCTTAGGGCAGTTAGGGTGCAAAAAAGTGCCACACGTGGTATCTCCATACTCAGGAGAAGTAGTATAATGTGTTTTGCTGTGTATTTTTACACATACCCATGCTGAGTGGGAGAAATATCTCTGTAAATGGACAATTGTGTGTAAAAAAAAAAAAAATCAAAAAATTGTCATTTACAGAGATATTTCTCCCACCCAGCATGGGTATGTGTAAAAATACACCCCAAAACACATTATACTACTTCTCCTGAGTACGGCAATACCACATGTGTGGCATTTTTTTTGCAGCCTAACTGCGCTAAGGGGCCCAAAGTCCAATGAGCACCTTTAGGCTTAACAGGGGTGCTTACAATTAGGCACCCCCCAAAATGCCAGGACAGTAAATACACCCCACAAATTACCCCATTTTGGAAAGTAGACACTTCAAGGTATTCAGAGAGGAGCATAGTGAGTCCGTGGCAGATTTCATTTTTTTTTGTCGCAAGTTAGCAGAAATGGAAACTTTTGTTTGTCACAAAGTGTCATTTTCCGCTTACTTGTGACAAAAAATAAAATCTTCTATGAACTCACCATGCCTCTTAGTGAATACTTTGGGATTTCTTCTTTCCAAAATGGGGTCATTTGGGGGTCATTTATACTATCCTGGAATTTTAGCACCTCATGAAACATGACAGGTGCTCAGAAAAGTCAGAGATGCTTCAAACTGGGAAAATTCACTTTTGGCACCATAGTTTGTAAACGCTATAACTTTTACCCAAACCAATCAATATACACTGAATGTTTTTTTTTTTTTTTTTTTTATCAAAGACATGTAGCACAATAAATTTGGACAAAAATGTATACAGAAATTTTACTTTATTTGAAAAATGTCAGCACAGAAAGTAAAAAAAATATCATTTTTTTGACAAAATTCATGTCTTTTTTGATGAATATAATAAAAACTAAAACTCACAGCAGCAATCAAATAGCACCAAAAGAAAGCTGTATTAGTGACAAGAAAAGGAGGTAAAATTCATTTAGGTGGTAGGTTGTATGAGCGAGCAATAAACCGTGAAAGCTGCAGTGGTCTGAATGGAGAAAAAGGCTCTGGTCCTTAAAGAGAAACTCCAACCTAGAATTGAACTTTATCCCAATCAGTAGCTGATACCCCCTTTTACATGAGAAATATGATTTTCACAAACAGACCATCAGGGGGCGCTGTATGACTGATTTTGTGCTGAAACCCCTCCCACAAGAAGCTCTGAGTACCGCGGTACTCTGGGCAAACTGCCACAATGTAACAATGTTCACAGACAGGAATTAGCTGTTTACAGCTGTCTCTAACAGCCCAAACAGCTAGGAGCAGCTACATAACCTGCCCACAGTAAAAATGTCACCATGTAATAAATGTCAGAATGTAAATCGGGGAGAGGAAAGATTTTACAATGAGCAAACACTGACTAAATCATTTATACATAATTATGGTAAAAAATGAAGCACATTTTTTACTACATTATTTTCACTGGAGTTCCTCTTTAAGGGGCGAAAAGGCTGTGGTCCTCAAGTGGTTAATCTCACAGCTACAATCACCATTTGCAAAGATCTTCGATCCCAGATCAGCAGGGAGAGAAAATCTGTTAAACCCCCCCCCCCCTCCCCCATGTCTTTAGTTTACTTAACCTCCTTGCCGGTTATCCCGAGCTCAGCTCGGGGTAACCTGCGTAGGAGGATTTCTCAGGCCCCGCTGGGGCCTGCTAGTCTCCGATCGCCGCCGATTCGCCGCTACCCGCCGCGCCGCCCCCCCCCCCCTCCAGACCCCTTGCGCAGCCTGGCCAATCAGTGCCAGGCAGCGCTGAGGGGGGGATCGGGATTCCTTCTGACGTCCCGACGTCCATGACGTCATCCCGCTCGGTCGCCATGGCGACCGGGGAAGCCCAGCAGGAAATCCCGTTCTGAACGTGATTTCCTGCTTACTCTGATCGCCGAAGGATAGGGGGATGATTTAAAAAAAAATAAAAAAAAATGCCTGCCAGAATTGTGACGGCAAGGGAGTTAATGTGAAAGGTAACCCTTGGTGAGAGGGATATGGAGGCTGATGTGTATTTCCTTTTAAATAATGCACATTGCCTGGCTGTCCTGCTGATCCATTGCCTTATACTTTTTTAGCCATAGACCCTGAAAAAGCACATAGACCAGATGTTTCTGACAAACATCTGACAAGATTAGCTGCATGCTCATTTGATGTGTGTGATTCAGACACTACTGGACCTCCAGGCAACTGGTATCGTTTAAAAGGAAACAAATATGGTAGGTCTCTCGCCTAAGGGCTTTCCACTGTTGCGACGCGATTTCGCCGGCATTCCGACGCTTGTAAAAACGCATGCGGATGCGTTTCCGCATGCGTTTTTACCCGCGATTTCGCATGGCAGGGTGCCATGCGAAATTAACCATGACACTGCCAGGGCAAAATAACATTGAAAAAGGTGCGAAATCGCGGGTAAAAACGCATGTAACAAACGCATGCGTTTTTACTATTAAATACATTAGCGGCGATTCGCACGGATTCCCGACGCAGGCGAATTCTGTGGGTCCTGTCGTGCAGATTTGGCCCGCCGCCAAATCGCTCCCGCACGCCGCACATGTGGAAACAGCCCCGGCCACTTCACTGTAACAAGTGAATCCGCATCTCGTCGCCGCATGCGGATTCGCTATGGTGGAAACGAGCCCTAAAGGTTCCCTTTAAGTGACTGACAGGACAGGCCTACAAGGCAGGCTGGATGTTGACTGAACGGAGCTAGGCTGCACCAGCAGATCAAGATAGATAGGGCAGGACCGGCAGGAGGAACTAGCCGGTCTGACTGACTAGGCGGACTGAACAGGAGAGACTGACGAAACAGACAGGACACATTGGCAGATACAATTGAGGAGACCAGTGCAATTGACTCAAATTATCTGTACACTGGCAGAAAAGAAAGCTGTGGCTGTGAGCAAACAGCACTGAGTGCAGCGGTGCCTGGCCAGGGTTTTAAACTAACATGAGGTGAGAGTGATATGGAGGCTGCCATATCGGTTTCCTTTTATGCCAGCTGCCTGGCAGCTCTGCTGATCTATTTGGCTGCAGTAGTGTCTGAATTACACCTGAACATGAATGCAGCTTATCTTGTCAGTTCTGACAATATTGTCAGAAACACCTGATCTGCTGCATGCTTGTTCAGGGTATTTGGCTGAAAGTATTAAAGGCAGACGATCAGCAGGACATCCAGATAACCGGTATTGCTTAAAAGGAAATAAAATGTGTCAGTCTCCATAAAATGCTCACCTTGGATTCACTTTAAATAGCCCTGGCGTTACCACCAGCAGCGCAGAAGCTCCGCCCCAGGCCATGCAAACAAAGGTGCATGTGATTCCCAGGAGCATGGCAAGCAAGGAGAACAGATGGGGTTTCTACGGAATGACGTGGACACAAAGGACAGAGCTGGACGGTGCCGTGGGGTCGGAGGAGCTTGTTGTTGGATTGCTGTCGAAATGGGTGTAACACTCACTGTTCTGCACAAGACTCCACCCTACAAAGCTTTATCATCATGCAGGACATGGGATAAGCAGCCCCTGTGGCATTATGCCATTTAAAAACTCTTATGCTACGTACACACATGCGACAACGATCGTTCGTTGTTAACGACGAACGATCTTTTAATTGATGAAAGAACGACCGAAGTAAAGTTAGTTCTAAAAAGTGTGTAACGATCACATCGTTAGAACGAACGTTACACCACGTAAAAGCACTTAATGCGCCTGCGCATAAAATTGTAAAATTCCATGGAGAAAAAGTGAAATGCGCATGTCCAGCCTGGTACGAACGATCGTTTCCAACGATGTACTACTTTTGCAAACGATCGTCGTTGGGAAAAATCCGCCGAGACAGAACTTTCTTTTGTAGCGATTTGCCTCGTTCGTCGTTAGACTTAATAGTCGGTGGTTCGTTTTTTGTAACGATCGTCGTTGGTAAAGATCGGGGAACGATCGTTACAAACGACTATAGTCGCATGTGTGTACGCACCTTTACTCATGTTTTCTACACAAGCTAGATGGCTCTCAGCTGAGTGCAGGTTGAGGCCACTGTTCTCTTTCTTATCCCTCCAGCTCCATTGTGCGCCATGCCATCATCCCTCCACCCCACCCACCTTCCATGGCAATAGGCAGTACATAAGCCTATTATAGTTTTTCATCCTCATCAAGTGAAATAATTAATAATTGTATTAAGTTTGTCATCCCCCCACTTAGGGCTCTATTCACGAAGCATTACCGCATTTGGTAATGCTCAAAACAGCTGATTTTACCGATCACCTTCCCTAGTTACAATTCACTAAACCTATCTCTGCACAGAAAATCATAGTTACCGACTAGTGATGTAAATTACCGACTTGTCCGGTAATTACCTTGGGAAATGTCAAGTCACACATTTCCGCATTTAATTTACCAGCAAAAAGTGCTTTGTTTTTTTTCTTCAGCTCACAACAGCCGATAACTGGCTCTCCCCATGCTGTCTCTGTGCGGTAACACTGACAGACAGCCTTTGGGGTGAGCCAGGCAGCCAATAGGGAGAGCCGCACAGCCTGCTTCTCACTCTGATTTGATGTGATGGGGCATCGGGTGGGTCTTATAGTGTATCAACTCAGAGGAAGCTGACAATTCTGTGGGCATCCCTTTAGATGTGCATATTTGTATTGTAGCATACAGAAGAGCTCCCCCTGGTGGCTGCAGCACTTCTAAAGGGATGACAGGCTGCATTGAACAGAAAACAGAGTCACACACACAGCTCCCTGCCTGCTGCCCTGCTTGAAGGCTAGTGACACGTACCGAGCAGGGCGTAGTGAATTGAGGCATGTTTGTTCAGAAAATTCCCGAACTTCTGCCTCATGGGGGAAAATTTTAGTGAATTTGGAAAATGTGTAAAATACCGCATGAGGTATTTTGCCATCTAAAATAATTTTACCGAACTGCCTATTGTGAATAGAGCCTTAATGCTGGGAATACACGAAGCGATCCGGCGGCTTGATTAGCCGCCGGATCGACTCCCACCACGTCCCCCCAGATCGATTCCCGCTCGAGCGGTATATCGATCCGTGCGGTGATCAGACATGTCAGAAACTATCAATCGAGCCATCAGCGGCTCGATTGATAACACACTATCGCTCCGTGTATTCCCAGCATTAGACATCAATGCAATGGTTCAAGACCTTTACCTCTGATGTACTACTATTTTAACTACATAACGACCACGTCAGGCCAATGGGCATGACCACGGCGGCACCCCCAGGACCGCCTAACCCAGATTGGTGTCTAGTCCTGGGGCTGGGTTTTGCAGGAGATCACACGCTCCGCCTTCAGTCTCCCAGCGGCGATCGACGCTCGGAGACTTATTTAGTTAGTACAGCGCTGAACTCTACAGCAGCGCTGTACTGGGGACAGCCGTGTGAAACGGCTTTCCCCCTGCGGGACACAGGAGCGATCGGAGTGATAAGCTGAAGCCTATCACACCCGTTCGCTGTGCTAGGCAGATGGGGGAGGGAGGGGAATTAAAATAATTAAAAAAAAAAAGGAAATTTAATAAAAAATAAAGACAAATATTTATTTATAAGTAAACAAACATCTGTTTGTGGGGAGAAAGGGGGGGTGGGGGGGGGGGGGAATCACTTGTGTGCTGAGTTGTGCGGCCCTGCAGCTTGCCGTTAAAGCTGCAGTGGTCTGATTAGGAAAAAATAGCCTGGTCACTAGGGGGGTTTAACACCATGGTCCTCAAGTGGTTAAGCGGACAATTTCTTAAAGAGTCGCGAAAATCTTAAAATTTTAAAGGCAAACAAATAAGAAGTACATTTCTCCCAGAGTAAAAGGAGCCATAAATTACTTTTCTCCTACATTGCTGTCACTTACAGTAAGTAGTAGAAATCTGACATTACAGACAGATTTTGGACTAGCCCATCTTCTCAGGGTTTTCTTTATTTTTAAAAGTACTTAGTGAATGGCAGTTGCTCCGTCCAACTGCCAAAATAGTGTGCAGCGAGCAGGGAGGCTGGCCAGCATCTTTGTATTAATCATTTTCAGGGGATGTCTTTATAAAGAATAAAGGCCATGCTAAGAATCCCCTATAGAGAGAAGGACTAGTCCAAAATCTGTCGGTAATGTCAGATGTCTACTGCCTACTGTAAGTGGCAGCAATATAGGAGAAAAGTAATGTATGGCTCATTTTACTGTGGGAGAAATGTACTTCTTATTTGTATGCGTTTTAAGATTTTTGCGATGGTTCCTCTTTAAGGAGGCCATACACATTGATTTTTATTCAATTCCTTGCATATACAATTAATCTGCTGCAAATTGATTCCCCCAAATGTCCGATCGATCTTTGATCTATTTTAAACAAAATCAATTGAAAGAATCAATCAGATAGGGTGAAAAATGTAAAACAATCGGGGGTAAAGCAAGAGCATTGGTACATCGAACAGTGCTACTCTGCTGTTCGATCGATTTTCAATAGATTCCCTGCTGGAATCTATTGGCAATTGACATGCTGTATTTGGTAGGAATAGATTGTTTTGGAACATTGGTTGGAAATCTATAAGCGTATGACCAGCTTTATTCTCCCATTTGCTGTGATTTTTAGTACTGTTATATATACCTTTGCTAAGTCGAACCTTCCCTGATAGATTTGTATTTAAATATTTGTATTCATTATCCTTTTGTGAGGTCAATGAATTGCTAGGGGATGGTTTGTGTTAATTTTTTTCCTTGTTTATAAAAATTCAATAAGTACAGCCTGGAGGACGTCCAATGACGTCAGCGCGCCCCCGTGAGGCGCAGATTGGAGCGCAGAAGAGCCCGGCCTGGCAGCCAGGCCTGGCCAGGTCGGGTCGGCCACCGGAGACGAGCGGGAGCCTCCGGAGCGGTGGCGAGGGCACCTCTTGCCTGCCACGGGCTGGAGGAAGCCCCAGGTAAGTGGATATGGTTTTTTATTTTTTTTTTCCCCACTCCCTGAATCTTCCCTTTATTCAGGTTAACTAGCAACAGATCAGTGATGTTATCCTCTATAATAAAACCCGTGTCCCTGCGTCACGCTGTCCCTGTGTAGCTTGGTCCGTGCTTTTTGCTACTGCGCATGAGTGCAGCACAGACCCAGCTTCACAGAGACAGGATGACGGGGCCAGGCGGGCGTGTGAGCGGGCAGCCGGGTGTGCAGTAACATGCGGCGGAGAGAAAAAGACCGGGCTTGGGTCTACTAGTAGGGTATAAAAGGGTATACTAGTAGGGTATAATCACACTGGGACACCATCGAATATACTAGAACGGAGAGCAGTACATCAAGCCCTGTTAGGATTCAAACATCTAATCAGGGGAAAGACTAATTCTTCAAATTGACAACAGGACAGCGGTCTCCTACATACTGAGATGGGGGAATGAAGATTTTCACATTGCTACAGGAGGTAGCGAACATTTTCCAATTTGCGGAACAAAACCTATGGAATATGACAGCAGTATACATACCTGGCAAGCAGAATCTGTTAGCAGTTTACCTAAGCAGGAACAGACTAAACAACGAGTGGAGACTTTCTTGGGAGACTGTGTGTAGCCTTTGGGGAATACCAGAAATAGATTGTATGGCCACACCAGCGAATACGAAGTGCAACCTGTTCTTTTCCAGAGTTCATTACAGTCAAGCTCTGGAGGTGGATGTGTTATTGGCAGACTGGAGTTTCAAGATGGGTTATGTTTTCCCCCCCAATTCCTATGATACATCCGCTACTTCTAAAACTATGCAGAGAGAATGTGACGATCATAGCAATCATTCCTTACTGGCCAACATGTCTATGGTTTTCCTTGCTGTGGGAAATGAAGTTACGGTCTCCACTTCCTCTCCCTTTCAGGAAGAATTTACTAACTCAGGGAGCAGTTTGTCGCCCCAACCCTCAGAAACTGAAGTTAATGGCCTAGATGTTAAAGGAGAGAGGCTAAGAACAGGATGCTCTCAAGAAGTGATAAAGACTATTCTTAGTGCTAGAAAACCCACGACCAATGAAACCTACAAGAGGATTTGGAATAGATTTCTTGAATTTTCACAGGAGTCAAACTTTAAAGTAATGAACTCTGAACCTAAACACATTCTGGAGTTTTCTACAGAGATGATTATCTAAAGACTTAGGATATCATACACTGAAGGTCCATATTTCGGCACTGACAGTCATATCTTGGGCTTTCCATCCATTAGTGAAACAATTCTTGAAAGGAGTTTTAACAATAAAGCCACCAAAAAAGACGTTCTTCCCGAAATGGGATTTAACTTTAGTTATGGAGGCTTTAGCAAAGGACCCTTTCCACCCATTACAGGACAGTTCTTTGTGGAATGTGACGCTTAAAGAGAACCAGAGATAAAGCACCCTCATGTATTTTATTACATTTATCAGTGGGAACATGACAGTAAACACCTACCCTGCTTTTAGTTTCATTGTTATCTGCTTAATTAGTCTATTAGCAACTGTGATAAGAATCCACTGACTATTCAGTCGAGGTTTGACCTGGAATCATTATAGCTGAGTCACTCTTCTGTGTAGTCTTTTCAAGCCCAAGCCTTCCCCTCTCCTGGCTTAGATTTCCTGCTTTGCATACTGAGAGCTGTGATGATATGGGAGAGGCTGCTGCTCCTGAGAGAGAAGCTCTGTGGCTGTAATATGATCCCTGTGTGCTCTGTGTGCACTAGATACTGATAATATGGGCAGTTTCATTTCTATGAGAGAGACTTCCTACAGGCAGCTGTACATCATACCAAAATGAAAGCACATAGATGAAAGGCTGCATTTAGCCTAGATAGCAGCATAGTCTCATATAGCCTAGACAGCACATCCAGAACAACTGATAACCCAGAAGGAGAAGGGATATGAGCCGGCGGCCATATTTGATTTTTCCTGGAGCAATAATGGATAACAAACACTAAAAAAGGCACACCAGAGCAGCAAAATTATCAGGTAGAGCATTTATTCTTTACAAGCTATCAACTGATATGTTTATTTTGTGTGAAACGTTCATCTCTGGTTCCCTTTAAGACAGTCTTCTTGGTGGCCATGGCGTCAGCAAGAAGGGTTTCTAAGCTACAGGCTCTGGGGTTTAACCTCCTTGGCGGTAATCCCGCTATGCCGCCGCGGAGGATTGCTCAGGCCCTGGTGGGCCGATTTGCATAATTTTTTCAAACACGCAGCTAGCACTTTTCTAGCTGCGTGTTTGTTCCGATCGCTGCCGATACCCGCCGTGAAAGAGGGCCCCCCCCCGCAGACCCCTTGCGCAGCCTGGCCAATTACGGCCAGGCTGCGCTATGGGGTGGATCGGGACTCCCCCTGACGTCACCGCGATAGTCGCCGTGGCGATGGGGGAAGCCCATACAGGAAATCCCGTTCAGAACAAGATTTCCTGTTGGGATTATGCGCCGGCGGCGATCGGAGGGGCTGAGCGGACGCCACAGGGAGGGGAGAAGCATGTAGCTAGTGCTAGGCTAGCTACATGTTACATGTTAAAAATTAGGCAAAAAAAAACCTCCCGCCGCAAATAATCATAACGCCAGGGAGGTTAAAGAACCCTATCTAACCATCTACCCAGACAGGTTAGTATTGAGGCCGATCCAGGAATGTGTACCAAAGGTGACTTCTACCTATCATCTTAATCAGGATTGGACTTTTCCTACCTTCACAGCAAGCTTATCCTTTGGATGTAGTTCAAGCAATTAAAATCTATCTGGAAAAGACTGCAGATTTTAGAAATACGGAAAGACTGTGGGCAATACCCAGTGGCTATAGAAAGGGGTTGCCTGGTTGCTGCATTGTATCTAGAATTGTAAAGACAATACATGCAAGCATACAGGGCTCTTAACCTAGAACCCACGCAGCGCATTTCGGCGCATTCAACACGCAGTATGGCAACCTCTTGGCCAGCCTTTAACTAAGTACCAGCGGACAAGATTTGTCAGGCGACTAATTGGTCTTCGATTCATGCTTTCATGCGCCATTACAAAGTGGACTGGAATTGTAAATCAGTGTTTTTTGTTGTGCAGCAAATTTGTGTCCCTCTTTTCTTTTTCCTAGTTAACTCCCATGTGTGATGACATGGAAGCATAGGGAAAATAGAAAATTGTTACTTACCTATCAGTAATTTTCCTTTCTCGATGCTTACATGTCATCACACCAGGCCCTCCCTTCTTGTATGCTTCGGTGAGTCGAGGCTTACACAGACTAGGGAAGGGGGGAATGGGGGGTCCTATGGGGTAGAGGGGGTGGGGCAACTACCCATGTGTGATGACATGTAAGCATTGGGAAAAGAAAATTACCGATAGGTAAGTTACAATTTTCCGTTGTTCTCCAAGTTGATATTTTTACACCTTGTTAATAAAATGCCTTTTAAGCCACCAGGAAGAAAGAACATATACTGCAATTGAAAAAATACCAAAAATAGTTGAAAAAGTACTGTCAAAATTATTCAAAGTGCTGAAAAGTTATTTTAAACACAAGGTTAAAAATTATCTCCTAGGAGAAAAAGTGATTTGCATATGGGCCAGAGAAAATAGTTGTATGTGAGGGATATGGCCAGAAGCCAGTATTGGATAGCCATGATCTACAGAAGCTCTGGAGGCATTGCATTAAAAACAGTCATTACCACTCTCCAATCAATATAGGTTAACAGGTTGGAAAAAGGACAGCAATGCAAGCAACTGAGAGTAGTCAAAATGCAGTAACTATAAAAAACAAATTATGGAAAATAATTATTTGTACCTCAGATTGATGAACTCTTCTGTGTAAATAAGTCCACAATTTATTAAAGTTTGGTGAGAACAGCATAGTTTAAAAGGTTACAATTACACAAGAACCATGTTTAATTTCTATTTGCAATATGAGAACTAAATTACAGAGAAAAGTACTTTTAAAAAACAAACAAATTGGTATCATCTCCCTCCATTGTGTGTTTACATATACAGGTGTAGAGCACATGTACATCTGACTTCTATACACATTTGATACATTACACTAGCGGTGATCAATGTGATGCAAATAATTGTGAATTGATGCAAATTTATGCAGCTCGAAAATGAACCGATCAAACCCTGCTGGAGTAAAATGCGATTGTTTCATTTTCAAGCTGCATACATTTGCATACAAGTTTGCATCAACTCGAAATTATTTGCATTTCATTGACCATCTCTACATTACATATACAAAAACACATAAAAAAGAAGACAGACTTCAAGCACTCAACAGTTATTTACATGTCAACATTATTTTGGAAAAAGCTGCCATGTTTATGCTTATGAAATCATACAACAGCAGCTGTCCCTAGACAAAACTATAGAATTTTAAAAATACAGCTTTACACAGGACTTAATTTCTAGTTTTAGATCAGGGTCAGCGAAGGATTAGGACCACTGTATGTTGTTAAGTGGAATAAGTCAAAATTTCCACTCTGCTCTAATAAATTCCCCACACCTGACTTCAAAGGCCTGAAATGGTTCATGCTGCCTTAAACACATGACTGAGCTGACAGAAAGCAGCGGTAGGCCTCTTTCAGGCTGGGAACTGAATTGCGAGTATGCTGAGCAGTTCAGCATCCCATCTGCCAGTGAAAATCGGGTGGAATTTAACGGCAGCGAAATTGCAGAGGTTGTAACACCACCCGTGTCAAGCACTGATGGGGTAGTGTTACCAGGTAGCAAAGAACCGCAACATGTAGAGTCTGAGCATGGCTGTGGCCACACTCAGATCTGATTCTATGCAGGGGCATAGGGGCTAACAAGCGCCTGTAGATGCTGGAAAGCAGTTGACAAGTGGTGAATCCACCTGTCCACTGCCCTTCTGAAAGAGGCCTTACACTCAGCTCTCCCTAAAAGGAAATGCTACATATGCAGCCTTTTTTAAGCCAGATTGCTAACTTGTTTCCTTAATTATTCTTTTCTTGGTTATGGATACAAAGTCAGGAGAGTTATTTGTGATGTATGATAAAGAAAATAAACTTGGTTATTTAGGTAAACAATAGAGGAAGATTCTGGGTGACAGGTGCACTGATCCTAAATAGCAAAAATGTCTTTTTTTCTCCTCACATACAGCAGGTAACAGCGATCACTCTCCATGCAATGACTGCAGCAAAACAGAATAGAAGCTACTAAGTTGTAGCACAGGCCACAAAAAGCAGTAAAGAGAAAAGCTGGAGAGTGATCGCTACCTCTTAGCAAGGAACACACGCTCCATGCCCGCTGGTGAGATCACTAGGTAAAGTGACTTGACCACCTCTGGGGTGAGATATTCCTGTCAGAAATGTTTGCACACCCAAAAAAAGGGTGTTCTAAAATTTTCCTACACTGGGTGCTCCTGTTGGTGTTACTACAGAGAAGACTTTGATGTGGCGCTTCAGGAGAGCTCTGGCATCAGACACACTAGTGAGTGACCTCTGCTGTGGTGTACAAAAATACCAAGACAAAAATGGGTAAAAAAAAATCAGTTCCCAAGAATACTTTGTATCCATAACCAAGAAAAGAATAATTAGGGAAACAAGTTAGCAATCTGGCTTAAAAAAGGCTGCATATGTAGCATTTCCTTTTACCTCAGCGAGTTAACATCAATATGCAACATGCTGCTATTAAAGGAAAAAAACAACCAAGCAGCGATTTGGCTGCTGGTTAATCTTCCGTGTGAATTTTATTACCAGGTGTACATTTCAATCACGCAGATGTTAAAATCTGCATGGTCTCTCCATATTTCCCTCTGCTGAGGATGTGGGGGCAGTAAACTCCCAAACTGATCTATAGGTTTCAGCGATATGACGTTGTGTTGGTCTTGGGGTGGTAAGATTACTGGCGCTGAATAAAACACACATACTGTTCCCTGGAACTAGCATAGATAGCACAACGTTTGATACCCAGACAGTGGTGTCTACATTTACAGTATGTTTATATGGTAGTATAAATGAGAATTTTATATTTCTGAGGAGGGTTCAGTTGTTTTGCCTTCTCTCAGCAACAGGACTTCTTCTTGCAGCTTGTTTAACTCCTGCAGAAGAAAGAAACAAGAATCATGTGATATAATGGAAAGGCAATAAAAATGAATGCATAAAGTCTGTCAGCCACAGCAACAGATAAAGACTGTGCCATCTGGCTTCAGACTGAATATCATACGGGTGTATACAAAAGTAAGTTAGTTTAGAGGGGGATTAAAGAGACACTGAAGCGAAAAAAAATATATGATATAGTGAATTGGTTGTGTACTATGAATAATTACTAGAAGATTAGCAGCAAAGAAAATATTCTCATACATTTATTTTCAGGTATATAGTGTTTTTTCTAACATTGCATCATTCTATAATATGTGCAGATTACACAACACTCAGCATTCAAAATGAGTCTTTCAGAGCAGTCTGTGAAGTAATGACCTCTCCTCTAGCAGAGGAAAAGTAAATAGTCCAGGAACAGTTGAGATAATAAAAGTCAGATAACAGCCCTCTCCATGACTAACTTAGTCGGAGAGCTTAATGGCTTGTTTGCATAGAGATAACAACTGGAGTTTCTCAACTCTTCCTGTACTGGAAACAATTACACTGATGTATCTGATCTTAATGTTTTATTTCTTAGCTGTGCTACACATACAAATCATAATATCATCATTTTTTTTTCGCTTCAGTGTCTCTTTAATTCCATGTTTGATGAGCAAGCACAATTTCAACTTCATTACTTTGTTTTTATGTGCATAGAAAACACAGCCATTCCACAGTACAGCTAACAGGAACAGGCAGATCGGAATGCCAAAGCTTGCTGACCTATGAAGCCAAATACTGTGTTTCCCCAAAACAAGACAGGGCATTACATTAAGTTTTGCTCCTAGATGGGTTAGAATAATTTTGATTTGTTTTTCCATGAACAACAATCTACATTTATCGTATAAAAATAAATAAATCAGCATTTATTTAAATATACGACCATACAATACAATTAGGTTTTTGCATGTGGTGTTGGTGGATGGAATAGGGACTGTCGCACACAGATCACGTTAGCAATCTGGCTTAAAGGCTGCATATGTAGCATTTCCTTTTACCTCAGCGAGTTAACATCAATATGCAACATGCTGCTATTAAAGGAAAAAAACAACCAAGCAGTGATTTGGCTGCTGGTTAATCCGTGTATTTTATTACCAGATGTACATTTCAATCACGCAGATGTTAAAATCTTCATGGTCTCTCCATAGGCGTCATTCATGTCACAGGCACGTCAAGTGGCCGGCTTTTCCTTGGTGAAGGGTCTATCTGTCATGCTGCATTCTATGTATATTACTCAAAAATCCTGAAAAAACATTGCTAAGGCTTATTTTTGGAGAAACGGTACTCTAATGCTGGGAATACACGACTCGATTCTGAGCCATTTAGATGGATCGATAGATAATTTCCGACATGTCTGATCTCCCGCCCGATTGTTTCCACGCTCGATTCTGCATGGAGAACAATGGGAAAAGATAAGAAAAACGAGCGGAAGATAAGAGAATTGCCTGCAGAATCGAGCGTGGAAAATGATCGGGCGCGGAATCGAGCGGCAAAATGGAGCCGTTTATGCTCAGCATTACAGAACGGTCTGAAGTTCTGGACATTCTCATGGCACCAATGTTTGGAAATAAGAACACAGAGTACTGCAAAAATTCTATAGTGCAATTTACTATCTCTTTTGGAAGCAGAAATCTCTCCTGCCTTCCAACACTGCCATCTAGCGCAGGATACACATGCCTACACTGCCTACTACTTATTTCTGTTTTATTGTTGCAGTCCCTGTACTGTAGCTTGAGCCTAATATTTGTTTATATACACCACACTTGACTGTACAATGTCGCAGGTGGTTCTTTGTTTATGCATTACAATAGGATTGCATCCTATCCACGGTTTAAATCACGTTATTGCGTTCCTGTTTGCGGTTTACGCATGTAACTTTTCATTTTTTAGTACAATTCTGTAAGTGCATGAAAACAGACGGTATGCGGGGGGAAAAAAAGCAGAGAGTTGTCCGATTTTTTTTTTTATTTTTTTTTACGTGGAGGAAAAACAAAACCACTAAAAATACAGGGCTGTGAGTGCTGCATTCAGCGGTTTTTAATTGTCATCCGCTGCCTAATCTAAAGCTTACATGCTGGGTGAATTCGCCGCTTAGCTCCCTCTGTCCATTCACCCGGCATGTAAGTTTTAGATTGGGCAGCGGATGACAATTAAAAACTGCTGAATGCAGCGCTTACAGCCCTCCGTGCAAACAGTGACAGGTTGCTACATTACAGGCTCACTCCTCTCTCCCTTCACCCGGCTTGTCAGCAGGTAGCGGGCAAACCATTAACAGCCACTGGATCTTCTCCCTGCAGCGTTAGCAGCCCTCCGTGCACGCTGCTACATTAGCGGTTAACCTCTCTCCATTCACCCGCGGGAAAAATATCGCAGGAGACAGAGGCACCAGGCAAAATTTGTAGCATTCGGACTATAAGACGCACTCACTTTTGCCCCCCAATTTGAGGGGGGAGAAAAAGTGTGTCTTATAGTCCGAAAAATACGGTAATTAAATTGTTGGATAAAAGGTTCATTCTGTATACAGGTAGCCCCCGGTTAACGAACGAGATAGGGACTGTAGGTTCGTTCTTAACCTGAATCTGTTCTTAAGTCGGAACACTGTGCCATCTCTGTCCCCTGTACCTCTTCTGTGCCCCCCTGTGCCTCCAGTGTCCCTCTCTGTGTCACCGCTGCCCTCTGTACTTATTTATACAAGTTTAAAAGCCATTTTTTCTTTGTATTTTTAAAAATCTATTTTCTAAAAAACTGAAAGTCCAATTTGAAATTTTTTTTTTTTATTTGTTCCCATGGAAACACAGAATCCATGCCGTTCGTATCGGCGGGTTGTTCGTAAGTCGCCAGGTTTTTTATAAAAGTTTATTAGAGTGAAGGGACTGGGAAACAGTTACATATTTTACTCACTGATACTTCAGCCACTGATCCCCAACACTGAAGAGAGTTCACCCAACTGAACATATCCATTTTGGTTTAAAAAGAATGCATTATGTGACCACAAAAATATATATAAAAAAAAGACTGATCGCAGCGTTAATTGTGCATTGTACATTTGTATAATGATATGAATACACCTCTATGTAATAACCTGGGAAGATTGTCATACCTTTTTAAGTTTCACTATATACTGTATTTTCTGCTGCGGGTTTTGGTGCCCAAGTAATTTTCCATTTTCTTCTACAAGAGATGCAATCTGTTTTCTTAGCAGTTTTAACTCCTGCAGGGAGAAGAATTGAAAGTCTCATTGAGATTCATGAATTTTATGTTTATCACGATCCAATTGAATGAACGGCTGCTGAAAAAAAAAAAATGGTTATATTAATATTTATATCTAATTCCTAATAGGCTTGCATCAATTTTAGCAGTGATATTTATTCTATGCTCTGATGATAATGTTCTAATATATAAACAGCAACAGACTTTATTGAATTTCTGTGGATCTGGTCAGCTCTGCACACATCTGTTTCACACAGTGGGGAGCAAGCTTTGATCACTAAATGAGCAGAAACTAGGCAACGTTTTTGTTAAAGGAAACAGGTTTTGCAATTGCGGACTTCTTTCTACAAATTCTAAGCTCCTTTCTGGCATGCTGATCCTCTGTCTTTGCTACACTGCTTCTTAAAGGAACATTATCAAACCAAGCATTCTAAAATGACAATGTACAAATAATGTCTAAGTAGCTGTGTAAACATTTTCCTACTTTTCATGCTAACTATAAGAGGCAAAATTTGTAATTCATTATGTATAGATTTTAGCTACGTTTGGAATGTCTCATTTGCATAGGTGAATCTCTGCAGTCTGACATGCTAAGAACAGTGTAATATTGAAGCAGTTATAAGAAATGCCTCTGGAGTCAGCTTTCACATACTATTACAAATGTTTAAGTTGCACATAAGATACATTTCCTCTGCTCTTCTGCAGACAGCTCTCATAGACAAGAAGCTGCAGTGAGAGCTTTCTCTAACACACAGGGTTAAAAGTGTGCGGGAATCCTCCTCCTCTCAGGGCTCGTTTCCACCATAGCGAATCCGCATGCGGCGCCGACATGCGGATTCGCTTGGTACATTGAAGTGGCCGGGGCTGTTTCCATATGTGCGGCGTGCGGGAGCGATTTGGCGGCGGGCCAAATCTGCACGACGGGACCCACAGAATTCGCCTGCGTCGGGAATCCATGCGAATCGCCGCGAATGTATTTAATAGGAAAAACGCATGCATTTTTTACATGCGTTTTTACCCGCGATTTCGCACCTTTTTCAATGTTATTTTGCCCTGGCAGAGTCATGGTTAATTTCGCACGCGAAATCGCGGGTAAAAACGCATGCGGAAACGCATCCGCATGCGTTTTTACAAGCGTCGGGATGCCGGCGAAATCGCGTCGCAACAGTGGAAACGGGCCCTCATGGTTCACTGGCCCGTCAGAATCGGCGTCAGGGAAGTGTGAAAGGGATTTGATAACAGTAAACAAACAGATAAGCAGTCAAATGTATACACCCGTACTTAACAGCACGTCCCAAACAATTCCTATCTTAATTGAAAAAAAAACGTGTTAATCGATAGTGTTCCTTTAAAATCAGAGCTAACAAGCAGTGTTCAAACTACAGTGCAAGAGAAGCATATATGGTGTTTTATCCTCAATTTGTTTCAGCTGGGTGGTCGAAAAAAGACTCCTGTAAGTAAACAATTCCTATACCATAAATTTTTCTACACCCCTGTGACCCTGTATACACTGCCAATGGCCAAGCTCATTTGCAGACTAAAGGTAGCCTTACATCAGGCAATGATGGTAAGATTCGACCGAGAGACAAATCTCTCTCTGATCGAATCTGATTAGAGAGAGATCTGTCGGCTGCCCATACACTGCAGCCCGATTCCCGATAAATTTTAGCATTAAAGCTCTCAGGAATCGGCCGAGTCCGCCACAGGAAACAGATTGTCGATCGGCCACAAGTCACTAGATGTGTGAGTACCGTTAGAGTACCATGCTATCTAAACTGCTCCATGCACTGGTCACATGGCATACTCCATTAACCTCTATGGGAGAGGGGTTGAGTACCAGCTTGGCCATGACCCTTCCACGTCCTGAATGGGAGGGGTATACATCAGCAGGTTGGCCATACCTCTTCCAAAAGGCAGTGCAGCTCGGTCACACTCAGATATAAGATCTTTATGGACCAGTGCTGGTCATGTGACTGTTGCGGCCTTCCAAAAAAAGAAAGGCATTTCCAAGCATTTTTGAAAAAAAAACTTTAACCTATATTGTTATTGTAGTGGGAGGAAGCTGGAGCCATTACACTAATAAATGCACACCTCGAGCGGCTTATTGCTACTGTGCAAGTGCAGCCATACGCATGTGTTATAATTTAAGTATATGTAGGCCTCAGTTATTTGAACGGAGTTAGTTGAAAGGCTTGATTTGCACAGGGTCTCTTTAAGCATAATTTCTCGGAGAGAAATTATGAAGACCTTTACCAGAAGCAGATTGTTCTCGTCCGAAGGACAGGAACACTATCTGTTCAAATGTACAGACTTTCAGACTGCAAAGGGGAAAACAGAGGCCAATATTTACCAAACATGGCATTCTTTGTATGTAGAGTAGAGGACACTCGGAATATTAATTGAGTAGGTCTGTGTCATTACCCTACGAGGGATCTGAATCAATTATAGGTTTAGGGGGATGGTTCAGATGATGACACAGTTAACTCTTTCCTGGTCAGTATTAAGGTTCATGATGGGCCAACGGAGCGCACTCTTACTTTCACGCTCTCTATCTACTGACTGGAACCCTAATTACGGTACTTTCCTTTATTTATGTAATCTGATATAACGTATGCTGTATATATTAGATAGGTAGGCCTTCGGGCTAGGTAGTTAGATGTAATGTAGGATAGACATAAGAAGAAACCTGATTCCATGCAAGGGAATCAAGAAGCTGTAACGCAAAAGACTTACTACAGAATAATCTGCTTTGCTAAGATGTAAGAACTGTACTGTATATTTGTTGACTGAAAAAACTCCTAACTCGGAAGACGCCTGATGCTGTTGCTGTGATGAGAGTAGTGTTTGCAGCTCTTACTAATGATTTGCTGGTGCCGGAATAAAGGTGTGAAACGTATAGTTTCTTACAGCATGCAGGCACCGAACGACAGCCTTCGTACACGAAGAGGAGCGCTGCCACAAACTAGAAGAGGGTCCTGGTCAGCCACGGTGGGGTCAAAGAGAACGTGGGAGGCCCCTGACCTACCCAGAGGCTTTCCTCTACCTAGGTAAGATAAGTATCTATATTTTTTGGGGGGGATATTACAAGTTTGCTTTAAAATGCAGAAGTGTCATTGCATTTTTATGTATTTAAAGGGAACCTAAACTGAGTAGTATATGGAATTTTCCTTTAAAAATATTACCAGTTGCCTGACTCTCCTGCTGATCCTGTGTCTCGAATACTTTCAGCCACAGCCCCTGAACAAGCATGCAGATCAGATGCTCTGACTGAAGTCAGACTGGATTAGCTGCATGCTTGTTTCAGGTCTGTGATTCAGCCACTACTGCAGCTAAATAAATCAGCAAGACTGCCAGACAACTGGTATTGTTTAAAAGGAAACATCCATACCCCTCTCAGTTTAGGCTCCCTTTAACCAACGGAAAAAAAAGTTGTAATCTGCTTGTTGTGGCTCTTCTATAATGTATATGTCATCATGGAACCACAATTTATGCTCCCATATTTAGTTCGTAAACAACTAGTGGCATATTGATTGAAAAATACATTTTTAATTAAGAAAGTAAGAGCTTGCTATGTTTTGCAGAAAAATAGAAGATAAAATTGTTGCATAGAAGATGCAACGATGAAGAGCATTGGACAAAGTACTGCCATTCCAGTTCAATTACCTGTAACATTTTCTCGGTCTCCTCATTTTTGTCTTCCAGTAAAGAACGGAAGTCCTCTTTCTCCTGGAAGGCCTTCAGCTCTAAAGCTCTTGTTCGCTCCATTTCTTTATGCAGCTCGCTGAGTGTATTCTCTTTGCAAGTAAGTCTTTCCTTCACATCTGCTAACCTAAAGGAAGATGTAGAAATATAATAGAAGTGAAACAAGAAAAACGTACACAATATAATTTTTCCTTAACCAGCTGAGACTCTTTAACGTGACTCAAATTTGTCCTCCTAAAGATTCCAGGATGAGAGACGCATCTGGCGGTAAAAGTAGTCACCACTCACACATGTGCGCACAGGTTTACAAGTGAATGATTGCTGTTATAGCAGCAAACATTCATTGAAAGTGTATTTTTTTTTAATAAGTTTAAAGTGTCACACTAAAATATAAAGTGTGGCTGCCGGGGTGCATTTAGGTAGGATCGGAGGGGCAGAGAGGAGAACGGGGAAGCGGTTAGCATCAGACAGCTGCCAGTACATATGCATGCTCCTTCTGGTTTTCCTTCTTAGTTTATATCAGGTATCCTTTAACCTCTTGCCGACCGCGTCACGCCGGTAGGCGTGGCCGCGGCGGCAGCCCCAGGACCGCCTAACGCCAATTGGCGTAAAGTCCTGGGGCTCTGTTTTGCAGGAGATCGCGCGCAGGCTGCTATTGCCGCTCGGGAGACTGTTAGACGGCGTGATCGCCGTCTATTTACTCTGTGCAGCGCTGCGATCAGCAGCAGCGCTGCACTGGGGACAGCCGTGTCCCTGGGGGACAAGAGAGCGATCGGCTCTCATAGGCAGAAGCCTATGACAGCCGATCGCCGTAATTGGCCGGCTGTGGGGAGGGAGGGAGCGAGGGAGGGAAGGGATTTAAAGGAAGAGGGTTTTTTTTTTTTTAAAAAACGGCAACACAAATATTTATTAAAAAAATAAATAAACATGGGGGGAGCGATCAGACCCCACCAACAGAGAGCTCTGTTGGTGGGGAGAAAAGGGGGGGGGGGGGAAATCACTCGTGTGCTATGTTGTGCGGCCCTGCAGCTTGGCCTTAAAGCTGCAGTGGCCTTTTAAACTAAAAATTGCCTGGTCACTAGGGGGGTTTAGCCCTGCAGTCCTCAAGAGGTTAAGGGGTAAAAACCCAAAGTGGTTAAAGATGGCAGCATTAATAATCCAAATTAACTTTACTGTGTACATAACCTCTCATCCTACAGTGTATTACATACAGTGGAGGAAATAATTATTTGACCCCTCACTGATTTTGTAAGTTTGTCCAGTGACAAAGAAATGAAAAGTCTCAGAACAGTATCATTTCAATGGTAGGTTTATTTTAACAGTGGCAGATAGCACATCAAAAGGAAAATCAAAAAAATAACCTTAAATAAAAGATAGCAACTGATTTGCATTTCATTGAGTGAAATAAGTTTTTGAACCCTCTAACAATAAAAGACTTAATACTTACTGGAAAACCCTTGTTTGCAAGCACAGAGGTCAAACGTTTCTTGTAATTGATGACCAAGTTTGCACACATTTTAGGAGGAATGTTGGTCCACTCCTCTTTGTAGATCATATCTAAATCCCTAAGGTTTAGAGGCTGTCTCTGTGCAACTCTGAGCTTGAGCTCCCTCTATAGGTTTTCTATTGGATTAAGGTCCGGAGACTGACTAGGCCACTCCATGACCTTAATGTGCTTCTTCTTGAGCCACTCCTTTGTTGCCTTTGCTGTATGTTTTGGGTCATTGTCGTGCTGGAACACCCATCCACGACCCATTTGCAGTTTCCTGGCAGAGGGAAGGAGGTTGTCGTTCAGGATTTCACGATACATGGCTCCGTCCATTTTTCCGTTAATGCGATTAAGTTGTCCTGTGCCCTTAGCAGAAAAACACCTCCAAAGCAAAATGTTTCCACCCCCATGCTTGACGGTGGGGACGGTGTTTTGGGGGTCATAGGCAGCATTTTTCTTCCTCCAAACACAGCGAGTTGAGTTAATGCCAAAGAGCTCTATTTTGGTCTCATCAGACCACAGCACCTTCTCCCAGTCACTCACAGAATCATTCAGGTGTTCATTGGCAAACTTCAGACGGGCCTGCACATGTGCCTTCTTGAGCAGGGGGACCTTGCGAGCCCAGCAGGATTTTAATCCATTGCGGTGTAATGTGTTTCCAATGGTTTTCTTGGTGACTGTGGTCCCTGCTAATTTAAGATCATTCACTAACTCCTCCCGTGTAGTTCTAGGATGCTTTTTCACCTTTCTCAGAACCATTGACACCCCACGAGGTGAGATCTTGCGTGGAGCCCCAGAGCGAGGTCGATTGATGGTCATTTTGTGCTCCTTCCATTTTCGAACAATCGCACCAACAGTTGTCAGCTTCTCTCCCAGCTTCTTGCTAATGGTTTTGTAGCCCATTCCAGATTTGTGCAGGTCTACAATTTTGTCTCTGACATCCTTGGACAGCTCTTTGGTCTTTCCCATGTTGGAGAGTTTGGAGTCTGCTTGATTGATTGATTCTGTGGACAGGTGTCTTTTATACAGGTGACTAGTTAAGACAGGTGTCCTTAATGAGGGTGACTAATTGAGTAGAAGTGTCTAACCACTCTGTGGGAGCCAGAACTCTTAATGGTTGGTAGGGGTTCAAAAACTTATTTCACTCAATGAAATGCAAATCAGTTGCTATCTTTTATTTAAGGTTATTTTTTCGATTTTCCTTTTGATGTGCTATCTGCCACTGTTAAAATAAACCTACCATTGAAATGATACTGTTCTGAGACTTCATTTCTTTGTCATTGGACAAACTTACAAAATCAGTGAGGGGTCAAATAATTATTTCCTCCACTGTAAGTATCCTATTTATATTTGGAGCAGAAAAAGACGATGGACTTATCTTTCTCCCTACGTGACATCTTCCTTCACTCAGTACTGGTACAGATGCCAGGTGAGGATGTCATCAAGGGGCCAGGAGTAAGTATGGCAAAGAGCAGGCATAGGCAGGATGACTGGCATTCCAAACCAGCACTGGTACTCATTGAGGCTCAACAAAGCCTTATATGGGAGAACATCCAGTGCTCCAGTTCCAGTGCTGCAGAGGTGGTAATACCATGTCCTTACTGCCAGACAGGAAGGCTTGAAATGTCTGCTGAGCCTGTAAAGTAGCAAAAAGTCTTATATGCTTTGCAGAACAACTGGCTGGTGGATAAATCATCATGTGTACATAAATCTCCTGGTGTACTAAAGCTTTATATATATAGGCAATTTGTTTAGTAATGTTCAAAGACTGGGCATAATTTCTTTCCTCCAGCTTCTATGAGAAGTATAAAACTCCTTTTTACACATGGCACCTGAAAACACTGTGTAATAACATAGATAGAAGAACTCAAGTGAGAACCCACAGGCTTGGCACCTACAGTATATACCACAGAACACAGTACCTGCTGAAACAGACCATGAAGTTAGATACCAAAGTGATAGGAAACTCAAACTGCCCTTCTTTGTATACAGCCCTGTAACAGTACTCGGCCAGGAGGCTGTCAAGAAACTACCACCTTATTAGGATTGTCTTCATAGGACAAACACTTTCTTTGTTACTCATTTAAAGGGATACTTTTCAGTTTTTTTTTTACAATATTCAATGTCGGAGTTTTTCCATTGTACAATGTTCTTTCTTGCCTCCCCTAATTTACATTTCTACATTTATTACAGTTATTGGCATCTTCCTTGCTGACAAGGTGTATACACTGATTGTTATTTTTACCCTCCCCCCCTATGTAAATTGAGCAGAAAACTCAGCCGATCTCCCAGAATGCTCTGGGGAAGAAGAGGAAATTAAATCATTGCTATGGCAGACAATCAATGAGGGGGCTACATACCAATATCCTGCTATATATAGATATGTGAATGGTTTCTGCTGCTAAAACCAGAATAACTAAGGTAAAATGAGTATTCTAAATAATTTATTATGATCTGCTACGTGTCATCAAAGTGTTTCTTTAACTGCCTGATAAATCTATTAACTGCCAATAACATGGAATGCAGGATCTTTGAAAAACATGGAACCTTCTCTCCTGATGAAAACAGTGTTTGTACATCACTGAGGCCCCAAACTGTTGCCTGAGGGATTGTAACTTGACCCCTTCTGGCGAAGACCATTTTGTATTTGTATGCGCTTTAAAGGATGCAAGAGCTGAAAAACATTGGAAAAACGGGGAAGCAGGCATATACTAGTCCTTATGCCCACCGCTCCCCCGTTCTCCTATCTACCCCCATAGCTCACTTAAAAGCCCCCCAGGATCCTCTTCCGGTCGGCAGGGGCAAGACATACTGCACAGGTGCCGGCCAGGTTGTGCATGTCCTACAGCGCACGCCTGTGGCCATGAGCGCACTGCATAGGACGTCACTGTGTCATGCGCATGACCATGGGTGCTCGCTGTAGGATGTGGGGGAAGCAGTGGGCATGAGGACAGGTAGTAGTATATGCCTGCTCCCCGTTTCTCCAAAGTTTTTAAACTCTGGTATCCTTTAAGGCTCAGACAGCAAGAATACCTTTTACAGAAATTCAAATCATTCCCCAAATTCAATGGATTATATCCAATGGAAATAAATGAAAAATAACTGTCAAACTTACTCTGACTGCAATTTGAGGATTTGCTCAGATGATTTACCCTATTAAGAACAAGGAGAAGAGAATCAATAAGAATACAACTGTACAGAAACCTTGACTGAATTACAAGTTGATTCTGTTAAAAAGAAAAACAAAAAAGGTTTTTATAATGTGTTAGCAGTTCAATAAAATGTCAAAAACAAAAAAATGAAACATACATTTACTAGCCAAATTTCATTTACATTTCTAAATCTAAACCAGGAGTCCCCAAACTTTTTCAATCAAGGGTCGGGTAAGCATACTTCAGACTGCTGGGGGGTCGGCGAATACATAAAATGATGTAGAAAAACTTTACATTGAGCCCAGGTATTGTAGACAGCGCTTATTAACATGGGCAGCTCTCATGTCTCCCATTGATCCAGAGCCGACATTATGCCTCCAACACAGCATGTAATACATTTTGTGTGTGGGGGCCAGTGAAAAAGCCTCAGGGGGCCGCATTCGGCCCGCGGGCCTTAGTTTGAGGACCACTGATCTAAACAGTGTGTCTAGAGTGTTATGTGCACAGAATGTGTGGGCGTGAACAAAAAAAGATGTACATACATATCTACATACATACACTGTGCACACACGCACATACATACAGGCTTGCTGCCTTGTAATGTAGTCCTGATTGTTTACTCCTCGCTTGCCCTACAATAGTGGGATGCACATTACAGCATACAGAAGCATTCAGCAAGTACTGATATTTCATGTCATTTGGTAAGCAGGGATCTAGTTCCTATGAGTTACCACATGTTGAATTTCACAATGACTTCTTAGAAGTTACCTTTTCCAGTCTATCAAATACTTCTTTTTCAATTTCTTTCTTCAACTCTTGCATGCCAGATACTGTTTGCTCATCACTGAGAAAGAAAACATGCACAGGAAAAATTAAATGACGTCTGTTATTTTAGATTTTCACATTAAAGGACGCCTGAAGTGAGAGGTATATGGTGGCTGCCATTGTTTATTTCCTTTTAAACTATATTAATTGCCTGGCTGCCCTGTTAAACATTCTGACATCCGTAATGTCTGAATCCAGGGCCAGCTTTACCATAAGGCACTATAGGCTTGTGCCTACAGGCGCCTGATGATAGAAAGGCGGTTAATTCTGCTCTTCGAGTGCCTTTATTCCTCCTTCCCTATGCAACTTAATACTGAGGGTACCTCTGGCTGCCTAATACTAAGGGACACCTGAAGCTGCCTTTGATGGGCAAGGGAAGTAAGGGAGAAGAGACAGCTGGGCCAGGCAGCACACTTTCGGTGGGGTTGTGTAGGCTCATGTAGGTATCGTGTGACATCTGTGCCTATAGGCTCCAGTGACGTAAATCCGTGCAGTCTGAATCACACACCTGAAACAAGTATGCAGGCAATCCAGTCAGAAACCTCTGATCTACATGCTTGTTCAGGGTCTATGGCTAAAAATATTAGAGATGGTGCAACCAAAGAAAATAAATTCAGGCAATTGACTTTTTGTCTGCATTGCGCTTGTTCCAAATCGCACCACTACCACAATGCACCAGTGTAAAAGGACCCTTAATGTTCCTAAGTGACAAATATAGCTTGCTTTTACAGAGTATAAATATTAACAAGTCTGGATACCAATCAGGCCTCAAAGACAAACTGTAAGGTGGAAACAAACTCACCATCAGTGTGAAGGCGATGACAAGTTTATCACGAAAAAAACAAAACAAAACCAGAAAACCCAGTCTTCAGGGAAAAAGTCCTACTGCCAGTGAGGTGAAAGCCCTCCCACTATGTGACGTTTAGCTTAGGCTAATTATTACTCCGTCTTGAATGTACTGGCTTGTGGGTAATGATGCCACATGAAGCTTCTCCTAGTTTTAGAATAAGTTATGATATAGATTTAAAATCCTAATGTCTTCACAATCTTACCCCCCCCCCCTTTTCAAATCATCTCTGTGATAAACTGCAGCACCCCATCCCCGCTGGTTCACAAGCTAAGCTTCGTATACCCCATCTCAGGAACCAGTGGGACTGGGGGGCACAGAGTTAGTTCCAGGGGAGGGTTGGGGGGAGAGAGAGAGAGAGAGAGAAAGAGCGCGCGCACGTGCTGTGACAGGGGCTGATATACTGCTGTGAATTTTGGTGGTGGGGATGTTGTAAATATTCTATTTGTCTATGCACTGTACACTTTATTCATCTCCTGACGAGAGCTTTAGGGGTGAAACATGTTGGGGTCCGTGTCACTGTAAATACTTGCACCCTTATGTTTCCTACAGTCTAGTCTTAGCAGCCTGGTGGTATCACAGTGTTCATGAGTGACAGTGGTCTGGCTACACATGTGCGAGATCGCTACACCCCTCCCTGGCTGTTGATGTTAAGTGGAGGTGGGGGATCAGCGAAGACCTGAACACACGTGTAGTGCATGTTATCTGCTGGATGACAAATACCGACAGTGTTGACAAATGTTTTCATTGTTAATAAAGTACATTTTATTGGTACGTACATAAGTACGCCCCGTTCAAAGGACCACATTTTCTACACTTTGTTTCCCTAGTACGGATTTTGGATATTTTGCAATCAGAGAGAGCTGCGACCAGTATTTGAACACCAAGGCCGAGTGGGGACGGTACTAACCCACATGCGATTTAAAGTGGTTGCCTTATATAGCAACCTACACTTGTGGGTATTACATCACCTGTGTTTTGTGTGTGCACCACCACCACCACGGGCTCCTGCTCTTCCCTTGTTTTTCTTTCTTTTACTCTCCTCTCAGCACCAGCATAGAAGCCTAGTGGAGAGCAGTGTAATAGCAGCCAGAAATAGCAGAAAATGACCGTGTCAAAACCAGTCTGAAAACGCATTTTTTTTTTTTTTTGCTGCAACAATCGCTACATGAACAAGAATCAGTGTGAAACAGGGTCCTAAGCAATCTGGATAAACTTGGGTATCTATATAAGAGGAAAAAAAAGGATGGTTTTCAACTAAGGGAATAAAAAAGAAAACATCCTCTAGCTCTCTGTACCAGTAGTAAACATGATTCCTCCCACGCTGCGTGAGACTTTTTTCTACAACACAATGACAGGGTAAGATGATTTTTTATTCTCTTTTGCTTATCTCTTCTTTTTGCTCATAACACACTTTTTTTGTCTATTAGTTGTGCCAAACAATAATTTCTGAATGTTCATACGAATAATTGTTCGTAAATGATTGTTTAGCAAATTGTATCACATTGGTGGCCACCTTAACCACTTGCCGACCGCGCACTCATACCGCGCGTCGGCAAAGTGGCAGCTGCAGGACCAGCGACGCAGTATTGTGTCGCCAGCTGCAGGCTGACTAATCAGGAAGCAGCCGCTCGCGAGAGCGGCTGCTTCCTGTCAATTCACGGCAGGGGGGCTCCGTGAATAGCCTGCGGGCCACCGATGGCGGCTCGCAGGCTAAATGTAAACACAAGCGGAAATAATCCGCTTTGTTTACATTGTACGGCGCTGCTGCGCAGCAGCGCCGTAAGGCAGATCGGCGATCCCCGGCCAATCAGCGGCCGGGGATCGCCGCCATGTGACGGGGACGTCCTGTCACTGGCTGCACAGGACGGATAGCGTCCTGTACAGCCCGGAACACCAGGGGGGCCAGGTAGGAGAGGGAGGGGGGGGATTTCGCCGCGGAGGGGGGCTTTGAGGTGCCCCCCCCCCGCAACACCGGCAGGCAGGAGCGATCAGACCCCCCAGCACATCATCCCCATAGTGGGGAAAAAAGGGGGGCGATCTGATCGCTCTGGATGCACCCTGATCTGTGCTGGGGGCTGTAGAGCCCACCCAGCACAGATCACAAATAACAGCGCTGGTCCTTAAGGGGGGGGTAAAGGGTGGGTCCTCAAGTGGTTAAGGCAGGTGAGAATCTGCAAGAAATGTTTCAATATGGACTTGAGTGTACTTTTCTCCTCTGAACATAAACAATGTTAAACTGATTCCCACAGCACGATACAGCCTATTCACCAACAATCCCCAGACTACAATACAGCCAGTCCATTACTTTTACTTACCAAGTCTTCTCTACTTTGCTGTTTTTCAGCTGGATCTGTAATTCCGTACACTGTTCCTGTAAGTTCTGTATCTCAAGTCGAAGATTTTCTGTCTCACATAACTGGGTCTAAAACATAAAACGATACAGTACATTTATGAGCCTATGTGCCCAGCCTGGGGACAGGAAACAGGAAAATGCTTTGTCAGAGCGTCTCTTGTCTAAATGGAACCAAAATTTTTGAAAAGGTAGCTGAAAGTATACAACTGTAAGCAAATGCTTGTGCACCCCTGGCCAAATTACATACCATATATGCACCAAAAACTTCCTACCTCTTCTCTATTTGTGATCAGTAATAGCTAACTTTTCCTCGCTTTATCAGCCAAGACACTAATCTTCACTTAGCTGCTTCTCACAACCTTATACTCCGAAGCAGCCTTGTGGTCATGTTGTCACATTTCAGAGAATATGGTAGAGAGCACCAGTTGATGCTTAGGAAGGTAGCAATAACGATCACCCTGGCATACCCCTGTACCTCCCCCCCCACATGTGCAATATGTGCTAGTGGTGGAAAGAACAGTGATCAGAATATAAACCAAGATTATATTTGTAAAGAAAAATATTGTTTATATTTGAACATATATTATTCAGCCACAGCACAAACACCCCTGGCAGATGAAATGGATAACATTGGCCATCTTGTTTTAGTGACACCCATCAAGGTGTGTAATATATTAGGCAGCAGGTGAACGGGCACTTCTTGAATCTGATGTCTCAAAGCAGGAAAAATGTGCAGGCAAGAAGATCTGAGAGACTTTGACAGGTGACAAATTGTCATGGCTAGTTGACTGGATCACAGCATTTCTAAAATAGCTGGTCTTGTATGGAGTTTCTAATGCAGAAGACAAACTAAAGACAACCCATGAATTGGTAACATGATCAAGGGCACCTAAGGGCTCATTGCTGCCTGTGTGGAGCAAAGGTTAAAGAGTTTGCTCAGATTCCACAGAAAAGCAACTGTAGTGCAAATTATTGAAACGCTTAATACTGCCCGTGAGAACAGTGGTGTAGCACACAGTGCATTGCAGCTTGTGGTGTATGGCTTTTGTCCAGAAAAAGACCTACAAGTCTGCCCATGCTGTCCACTTGTGAAATTGCCTACAGTGGGTCAATGAGTGCCAGAATCAAACCATGGAGCTATGGAAAAAGCTAGTCCAGGGTTGGTGAATCCGGTTCTCTTTGACCTTTTATACAAAAGTAAAATACACACAAGAAAAACAAAAAATACACACAAACACCTGTGTGAAATGTTCTCCTAGATTTACATTATCTTGGCTAGGACCTTGTATTTCCAAATGCAGTTGGTGTAAAAAGGACCCTTACAGTCTTACCTAAACAAATTATTTGGCCAGCGATGCCCAAAGATTTGCTTTCAACTGATTTAACATTCCTCAACCAAGGGGGAACTGGGTTTTTTCCACTTCCTTTTAAGGAGTTTCCTTGCTATGCACAGGGCCGAATTTGGGGGCAGGCCTCCAAGGCCCGTTCCTAGGGCGCCAGAATCCACCAGAGTTTTAGGGGCGGGTGGTGACAGGTTGACTAAGCCTGTCACCAGCCCTGAGAGGAGCCCCTGCGAGTCCACAGCCGCCCCTTCATTATGTGGGCTTGATGTGGTGCACACTGGTGGAGAGAGCGAGCCTGCTGTGACCCCCGGGCAGCGCTGTGCAGCTTCAGGTACGGCCACATCCCTTCGCTCAGCGCCCCTCTCTCCCTCCCTTCCCCGTCCTCCCCCCGCACGTACCCGCAGAGTAGCAGCAGAGACAGCCACTTTACCTCTCCAGGCTCCAGCGCCTAAGCTTCCTTTGTCCCGCTGCCGCTGGGCGCTTCTTTCTCCTGTCAGCGTCTCTCCCATGTGACTCGCCGGCAGGTTACCGGCGAGTCACATGGGAGAGACGCTGACTGGAGAAAGAAGCGCCCAGCGGCAGCGGGACAAAGGAAGCTTCGGCGCTGGAGCCTGGAGAGGTAAAGTGGCCGTCTCTTCTGCTACTCTGTGGGTACGTGCGGGGGGAGGATCGGGGAAGGGAGGGAGAGGGACAGAAGACAAGGACTGGCGTCTGCCCTGCAGGGGGGGGAGAGGATTTGGTGGGGGACACAGCATGGCTTCTGGCTACCTATGGAAATGGGGGGGGGGGGATTTGGTGGGGGGCAGAGCATGGCTTCTGGCTACCTATGGAAATAGGGGGGAGGGGGGGATTTGGTGGGGGACACAGCATGGCTTCTAGGTACCTATGGAAATGGGGGGGGGGATTTGGTGGGGGACACAGCATGGCTTCTGGCTACCTATGGAAATGGGGGGGGGGGGGGGTAATGTTAGCATCTAGCTTCCTATGCTAATTTTATTGGTATAAGGTTGATTTTATTGGGGGAATTTTATTGGGGGAGGGTGGAGGGAGATAGCATCTAGCTACCTATACTAAAGGGGAGGGCAATGGGGGACAACACCTGTCTACCTATACTAAGGAAGGGGGGCAGCACCTCACTACTTATACAGGGGGGTGGGTAGCACCTGGCTAGTACATATACTAAAATGGGGGCAGCATCTGACTATCTTTACTGGGGGGTCCTGAATAGTATTATTATTGTTTTGGATTGCTTACAGAGTATACATAGTCATATGTCTATGTATGTATTGTGTAGTGCGCATACATTTTAGTCTAGGGCCAATTTTTAAGAGGAAGCCAATTAACTTATCTGTATGTTTTTTTGGGATTGTGGGAGGAAACCGGAGTGCCCGGAGGAAACCCACACAAACACGGTGAGAACATACAAACTCCTTGCAGATGGTGACCTGGCTGGCATTTGAACTGGGGACCCAGTGCTGCAAGGGGAGTGCAGGAACAGTGGTAACCAGGAGGTTTTATTAAAGTGAGCCAGAGGTGAAAGGGATATGGAGCTGCCATATTTATTTGCTTTTAAACAATACCAGTTGCCTGGCTGTCCTGCTGACTCTCTACCTCTAATACTATTAGCCATAGCCCCTGAACAAGCAGCAGATCAGGTGTTTGACATTATTGTCAGATCTGACAAGATCAGCTGCATGCTTGTTACTGGTGTTATTCAGACACTACTGTAGCCAAATAGATCAGCAGGGCTGCCAGGCAACTGGTATTGTTTAAAAGGACATAAATAGGGCAGCCTCCATAGCCCTCTCACCTCAGGTTCACTTGCAGGTTGAGTTTTTTCGTGTGTTCACAGGTTCACTTTAAGACTTTTTGCAGGTTGAAAAAGAGAGTGCATGTTTGAGGGTGTTGAGAGGTTGTTGGATGGGGGGGGGGGGCTATGCAGACACCAATTTTCTCTAAAGACCATCACACTGAATTTCTCTCCACTATACCAACACCCTGTAATCCAAAAATTACTCAATTAGCGTCAAAAACTGTCCCTGAGATCAGTTTTAATGCACAAAAGGCCTCCACTTCCCTCCTGAAATTTTTCACCACAGGGCACTCCCACATCACATGTGCGAAAGAGCCAGACAGCCTTTTACATTTCCAGCAGATATCATTATCTGCTAGTCCATAGCATGCCATACAGGTAGGGGTTACCGTAGATACTATCTAGCTAAGAGTTTAAACTGAGTAAGCTGTATACAGGGATGTGAAAAACATTTTTTTTTTTTTAAAGATCCTGGCCCATAGCTCCACATCCAGCTTAACTCCATCTACCTTTTCCCACCCTGTGCAGTACGGTGGGAAAGGCATCAATTATTGTATAAACACTGAATAATGTTCCCAGCCTTGTTTCATTAGGTACCATTGCTCATAGTTGTAAGATTATGTCTATTGTTTGTTAACATATTCTCACCCCTAGATACTGGTATTTAATTCCCATCCAAAAGTAGAGAAGCTTCCAATGCTTTTCCTCTTTTGTGGAGAGCAGCCTTTATCAAGCATTATTGACTTCTGCTCATTCAGCTTATAATTAGAGGCCATACTATAAAGATTACAATAGCCCAAACATTGCTTGAGAGAGCTTGTAGGCATAGTCAAGGTAAGCACTCAGCACTGCTTACTCACACCCACCCTACATGAAAGCCAAACTCTGGGTGCGGCTTACAGACCTCCGCCAATGCCTCAATCAGTAGCCGAACACAGGCACCCAAATTACTCTGTAGGTGCTATTAAAGCTGTAAATTACAATGTGGTCTTTGGTTAAGTTTAATTTGCAAACATGGCTGTATGCTCAATTACCTACTTTACACTTTACATTCTGTTGCGAGCAGTACAAAGCAACTGTTTCTACTAGATGCTTTCTACTGCTTTTGATAAAACTGTAATACAGTTTAATCTCGTTCTAATAAACTCATGTATAGTAGACTTTCAGGTAGAGTACACTACCTCTCCAGGTACCGGCCATTTGTCATTATAAACCGATGGGAGCAATGCCTGGTATAGTAAACCCCGATATAATAGAACTTTTGTTATAGTAAACATGTTTTTTGGGTCCTACGTGGCGCTGACTCCTTATATAGTAAACAGTGGTCGGTGCATGCGTCATATGTCAGTGTGAAACCCATGGACGGCTTCTTTCTTCAGGCTGGTTCCAAGTGAGTTGATGCCTGATAACATTTGTAAGACAAGAAGACTGGCAAGGGCGTTGGATACACAGTACAGTACTAATAAGCAGCCTGGGGAAAATGAGGAATAATGTGAATGTAAACAAAAGAGTATGCAGGGTTACCACTTCCACTTTGCAATCACCAATAAAAGTATTGTCATAGTCCTCCCACTGGGTGGTACACACTCTCAGGTATCTCTTCCCGTTAGTGATGATGCTCCTGGTAGCATGTGCAGCGCAGTACAGGCTACTTTTACTTGTGCAGATCAGACAAGGCTTACTTACTGCAAAACTAAGTAGAGTGGAGAGTGCTATGTCCTGCCCGTAGAGGTATCGGAGCCACTCACATTACAGATGTGAGTGGCTTATCATGATTGGCTGCATTTTGAAGAGAGGCTTCATGATTGGCTCAAGCATCAGCAGAAAGTTTGCAGGACACATACTGCAAGTCTCGCCTGCGGAGGTATTGGAGCCACTCACAGGAAGAGAGTGGCTGCCTCTATTCAGAAACGATTGCAATTTTTAAAGAGCCCTGGATACTGTACCCGCAATTTGTTCAGCCTGCAGCTCCAAGGTATACTTAACCTTGTAGTCCACCAAATGTGGAAGTGCTTGTACTGTACCTCCAATGGGAAGACAGAGTTTGTCCTTTGCAGGAGAGACTAGGCCTCCAGGGGAGGCTAGGTCATTTCTAGGACAAATTCTGATATAGTAAACTTCTGATATCGTAAACCACTTTTCTTGGTTCCTTGGAGTTTAGTATAACAAGATTATACTGTATTTATGTGGACGGTGAATAGGTTGCTCAGAGTATAAGATGTGGAAGGACTGTCACAGCTACCACTGGGGCTGTGTTAATTACAACCAGAAGCAGATAAATACCCTTTCCAGCTTCAATAAGTACCCTTCCCTTCCAGGGTGACAGCACAGCATGCACTAAAATGATTTCACAGAAACTGGTGTAGTAACACTAAGATTTTCAGTGGCATATGATAAACATCCATTCCATCCAAGATACTAGACAACACAAATAACATTTACATTGCGCTTTTCTACTGGCGGACTCAAAGCGCTTGAGCTGCAGCCACTAGGGCATGCTCAGTAGGCAGTAGCGAGTCTAGCCCAAGGACTCCTTACTGAATAGGTGCTGGCTTACAGAATAGCAGCTGGCTTACTAACAGCATTGTGCACATTACAGGTGAAACTCAAAAAAAATATAATATTGTGTTTGTCATTTCAGTAATTCAACTTAAAGAGTGAAACTAATATATGAAATAGGAACCCTTTGCAGGTGTTTTGGTTTAATTACCGTATTTTCCGGTCTATAAGACCAGAAGTGGGGGGAAAAAGTCAATGCGTCTTATAGTCCGAAGGTGTCCCCCACAAATACATACTGCAGCCAAATATCACTGCCGCCTGCATGTTAACGGGAACGCACGACATGGTGGCACAAGGAAAAAAGATCTCCCACTGCTCTATGTGCTAAGTGCAGCCGATGGTCTTGAGGGCGGGACCACAGCGCCTTCACTGGGCCAATCACTGCCCTTATTTAGTAGCATTGACCTATCAGATGTCAGTGATCTAATACGTCATTGCTACTGAGTCAGTGCAGTGATTGGCTTAAAGAAGGAGCAGTCTTCCTGCCCTCTAGACCATCCTTAAACAATCAGAGCAGTGGGAGAGCTTTAACCACTTGAGGACCACAGTCTTTTTGCCCCTTAGGGCCCATTTCCACTAGGGCGGTTTCGCTGGCGATTCTGCAGTTTCCCCGCACATCATTCGCACGGGGAAACTCTGCCATAGGGGATGACGGCGCCGCGGCGGAATCGCTTGCGGGAGCGATTCGCCCGGAACCCCCCGCAGATTTCACCACGGAGGCTGCGAATCCCATAGCCATGCATGGCACGGCTCATGGGATTCGCCTGCGATCCCGCCCACCGGCTCAGTGCGGTGTGCGTCTGCGAGACGCACGCCGCACAAGTAGAGACGAGCCCTTAAGGACCAGAGCCTTTTTCTCCATTCAGACCACTGCAGTTTTCACGGTTTATTGCTCGGTCATACAACCTACTATCTAAATGAATTTTACCTCCTTTTCTTGTCACTAATACAGCTTTCTTCTGGTGCTATTTGATTGCTGCTGCAAGTTTTAGTTTTTATTATATTCATCAAAAAAGACATGAATTTTGTCAAAAAAATGATTTTTTTTACTTTCTGTGCTGACATTTTTCAAATAAAGTAACATTTCTGTATACATTTTTGTCCAAATTTATTGTGCTAGATGTCTTTGATAAAAAAAAAAAATCCATTCAGTGTATATTTATTGGTTTGGGTAAAAGTTATAGCGTTTACAAACTATGGTGCCAAAAGTGAATTTTCCCATTTTATAGCATCTCTGACGTTTCTGACCACCATTCATGTTTCACGAGGTGCTAAAATTCCAGGATAGTACAAATACCCCCAAATGACCCCATTTTGGAAAGAAGACATCCCAAAGTATTCATTGAGAGGCGTGGTGAGTTCATAGAAGATTTTATTTTTGTCACAAGTTAGCGGAAAATGACACTTTGTGACAAAAAAAAAAAGTCACGGACTCACTATGCTCCTCTCTGAATACCTTGAAGTGTCTACTTTCCAAAATGGGGTCATTTGTGGGGTGTGTTCACTGTCCTGGCATTTTGGGGGGTGCCTAATTGTAAGCACACCTGTAAAGGCTAAAGGTGCTCATTGGACTTTGGGCCCCTTAGCGCAGTTAGGCTGCAAAAAAGTGCCACACATGTGGTATTGCCGTACTCAGGAGAAGTAGTATAATGTGTTTGGGGGTGTATTTTTACACATACCCATGCTGGGTGGGAGAAATACCTCTGTAAATGACAATTTTTTGATTTTTTTTTTTTACACACAATTGTCCATTTACAGAGATATTTCTCCCACTCAGCATGGGTATGTGTAAAAATACACCCCAAAACACATTATACTACTTCTTCTGAGTACAGCGATACCACATGTGTGGCACTTTTTTGCACCCTAACTGCGCTAAGGGGCCCAAAGTCCAATGAGTACCTTTAGGATTTCACAGGTCGTTTTGAGACATTTGGTTTCAAGACTACGCCTCTCGGTTTAGGGCCCCTAAAATGCCAGGGCAGTTTAGAAACCCCACAATTGACCCCATTTTAGAAAGACAACACCACAAGGTATTCTGTTAGGAGTATGGTGAGTTCATAGAAGATTTTTTTTTTTTGTCACAAGTTAGCAGAAATTGACACTTTGTGAAAAAAAAACAATAACAATCAATTTCCACTAACTTGTGACAAAAAATTAAAATCTTCTATGAACTCACCATACCCCTAACGGAATACCTTGCTTGGGGTGTCTTCTTTCTAAAATGGGGTCACTTGTGGGGTTCCTATACTGCCCTGGCATTTTAGGGGCCCTAAACCGTGAGTAGTCTTGGAACCAAATTTCTCAAAATAACCTGTGAAATCCTAAAGGTACTCATAGGACTTTGGGCCCCTTAGCGCACTTAGGGTGCAAAAAAGTGCCACACATGTGGTACCGCCGTACTCGGGAGAAGCAGTATAATGTGTTTTGTGGTGTATTTTTACACATACCCATGCTGGGTGGGAGAAATATCTCTGTAAATGGACAATTTTTTTTATTTTTTTTACACACAATTGTCCATTTACAGAGAGATTTCTCCCACCCAGGATGGGTATGTATAAAAATACATCCCAAAACACATACTACTTCTTCTGAGGACGGCGATACCACATGTGTGACACTTTTTTGCAACCTAGGGGCGCTAAGGGGACTAACGTCCTATTCACAGGTCATTTTGAGGCATTTGGATTCTAGACTACGCCTCACGGTTTAGGGCCCCTAAAATACCAGGGCTGTATAGGAACCCCACAAGTGACCCCATTTTAGAAAGAAGACACCCCAAGGTATTCTGTTAGGATTATGGTGAGTTCATAGAAGATTTTTTTTTTGTCACAAGTTAGTGAAAAATGATACTTTGTGAAAAAAACAATACAAATCAATTTCCGCTAACTTTTGACAAAAAATAAAATCTTCTATGAACTCGTCATACACCTAACAGAATACCTTGGGGTACCTTTTTTCTAAAATGGGGTCACTTGTGGGGTTCCTATACTGCCCTGGCATTTTTACAGGCCCAAAACCGTGAGTAGTCTGGAAACCAAATGTCTCAAAATGACTGTTCAGGGGTATAAGCATCTGCAAATTTTGATGGCAGGTGGTCTATGAGGGGGCGAATTTTGTGGAACCGGTCATAAGCAGGGTGGCCTCTTAGATGACAGGTTGTATTGGGCCTGATCTGATAGATAGGAGTGCTAGGGGGGTGACAAGAGGTGATTGATGGGTGGTTAGAGGGGAAAATAGATGCAATCAATGCACTGGGGAGGTGATCGGAAGGGGGTCTGAGGGGGATCTGAGGGTTTGGCCGAGTGATCAGGAGCCCACACGGGGCAAATTAGGGCATGATCTGATGGGTAGATGTGCTAGGGGGTAACAGGTGGTGACAGGAGGTGATTGATGGGTTTCTCAAGGTGTGATTAGAGGGGGGAATAGATGCAAGCAATGCACTGGCGAGGTGATCAGGGCTGGGGTCTGAGGGTGGGCGTTCTGAGGGTGTGGGTGGGTGATTGGGTGCCCTAGGGGCAGATAGGGGTCTAATCTGATGGGTAGCAGTGACAGGGGGTGATTGATGGGTGGTCAGTGGGTGATTAGAGGAGAGAACAGATGTAAACAATGCACTTGGGAGGTGATCTGAGGGTAGGTCTGGGGCAATCTGATGGTGTGGGAGGGTGATCAGATGCCCGTAAGAGGCAGGTTAGGGTCTGATCTGATAAGTGGCAGTGACAGGTGGTGATTGACGGGTGAATGACGGGAGAATAGATGTATACAGTACACGGGGGGGGGGGGGGGGGGAGGTCTGAGGTCGTTCTGAGGGTGTGGGTGGGTGATTGGGTGCCCTAGGGGCAGATAGGGGTCTAATCTGATGAGTAGCAGTGACAGGGAGTGATTGATGGGTAATTAGTGGGTGTTTAGAGGAGAGAACGGATGTAAACAATGCACTTGGGAGGTGATCTGACGTTGGATCTGCGGGCGATCTGATGGTGTGGGTGGGTGATCAGATTGCCCGCAAGGGGCAGGTTAGGGGCTGATTGATGGGTGGCAGTGACAGGGGGTGATTGACAGGTGATCAGTGGGTTATTACAGAGGGATAGAGGCATACAGTACACAAGGGGGGGGTCTGGGGAGAATCTGAGGGGTGGGGGCTGATCAGGAGGGAGCAGGGGGCAGTTTAGGGCATAGGAAAAAAAATAGCGTTGACAGATAGTGACAGGGAGTGATTGATGGGTGATTAGGGGGGTTATTGGGTGCAAACAGTGGTCTGAAGGGTGTCTAAGGGGTGCTGTGGGCAATCAGAGGGAAGGGGGGGGGGGAGATCAGTGTGCTTGGGTGTAGACTAGGGTGGCTGCAGCCTGCCCTGGTGGTCCCTCGGACACTGGGACCACCAGGGCAGGGGGCAGCCTGTATAATAGGCTTTGTATACATTACAAAGCCTATTATACGCTTTGTCAGCGGCGATCGGGCAGCTAGTAACCCGCCGGCGCTTCCGAACGGCCGGCGGGTTACAGCGTGAGGGTGGCGGAGCCTGTCGCCAGCGGCTGATCGCGTCACGAATGACGCGATCGCCGCACAGCCACCCCTTTTGCCGCCGATGGGCGCATTGCGGTCGTTTGGGCCCAGCCCTTGCCGCCGCCCATCGGCTGGGGGGCGGTCCCCAAGTGGTTAATCTGCTGTGCTGCGGTCCTGTGTTATTTCTCCCTACCTTTGTTTATTCCTTGTGTGCTGACTGTGATCATCATCCTCACTTAAAGCTTTAGACCCAGGCAAACGGCATGTGAGTAATCGTATTCCTGCACAGCTGAACATCGTCTTTCTCTCTCTGCTCTCTGTAGTTCAGCGCTGCGATCATGTACTTTCCCAGTGTCTCTCAGGCTCATTTTACTTCCTGCCTGTGAGCTCACATGACAGGCAGGAAGTAAAAGGCTGAGAGACACGGGGAAAGTGCAGGATCGCAGCGCTGAACTACAGAGTACAGAGTGCAGAGAGAGAGAGAGAGAGAGAGAGAGAGAGACGATGTTCAGCTTTGCAGGAATCAGATTACTCTCATGCCGTTTGCCTGGGTCTAAAGCTTTAAGTGAGGATGATGACCACAGTCAGCACACAAGGAAGACTGGGGCTAAGAGACAGAGGGAAAGAGTAGGATTGCAGCGCTGGGCAACAGACAGCAGAGAGAGGATGTCCAGCTGTGCAGGAGTCAGATTACTCACTTGCCGTTTCCCTGGGTCTGAAGGTTTAACTGAGGATGACCACAGCACACATGGAATAAACATTGGTAGGAGAAATAACACAGGACCACAGCACACACTGAATAAAGCATGGTAGGGAGAAATAACTGCACAGGACATAAAATTGCACTAGAGGCAGAAAACAGTAGTATAACTCATGTGTACCATATAAATAGCACCTCATTCCAATGTGCTCCAACAAGTTTTTGCATTAAAAATCTCACATACCTTTTCATGTCTTGCACATGCACTACAACACAGATTGCACACACTTCCAAGCCATCATCTTATATATATACACCTATTATGAGGTGCTGAACATCTACTGTGTTCTGGTGGTTGGATGGTTTAGTGACGGCTTATGTAACGCTGCAGCATTCCACTTACGGGGCCCTATCCATTTCTTGACAGACTGCCACCCATTTCGCTGCAATAATTGTCAATCTTTGTTATCCTCCTGATTGCAGCAGCTCCCACAATGTCCAGGCAGCATATATAGTATGTACACACAGCCATTGCTGTAACTGGGAGAAGCTTTACAAGACTCCCCTGGACCATGGATGCACCAGGTTTAGTATATATTCTTTTTTCCCTGTTTTTTGTCCTCTAAACCTAGGTGCGTCTTATGGTCCGCTCCGGACGCTCCGTCTTATAGTCCGAAAAATACGGTAGCTGATTAGAGACTGACACTTTGAGCCTAGAATATTGTACATTTTCACAATAGTCTTATGATTTGGGGGTTCTCATAAGCTGTAAGCCATAATAATCAAAATTATTATAAAAAAAGGCTTAAAATATCTCGCTTTACATGTAATGAGTTTACTTCATATATTAGTTTCAACCTTTAAAGCTGAATTACGGAAATAAATAGACTTTTGCACGATATTTTAATTTTTCCAGTTTCATATGAACTTCCAACAAAATATTAGGTACATACCTTAAGTTTGATTATTTCCTCATTTTTGGCCATCCTTTCCTCATTTAGCTCAGATACAAGCTTCTCCAGCATTGCATTCTTATAAGATATAAGCGCCACTTCAGTCTCAAAGGGGTTCCCCATTGGTGTTTTTGGAGTCTGTTAAAAACAAATGTTACTACTAGCACAAACAACTTTTCTTAACTTTTTTTACATCTACTAAGAAAAGCTTCAGCTACTAATCCAAGTATATCAATTGTAGAGTTCTAGTTGTAGGTATAACTAATCTAGTGGTATAACACTACCCAACTGTATGTAGTTGTCAACAGTGCTGATTTTCCCATGTTAAGGATTACTCAACATGGGTTTAAAAAGACATTTCTGCTTCTGTTGCAATGTGTTCTTTGCTGACAGAATTTTGCTCAAGTAAACAGATTTGCTTTAAATTGCATCTGTCAATAGAAACAAGCTGCTACTTGTGGAAGATGAAAAGTATCATAAGCTGCTGCTACCAAGCACTACGTTATGAAGCCTGATGTGCTGCACAGCAACTAAAATGGGAAACTGCTACAGGAGACAAACTTACTATCACCACACATTTGTACAAAACTACATGTCAATTATATTAATGTCTCGCATCTCATGAGTTAATAAGCAGTGCCCAATACTAGTGTTGTGCACTATGAGTAGCTACAAGTACGTAGCTACGAGTAATCCAAATTTAAATTAGACAGCACTGCCTGCAGCAGGTGGGGTTAACTTACCATGCTGCTGCCTTAGCCGATGCGCTCCACTCGCGTTGCATGTCACTCTCATGCTTTCGTCTTCTGGGTTGAAGAAGGAAACGTAGGCGCATCGTGGAACGTGAGTAGTGTGCACTGGCTAAGGTAACCCCCTCTCTGTCGTGGGCAGCGCTGTCTAATTTAAAATTTGCATTACGAGTACCTATGTACTTGTAGCTACTCGTAATGCACAACACTACCCAATACCACTATTTCTAGGATTTCATCACTAAAGCACTGCTGACCTTTGCAGAACTACTACAATGGACAGGAATGCAATGCATATTAGTTGATGGAAACCGCTGATGAGCAGCGGAATCTGTTGCAAACGTACCCATGTCCACTGCACAAAACAGCATAGAATGGGAACTAAGCTGTGATGTGAAGAATTAAAGGGAAGGTTCAAGCAAAATAAAAAAAATGAATTTCACTTACATGGGGCTTCTACCAGCCCCATGCAGCCATCCTGTGCCCTCGTAGTCACTCACTGCTGTTCCAGTCCCACACTGGCAGCTTGCCGACCTCGGAGGTCGGCGGGACACATTGCGTACATTTTTACGCATTCCCGCTAGTGCAGGAACATTAACACAAACATTTTTACGCGTTACTGGTTCAATGCCTAAATTTTTACGCATTGAACCAGTAATGCGTAAAAATGTATATGTTAATGTTCCTGCACTAGCGGGAATGCGTAAAAATGTACGCAATGCGTCCCGCCGACCTCCGAGGTCGGCAAGCTGCCAGCGGGGGACTGGAGCAGCAGTGAGTGACTACGAGGGCACAGGATGGCTGCATGGGGCTGGTAGAAGCCCCAGGTAAGTGAAACTCATTTTTTTATTTTGCTTGGACATTCCCTTCAAGAAATTGCAAACTTTATACCTCTGCAAAAATTGCAATAAGCATTTGTAGGATACTCCTGGTGCTGGTGTTTTCTGCTGCTTTATGTAACATTTCTGCCAGCGTATAATGGAAATTTTAAAATACAGGACACACACGCATACCTACCTGGAAAAGATTAGCAGGAGATCTTTTACTACTGTTGGGTGGTTTTATTCCTTCATCAGATATTTCCATTTCAGACCCCTGAATCTAAAACAAACATTTACTATACAAGTCAGTAAACCAAATCATTACCTCTGTTACATCAGCCTGTGATAGGGATTTTGTGGTATAAACAAACCTAATACTACTAATACTACTCAAACTACAAAAAATATGTGGACAATAAAGGACTTATTGCAGAGACCCTCATGATCACGTGGCACGTCATTGTGTAGTGTAAGCACACCGGTGGCGTTGGAGAGAAGACACAGGAGTAGCGTGCCATTGTGAGTTCCGCTGCAACACTCTGCACAGCCCAGGGGTACACATTTTAGATGATGGGGAGACTGTCCGGTGGGTCTGTTGTTGTCTGGAAATTGGATGCTGCTACTGCCACACACCTGACCGCCCTCTTTCAAGCAAGATCTTTCCTGCCTGCCAGATTGATCGGTTGTCCATATTGCGACATCAATCTCCAGCAGGTTCGATTATAATGCTGGGAACATGAATATATAGGCACCTTTACCCACCCCTAACATGTATACGGCCCCTACCAAGTACCCTATACTTTTGTTTAGCACTAGAAAGTATTGTTAGTGACCACAATGAATCTGAGCCCAAATTAAGTGATAAGATTAAATTGTTTACAAACTTATTTCCTGATACCTGTCCAACAAATTACATATTGTACCAGAAAAACAAAAAATCTCAGAGACGAGTTACCTGGTTTGTTAGTTCTGTAATCAATTTGTCTTTTTTGAGCAATTCTTCTTTCTGGTCATTTAGTAACGCTTCTTGTTTATTAAAAGCTTCAGTTAACTTGCCAAGCTGTTCAGTTGCATGGACCAAGTCCTCACATAAAAGTTCCCTCTGTTATTTAGATCAAAGCAAATAGATTAATGAAGCAACATTCTCACAGAAAGCCAGTGTTTGTTACTGTTCTCATGCAATTATGCCAGGCACGTGGCTAGTCCACCACTAGGGGGAAGTAGATCTCTCAACAAATCAATAAAAGCTACTTAGTTACAGCTCACCTCAATGTTGTCAGCAGACTGCTTCCTTTCCAGACATTCCCGCAGCTCTTCAATTAGGTTCTCTTGCTTTTCTAAAACGGTTTTACTGTCTTCTTTTGCAACTAGAGCGCAACTGTATTTACTCTATAAAAAACAAACAGCTTTATTTAGAGGCAGTGTCATCAATGTAAATAACACAATGTGCAGGGTACTGAAATCGCAAGCCTCATAATATTCTACATGCTGGAGTTAACTGCTCTCTGTGAATACATATTGCACTGCGGAATATTGTAAAAATAGAAATACGCCTTTATACATCATCCAAAGAGCCTCATGTTTATAGAAAGAAAAGGGGAATATCTCAGGTGACTAGAAGACACACAAGGATAAACATTACTTTTTATCTACAGATTTAATTGGAAAACGTTATACATACATTAAGATCTTCTAATTCTTGTGTAAGAACATCGATAGACTCTGTCTTGTGAATGATGGTTGTCCTTAGCCCTTGGATCTGGTTCATAAGGTCTGCCATGATTTCCTAAAACAATTTAAATCAAAATGTAAGTATATTAAAAGCAACATGTCTGTAATTTGTGCACGGGTCATAAAAGGCCTAAAACCTGGTATGCTGTAACACAGTGGTTCCCAACCTTTTTGGAGTCGTGACACATCAAACCAAACGTTCAGATCTCCGTGACACGTAGACTAAATGCATGTAATGAGAGACAGCGTTTCCCCACTAAATGCACATAAGAGACAGCGTTTCACCAGTAAATGCAGGTAATGACAGACAGCCTTTCACCAGTAAATGCACATAATGAGAGACAGCGTTTCCCCAGTAAATGCACATAATAAGAGACAGCTTTTCACCAGTAAATGCACATAATAAGAGACAGCTTTTTACCAGTAAATGCACATAATAAGAGACCTCTTTTCACCAGTAAATGCACATAATAAGAGACAGCTTTTCACCAGTAAATACACATAATGACAGACAGTTGTCCCCAGTATATGTAGCCAGGGATATATGTGCCCAGTATACAGTGGTGTGAAAAACTATTTGCCCCCTTCCTGATTTCTTATTCTTTTGCATGTTTGTCACACTTAAATGTTTCTGCTCTTTAAAAACCGTTAACTATTAGTCAAAGATAACCTAATTGAACACAAAATGCAGTTTTAAATGATGTTTTTTATTATTTAGTGAGAAAAAAAACCTCAAAACCTACATGGCCCTGTGTGAAAAAGAAATTGCCCCCTGAACCTAATAACTGGTTGGGCCACCCTTAGCAGCAATAACTGCAATCAAGCATTTGCGATAACTTGCAACAAGTCTTTTACAGCGCTCTGGAGGAATTTTGGCCCACTCATCTTTGCAGAATTTTTGTAATTCAGCTTTATTTGAGGGTTTTCTAGCATGTACCGCCTTTTTAAGGTCATGCCACAACATCTCAATAGGATTCAGGTCAGGACTTTGACTAGGCCACTCCAAAGCAGGGCTGTGGAGTCGGAGTCGTGGAGTCGGGCAATTTTGGGTGCCTGGAGTCGGAGTCGGGAAAAAATGCACCGACTCCGACTCCTAATGAATTTGTAACTGTAATTAAAATAGAAAATATGATAAAATGTTCTATTTCTCAGATAATAGTCATTAAAAATAATGTATATATACAGTATATATACAGTAATAGCTGTGCTTAGTCCACAAAAATGAAATAAACCAATCAAAATTAGTTACTTGTGCTGCTTCAATAAAGCAGTCCCCGTATTTTTAAGGTCAGATATACAGATCTGATTGTGACTGTATATATGATGTGTACACAGGAATCTCTTATATATACTAAACAACATCTATGCTGTAAGAATAAAGCCTGATGTGTAGCTGTGTCACTAATAGAGATGGTCAATGAGATGGAAATAATTCTGCTTTGATGCTGATTTATGCAAATGTATGCACTCCCTTTGCTGATGAAATCAAATAATTTGATATGTTGTTAAAATTTGGTTTGGTGACTACAAATTAAAGGGTACCTGAGACGGATGAAAAGTAAAGTTTTATACATACCTGGGGCTTCCTCCAGCCCCCTTCAGGCTAATCAGTCCCTCGCTGTCCTCCACCACCCGGATCTTCTGCTATGAGTCCTGGTAATTCAGCCAGTCAACGCTGTCCGGCCGCATGCAGCTCCCACAGCCAGGAACATTCTGCACCTGCGCAATAGTGCTGCACAGGTGTAGTATGCTCCTGGCGGCGGAGTGTGTGCATGTGCACTATGCCCGACTGGCTCAAGTACCTGGACTCATAGCAGAAGATCCAGGTGGTGGAGGAGGACAACGAGGGACTGATTATCCTGAAGGCAGCTGGAGGAAGCCCCAGGTCTGTATAAAACTTTAATGTCATCTGTCTCAGGTTTACTTTGTTACACAGTAGTACTATACTCTACATATGCACTCCCCACAGAGCTGCAGGGAATCCACTGAGAATGCTGTGCACATTGAACACAGAGGTGTTGTCTGTCACCCATAAACCTTGTTCAGATTGTGCATGAAGAATGTGTAATAGAGGAAGAATCTCCTCATTCCCCTGCAGAGTACCTGCACATCATTCTTTTATGTACCCACACTTACATTGCCTAGGGCCTGATAGATGTTCTTTGTTCCGGCCTGTACCTTTTACAAGTACTCTTACCAAGGACTAGTTTTAGTCTAAAGGGAATAAATATAGTAGTCTACATATCCTTCTCACTTCAGTTGTCTTGTAAAATTCCTAAGCGTTGGCAGTTAAGAGACGAATTTCATGTTACATACTTTTAATCAACAAAATTGTAATATGCAAATTAGAGGAGTCGATGGAATCCTAAACTGAGGAGTCGGAGTCGGTGGATTTTTGGACCGACTCCACAGCCCTGCTCCAAAGTCTTCATTTTGTTTTTCTTCAGCCATTCAGAGGTGGATTTGCTGGTGTGTTTTGGGTCATTGTCCTGCTGCAGCACCCAAGATCACTTCAGCTTGAGTTGACGAACAGATGGCCGGACATTCTCCTTCAGGCATTATTGGTAGACAGTAGAATTCATGGTTCCATCTATCACAGCAAGCCTTCCAGGTCCTGAAGCAGCAAAACAACCCCAGACCATCACACTACCACCACCATATTTTACTGTTGGTATGAGGTTCTTCTGCTGAAATGCTGTGTTACTTCTACGCCAGATGTAACGGGACATGCACCTTCCAAAAAGTTCAACTTTTGTCTTGTCGGTCCACAAGGTATTTTCCCAAAAGTCTTGGCAATCATTGAGATGTTTTTTTTTAGCAAAATTGAGACGAGCCTTAATGTTCTTTTTGCTTAAAAGTGGTTTGCGCCTTGGATATCTTCCATGCAGGCCGTTTTTGCCCAGTCTCTTTCTTATGGTGGAGTCGTGAACACTGACCTTAATTGAGGCAAGTGAGGCCTGCAGTTCTTTAGATGTTGTCCTGGGGTCTTTTGTGGCCTCTTGGATGAGTTTTCTCTGCGCTCTTGGGGTAATTTTGGTCGGCCGGCCACTCCTGGGAAGGTTCATCACTGTTCCATGTGTTTGCCATTTGTGGATAATGGCTCTCACTGTGGTTTGCTGGAGTCCCAAAGCTTTAGAAATGGCTTTATAACCTTTACCAGACTGATAGATTTCAATTACAGTACTTTTGTTCTCCTTTTTTTTTCCTGAATTTCTTTGGATCTTGGCATGATGTCTAGCTTTTGAGGTGCTTTTGGTCTACTTCTCTGTGTCAGATAGCTCCTATTTAAGTGATTTCTTGATTGAAACAGGTGTGGCAGTAATCAGGCCTGGGGGTGACTACAGAAATTGAACTCAGGTGTAATAAACCACCTTTAAGTTATTTTTTAACAGGGGGGGGGGGGGGGGGGGCAATCACTTTTTCACACATGGCCATGTAGATTTGGAGTTTTTTTTCTCACTAAATAATAAAAACCATCATTTAAAACTGCATTTTGTGTTGAATGATGTTATCTTTGACTAATAGTTAACGGTTTTTGATGAGCAGAAACATTTAAGTGTGACAAACATGCAAAAGAATAAGAAATCAGGAAGGGGGCAAATAGTTTTTCACACCACTGTATGTAGCCAGGGATATATGTGCCCAGTATATGTAGCCAGGGGTATATGTGCCCAGTATATGTAGCCAGGGGTATATGTGCCCAGTATATGTAGCCAGGGGTATATGTGCCCAGTATATGTAGCCAGGGGTGTATGTGCCCAGTATATGTAGCCAGGGGTGTATGTGCCCAGTATATGTAGCCAGGGGTGTATGTGCCCAGTATATGTAGCCAGGGGTGTATGTGCCCAGTATATGTAGCCAGGGGTATATGTGCCCAGTATATGTAGCCAGGGGTATATGTGCCCAGTATATGTAGGCAGGGGTATATGTGCCCAGTATATGTAGCCAGGGATGTATGTGCCCAGTATATGTAGCCAGGGGTATATGTCCCCAGTATATGTAGGCAGGTGTATATGTCCCCAGTATATGTAGGCAGGTGTATATGTCCCCGGTATATGTAGCCAGGGGTATATGTGCCCAGTATATGTAGGCAGGGGTATATGTGCCCGGTATATGTAGCCAGGGATATATGTGCCCAGTATATGTAGCCAGGGGTATATGTCCCCAGTATATGTAGGCAGGTGTATATGTCCCCAGTATATGTAGGCAGGTGTATATGTCCCCAGTATATGTAGCCAGGGGTATATGTGCCCAGTATATGTAGGCAGGGGTATATGTGCCCGGTATATGTAGCCAGGGATATATGTGCCCAGTATATGTAGGCAGGTATATATGTCCCCAGTATATGTAGCCAGGGGTATATGTGCCCAGTATATGTAGGCAGGGGTGTATGTGCCCAGTATATGTAGCCAGGGGTGTATGTGCCCAGTATATGTAGCCAGGGGTGTATGTGCCCAGTATATGTAGCCAGGGGTGTATGTGCCCAGTATATGTAGCCAGGGGTGTATGTGCCCAGTATATGTAGCCAGGGATGTATGTGCCCAGTATATGTAGCCAGGGGTATATGTCCCCAGTATATGTAGGCAGGTGTATATGTCCCCGGTATATGTCCCCAGTATATGTAGGCAGGTGTATATGTCCCCGGTATATATAGCCAGGGGTATATGTGCCCAGTATATGTAGGCAGGGGTAAATGTCCCCAATATATGTAGCCAGGGATATATGTGCACAGTATATGTAGGCAGGGGTATATGTGCCCGGTATATGTAGCAAGGGATATATGTGCCCAGTATATGTAGCCAGGGGTATATGTCCCCAGTATATGTAGGCAGGTGTATATGTCCCCAGTATATGTAGGCAGGTGTATATGTCCCCAGTATATGTAGCCAGGGGTATATGTGCCCAGTATATGTAGGCAGGGGTATATGTGCCCGGTATATGTAGCCAGGGGTATATGTGCCCAGTATATGTAGGCAGGTATATATGTCCCCAGTATATGTAGCCAGGGGTATATGTGCCCAGTATATGTAGGCAGGGGTATATGTGCCCAGTATATGTAGGCAGGGGTATATGTGCCCGGTATATGTAGCCAGGGATATATGTGCCCAGTATATGTAGGCAGGTATATATGTCCCCAGTATATGTAGCCAGGGGTATATGTGCCCAGTATATGTAGGCAGGTATATATGTCCCCAGTATATGTAGCCAGGGGTATATGTGCCCAGTATATGTAGGCAGGGGTATATGTGCCCAGTATATGTAGGCAGGGGTATATGTGCCCGGTATATGTAGCCAGGGATATATGTGCCCAGTATATGTAGGCAGGTATATATGTCCCCAGTATATGTAGCCAGGGGTATATGTGCCCAGTATATGTAGGCAGGGGTATATGTGCCCAGTATATGTAGGCAGGGGTTACATAGTTACATAGTTATTTTGGCTGAAAAAAGACATACGTCCATCGAGTTCAACCAGTACAAAGTACAACTCCAGCCCGTCCCCCACATACCCCTGTTGATCCAGAGGAAGGCGAAAAAAACCCCACCAGGCATGGTCCAATTAGCCCCAAATGGGAAAAATTCCTTCCTGACTCCAGATGGCAATCAGATAAAATCCCTGGATCAACATCATTAGGCATAACCTAGTAATTGATATGTGGGTATATGTGCCCAGTATATGTAGGCAGGTGCCCCCCCCCCCCCCCCCCCCAGGAGGAGAGAGCGAGGGAAGGAGAGCGGCACGGTGCTCTCCCTCGCTCTCTCCTCCGGAACGAAGTGCGGTGGCTGGCAGAGGGGCGGAACTTACCTTCCGTGTCTCCGTCTGGTCTCGTCGCCGGCGCGGGATGATTTGCCACTACTCTGGCCTGATCCAGACCAGAGCAGCGGCTGCAGAACCAGAACTTCCGGCCGGCGCTTGGAGCGACACGGAAGGTAATGTCTCGCCCGCTGCCAAGCGCCGCCACACAGTATCGAAGGAGAGAGCGAGGGAGGCAGAGCACCCTAAGGTGAGAGAAGGGGGGGGGGGGGGAGATGGCCCCCTTCTCCGCCGCTGCCCACAGCTCTCCCTCCACTGCGCTGCTCCCCTCCGAGAGAGCCGCGACACATACCCGAAGCTGCAGCGACACATGTATGTGTCGCGGCACATGGGTTGGGAACCACTGTTGCAACATCTGCGGCTGCGGGAACGCCGGGTGTCTCCGCAGCCGCCTCGGCTCCCTGTTCAGAGGTGTTTTCCGTTCCGTCGGCGTCTAGCACGCCGAGGACGGAATTGTCATTTACACAGAGGGTTGCTGTATCGCACGGCCGCGAGCGTAGACAGGACCTTTATGCTGGGAGGAGGCGCGTCAGCTGACCCGCTGGTCGGCTGACGTCAGAGGGGACTCACACCGCTCTGGATTGGTTGATTATTGGTGGGCGCGGCTGCGAGGTCTCCTCTGCTTCTTAAGCCTTCTCTGCTCACTCGCAACCTGTCTGCCGTTGCGAATACATAAGTGTTAGCGCTCAGACCTTAGACTAGTATCCGGTGTGCTTTGATCTGGGAGGAAACCAGGGATTTCACACAAGACTAGGATTATTATTACTGTATATTTGATACTCTGTGTATGACTCTGGCTATCTCTGACTCTGCTCTTGCTTATTTATTCTGTACCTCTGCCTATCTGATCTAGTTGCTGAAACACTGCCTGAATACTTATTACTCTCTTGCTTACTGATTCTGTACTGTATCTGTCTCTCAGTTGCCGAACCTAGCCTGTCTGACCTCTCTACTCACCAGTGGGCCCTTGCCACTGGTGAGGTGTTCTAACAGTACCCACCAGCTCCTCTGGTGAGGTTCTGCCAAACTAGTCAGTTACTGTGTTCTAAACGTACCCACCAGCTCCTCTGGTGGGGTTCTGCCAAACTAGTCAGTTACTGTGTTCTAAACAGTACCCACCAGCTCCTCTGGTGAGGTTCTAGCTATCTATCCGATACTGTGTTCTAATAGTGCCCACCAGCTCCTCTGGTGAGGCCTAGTTATTCTACTCTGTTACTGTTGCACCAAGCACTATACACTATTGCATTATCCTGTTAGCTATACTTGTTATTATTGTTGATTCTGCAGATCACACATAATCAGACATCTGTGTTGCGACACCGATTGTTACATATGCATTGTTAATTTTTCTACTTAAAGCTCACTTGCAACCAAAGAACATCTGAGCTACTGAAGTCAACATACTGTACAAAGTACTGTAGGAGTGAAATAACACAACGCAAAGCATACTGAAAAAGGCTGATAAGGAGGATGATAAATGAACAACAGTCTGGAAACAAAGGCTATTCAGCTTCAAATCCGCATCCAGACTGGAGATAACAGTATCTTTGTTTACATTCCAATGTTGTTACATTTGTGTGTAACAACTGAAAACACTCTCTGAGAAGATAACTGTATGAGTAATACAAAGTAGGAGAACACATTTTTATTGAACGTTATGTCAGAATTTCAGACCACGTATGCGGACATCAAACCAACCAATATTGATTCAGGCAATAACTTTCATGGCCAACTATACAAATGTTATTGCAAGCTTCTAACTAGCTGGGGTTCCACTGCTTCTGCATGCCCCCAATATGACATGATGCCTTTAACGTTTATTTGTGTTATGCATGGTGCAGGGTTGCAGGGTTAATGTGAGGATTAGTCAGAGGAAAACACCACGGCTGTGTTGATCAGCTTTAAGTACACATGAACTGAGAAGGATATGTTGGGTGCCATATTTATATCCTTTTAATCAAAAGGATTACTGCAATACTTTATTGAGTCTATTTTGCACACGTGGATAAGGAGCGCAGGTCTATTTAATATATTCTGCAGTGCCTGGGGAAGGAGAGGGTTATTGCATCCTGCCACTCCTCATGTTCCAACCTACTACTGATAACCGATGGAAGGTATGGCTGTGGAAAAGGACATGGTTATTGTGGAGGGTAGTGGGATATGTTTTAGGGCATTATGGAATGTAGTGTCATGAGGTTGTGTAAGGGGTTCAAAGCTGGCCTGCTACCATATTCTTCCTCACACTCAGTGTTAGAGTAGAGGGAGGCCAGGGTGTGAAGTGGAGTTTGGCAGTTCACTTGGAGCAGTCCTGTGAACTCCAAAGCGGCAAACAACAATTAAGCAAGTATAAAAATTTTGGAGCAGGTCTTTCCAATAGGTGGGGTTAAAGGACAACTGAAGTGAGAGGTATATGGAGGCTGCCATATTTATTTCCTTTTAAGCAATACCAGTTGCCAGGCAGCCCTGCTGATCCTCTGCTTCTAATACTTTCATCCATAGACCCTGAACAAGCATGCAGTAGATCAGGCGTTTGACATTATTGTCAGATCTGACAAGATTAGCTACATGCTTGTTTCTGGTGTTATTGAAACACTACTGCAGCCAAACATATCAGCAGGGCTGCCAGGCAACAGGTTTTGTTTAAAAAGAAATAAATATGGCAGCCTCCATATTCTTCGCACTTCTGATGTCCTTTAAAGGAATCATCAGGCAAAAAATAAAAAATCAGCGTTACTCACCTGGGGCTTTCTCCAGCCCCTTGCAGCCAACTGTCCCACGCTGACTACTGCGCTCTCCGCCACCATCCTGGGCTCCAAGCGCAGTGCAGAGGACGACCTCGAGGTTGTCCTTCCTGCGCCTGCGTGAAGCGCCGCTGTCAATCATGGTCACGTTGTCCACGGCTTACTGCGCCACGGACGTGGCCATGATTGACAGCGGTGGTTCGTGCAGGCGCAGTAAGGACGACCTCGAGGTCGTCCTCTGCATTGTGCGGGGAGCCCGGGACGGTGGCGGAGAGCGCAGCGGTCAGTGTGGGACAGTTGGCTGCAAGGGGCTGGAGAAAGCCCCAGGTGAGTAACGCTGATTTTTTTATTTATTGCCTGATGATTCTTTTAAGGTAGAAGGGTTAATTAAAAGAACACAATATTTTAATTAACCACTTGAGGACTGTGGGCTTTACCCCCCTTAAGGACTGGCCACTTTTTTTCCATTCAGACGACTGCAGCTTTCACGGTTTATTGCTCGCTCATACAACCTACCACCTAAATGAATTTTGGCTCCTTTTCTTGTCACTAATAAAGCTTTCTTTTGGTGCTATTTGATTGCTCCTGCGATTTTTACTTTTTATTATATTCATCAAAAAAGACATGAATTTTGGCAAAAAAATGATTTTTTTAACTTTCTGTGCTGACATTTTTCAAATAAAGTAAAATTTCTGTATACATGCAGCGCGAAAAATGTGGACAAACATGTTTTTGATTAAAAAAAAACCCATTCAGTGTATATTTATTGGTTTGGGTAAAAGTTATAGCGTTTACAAACTATGGGGCAAAAAGTGAATTTTCCCATTTTCAAGCATCTATGACTTTTCTGACCCCCTGACATGTTTCATGAGGGGCTAGAATTCCAGGATAGTATAAATACCCCCCAAATGACCCCATTTTGGAAAGAAGACATCCCAAAGTATTCACTGAGAGGCATAGTGAGTTCATAGAAGATATTAATTTTTGTCACAAGTAAGCGGAAAATGACACTTTGTGACAAAAAAAAAAAAAGTTTCCATTTCTTCTAACTTGCGACAAAAAAAAAATGAAATCTGCCACGGACTTACCATGCCCCTCTCTGAATACCTTGAAGTGCCTACTTTCCAAAATGGGGTCATTTGTAGGGTGTGTTTACTGTCCTCGCATTTTAGGGGGTGCTAATTTGTAAGCACCCCTGTAAAGCCTAAAGGTGCTCATTGGACTTTGGGCCCCTTAGCGCAGTTAGGCTGCAAAAAAGTGCCACACGTGGTATTGCCGTACTCAGGAGAAGTAGTATAATATGTTTTGGGGTGTATTTTTACACATACCGATGCTGGGTGGGAGAAATATCTCTGTAAATGACAATTTTTTAATTTTTTTTTTTTTTTTTTACACACAATTGCAATTGTCCATTTACAGAGATCTTTCTCCCACTCAGCATGGGTATGTGGAAAAATACACCCCGAAACACATTATACTACTTCTCCTGAGTACGGCGATACCACATGTGTGGCACTTTTTTGCACCCTAACTGCGCTAAGGGGCCCAAAGTCCAATGAGTACCTTTAGGATTTCACAGGTCATTTTGAGAAATTTCATTTTAAGACTACTCCTCACGGTTTAGGGCCCCTAAAATGCCAGGACAGTATAGGAACCCCACAAATGACCCCATTTTAGAAAGAAGACACCCCAAGGTATTCCGTTAGTAGTACGGTGAGTTCATAGAAGATTTTATTTTTTGTCACAAGTTAGCGGAAAATGACACTTTGTGAAAAAAACCAATAAAAAACAATTTCCGCTAACTTGCGACAAAAAATAAAATCTTCTATGAACTCACCGTACTACTAACAGAATACCTTGGGGTGTCTTCTTTCTAAAATGGAGTAATTTGTGGGGTTCCTATACTGTCCTGGCATTTTAGGGGCCCTAAACCGTGAGGAGTAGTCTTGAAACAAAATTTCTCAAAATTACCTGTGAAATCCTAAAAGGTACTCATTGGACTTTGGGCCCCTTAGCGCAGTTAGGGTGCAAAAAAGTGCCACACATGTGGTATCGCCGTACTCGGAAGAAGTAGTACAATGTGTTTTGGGGTGTATTTTTACACATACCCATGCTGGGTGGGAGAAATAACTCTGTAAATGGCCAATTGTGTGTAAAAAAATCAAAAGATTGTCATTTACAGAGGTATTTCTCCCACCCAGCATGGGTATGTGTAAAAATACACCCCAAAACACATTATACTACTTCTCCCGAGTACGGCGATACCCCATGTGTGGCACTTTTTTGCAGCCTAACTGTGCTAAGGGGCCCAAAGTCCAATGAGTACCTTTAGGATTTCACAGGTCATTTTTGTTTCAAGACTACTCCTCACGGTTTGGGGCCCCTAAAATGCCAGGGCAGTATAGGAACCCCACTAATGACCCCATTTTAGAAAGAAGACACCCCAAGGTATTCCGTTAGGAGTATGGTGAGTTCATAGAAGTTTTTATTTTTTTGTCACAAGTTTGTGAAAAAAAAACAATTAAAACAAAAAAAATTCCGCTAACTTGTGACAAAAAACTAAAATCTTCTATGAACTCACCATACTCCTAACGGAATACGTTTGGGTGTCTTCTTTCTAGAATGGGGTCATTTGTGGGGTTCCTATACTGCCCTGGCATTTTAGGGGCCCTAAACCGTGAGGAGTAGTCTTGAAACCAAATGTCGCAAAATGACCTGTGAAATCCTAAAGGTACTCATTGGACTTTGGGCCCCTTAGCGTACCTAGGGTGTAAAAAAGTGCCACATATGTGGTACCGCCGTACTCAGGAGAAGTAGTATAATGTGTTTTGGGGTGTATTTTTACACATACCCATGCTGGGTGGGAGAAATATCTCTGTAAATGACAATTGTTTGTAAATGGACAATTGTGTGTAAAAAAAAAATCAAACAATTGTCATTTACAGAGATATTTCTCCCACCCAGCATTATACTACTTTTCCTGAGTACGGCGATACCACATGTGTGACACTTTTTTGCAGCCTAGGTGCGCTAAGGGGCCCAACGTCCTAATCACAGGTCATTTTGAGGCATTTGTTTTCTAGACTACTCCTCACGGTTTAGGGCCCCTAAAATGCCAGGGCAGTATAGGAACCCCACAAGTGACCCCATTTTAGAAAGAAGACACCCCAAGGTACTCTGTTAGGTGTATGGCGAGTTCATAGAAGATTTTATTTTTTTGTCACAAGTTAGTGAAAAATGACACTTTGTGGAAAAAAAAAAAAAAATTCCGCTAACTATTGACAAAAAATAAAATCTTCTATGAACTCGTCATACACCTAACAGAATACATTGGGGTGTCTTTTTTCTAAAATGGGGTCAGTTTGTGGGGTTCCTATACCGCCCTGGCATTTTACGGGCCCAAAACCGTGAGTAGTCTGGAAACCAAATGTCTCAAAATGACTGTTCAGGGGTATAAGCATCTGCAAATTTTGATGACAGGTGGTCTATGAGGGGGCGAATTTTGTGGAACCGGTCATATGCAGGGTGGCCTTTTAGATGACAGGTTGTATTGGGCCTGATCTGATGGATAGGAGTGCTAGGGGGGGTGACAGGAGGTGATTGATGGGTGTCTCAGGGGGTGGTTAGAGGGGAAAATAGATGCAATCAATGCACTGGGGAGGTGATCGGAAGGGGGTCTGAGGGGGATCTGAGGGTTTGGCCGAGTGATCAGGAGCCCACACGGGGCAAATTAGGGCCTGATCTGATGGGTAGGTGTGCTAGAGGGTGACAGGAGGTGATTGATGGGTGTCTCAAGGTGTGATTAGAGGGGGAAATAGATGCAAGCAATGCACTGGCGAGGTAATCAGGGCTGGGGCCTGAGGGCATTCTGAGGGTGTGGGCGGGTGATTGAGTGCCCTAGGGGCAGATGGGGGTCTAATCTGATAGGTAGCAGTGACAGGGGGTGTTTAGGGTAGAGAACAGATATAAACACTGCACTTGGGAGGTGATCTGACGTCGGATCTACGGGCGAACTATTGGTGTGGGTGGGTGATCAGATTGCCCGCAAGGGGCAGGTTAGGGGCTGATTGATGGGTGGCAGTGACAGGGGGTGATTGATGGGTGGCAGTGCCAGGGGGTGATTGATGGGTGATTGACAGGTGATCAGTGGGTTATTACAGGGAAGCACAGATGTAAATATTGCACTGGCGAATTGATAAGGGGGGGTCTGAGGGCAATCTGAGCGTGTAGGCGGGTGATTGGGTGCCCGCAAGGGGCAGATTAGGGTCTGATCTGATGGGTAACAGTGACAGGTGGTGATAGGGGGTGATTGATGGGTAATTAGTGGGTGTTTAGGGTAGATAACAGATGTAAACACTGCACTTGGGAGGTGATCTGACGTCGGATCTGCGGGCGATCTATTGGTGTGGGTGGGTGATCAGATTGCCCGCAAGGGGCAGGTTAGGGGCTGATTGATGGGTAGCAGTGACAGGGGGTGATTGATGGGTGATTGACAGGTGATCAGGGGGATAGATGCATACAGTACACAGGGGGGGGGTCTGGGGAGAATCTGAGGGGTGGGGGTGATCAGGAGGGGGCAGGGGGATAAAAAAAAAAAATAGCGTTTACAGATAGTGACAGGGAGTGATTGATGGGTGATTAGGGGGGTGATTGGATGCAAACAGGGGTCTGGGGGGTGGGCAGGGGGGGGTCTGAGGGGTGCTGTGGGCGATCTGGGGCAGGGGGGGGAGAAATCAGTGTGCTTGGGTGCGACATAGGGTGGCTGCAGCCTGCCCTGGTGGTCCCTCGGACATTGGGACCACCAGGGCAGGAGGCAGCCTGTATAATACACTTTATAAACATTACAAAGTGTATTATACACTTTGTATGCGGCGATCGCAGGGTTAACATCCCGCCGGCGCTTCCGTATGGACGGTGGGATGTTGCGGCGGGTGAGCGGAGACAGGCGCCGGCGGAGGATCGCGTCACAGATGACGCGATCGCTCCGCCCATGCCCCTACAAGGACCGCCGCCATTTGTCAATACGGCGGTCCTTGCGGGGTCCACTTCCCGGCCGCCAATTGTCAATACGGCAGTCGGGAAGTGGTTAAAATAACACAATATTATAAATAATCAATACAATGCAAATATTTCTAGAATGCATTCAAATTCAATGTGATTTGTATGCAGTTGGAATTTAGACAAAAAGAAAAAATCACCAGAAAGTGCATTTAATTGGCAAATTCAAAGCTGCACACAATTTTCATCAAATCTGAATGCAAGCTGTTATTTGCATCTCATTGACCATCTCTAATTTAGATATATACAGTATTGCAAGGGATATTGGCAAGCAGTTTTTGGCTTAAACTGAAACTGAGGTGAAAATAAACTGATGAGATTAAAAAAAAAAAAAAAAAAAAATTGTATCTATCCTCCTACTCCTAAAAATGTAATTTTTTTGATAGCCCACTTTAGTTTTAAAAACTTAAATAGTAGATTTAATGTTTTATTGTCTCTGTCAATGACAGTCTTTCAAGCGTCCCCGAGCTAAAAATATAAATTATTGACCTATGTTTAAATACCCCCTGCACTTAGAAGCGGTTTTATGGCTTTATTTCTTTATCAGTGAAGATAAAGGTACCCATAAACTGCCTGATTTCTGCCATTGATATACGGCCAATTCGACCGCTCTGATCAAATCGGCTAGTAATCGATGCAGCACACAGCATGATCAAGCAACCGATTTCTGACCGGTCGATTGGCTGCTGGCGGCAGGCCAATGCATTGCAATGCATCAAATAGTGCAGCAATGCATGTCGATGGATTTTCAAGAGATTTCATACTGAAATCTATTGGAAATATGTTCCTAGTGTGTGGCACACATCAGATAGATTGCTGTCAGATTCGAACCATCAGATAGATTCCTGTCAGATGCCTGAACCTATCTGATGGTCGAATCTGTTGCAAGTCTATGGGTACTTTTATACTATAGTCCAACAAGGTCCTGACTGAAGAGAAAACTGTCACTTGCATAGCTGAATGTTAACTCTAAGGCAGAAAAAAAAAGAAGAAAGGGATTTCTCAGTGCTTCTAAAGGTACTCATTAATGACACAATCTTGATTGTACAATCTTACCATTTCTGTTCAATATGAAGGACTACCTAAAGTACTAATTCAAAATATATTCACTCTGTTTACCCTTCAACTAAACAGATTTGGTAAGATTTCACAATCAAGATTGTGTTATTAATGGGCACTTGAACTGAGACTGTTAGCTAGTGTCAGTTTTCTGCCAATTACCGTGTTGGAAGTGAATAAGAAAGCCTCTTGCCCCTGCAGCAAGGTGGAAGCTTCTGGAGAGGATCGCAGCAATTGTACTCCAAACAGTAGACATTATCTTACAGACAAGCTTTGGAAAAAGTGTTTATGCACCTCTCCAAATGCTGGATAATACTCTGGAGAATTCACACCATGATGCCCTTTTATTGTTGATTTATAAAGCGCCAACATATTCCGTGGCGCTGTAGAAAGAAAGAAACATGGGGCACATAATACAATGGTATGTTCTTAAAGTGGACCTGAACTCAGAACGTCCTCACTGCACTAAAAGATAAGCAACAGCATAATAACCTTTAAAGAAAAAAACATCTCTTTGTTACAGCTGATACAAATCCTAAAATAAATATGCACCGTTTCTACTTCCTGATTCATGGAAGCAGACATATTGTTAACATCCTGTGATTTCAAATGAGCTTATCTGCCATAGGCAGTCATGTGACACAGGGGGAGATCAATTTAAAAATTTTGATTAGACAAAAATGAGGGGGAATTAAACAGGCTAAACTCTCTAAATACACACAGGGTGCATTTCTCAGTTTTCCTTCTGACCTGTGCAAGAGTTCAGGGTTCACTTTAACCTTTTGCCAGCCATTTTTATTATAAAATTTGTTATGCACGCTGTGGCACCATTTTATTTTGTGCCTCCCCAGCCTGCCATTGCACCTCCCACAGCCTAATGCAGAGTGACACAAGGGGTGCTTAATAATTGCCTGATGTGGACGCAGGATCGGCCCTACTATTAGCCCGATATAGCCAGCTGCAGCAGCCCTGCCCCACATTATCATACACAAGATAACTCGTTCATTGCTTTTAAAGAGAGTCTGAAGCGAGAATAGATCTCGCTTCAGACCTCATATATAGCAGGGGCACGTGTGCCCCTGCTAAAACGCTGCTATCCCGCGGCTTAACGGGGGTCCCTGTCCCCCCAAACCCCCTCCGTAATGCGGGGGAGCGCTTCCTGGTTGGGGCAGGGCTAACCGCCGCAGCCCTGCCCCACGCGCGTCTGTCCGCGTATCTCCGCCTCTCCCCCGCCCCTCTCAGTCTTCCTTCACTGAGAGGGGCGGGGGAGAGGCGGCGATGCGCGTCTGATAGACGCGACTGGAGGCAGGGCTGCAGCCGTTAGCCCTGCCTCCAGGAAGAATATTACCAGCGACCATTTTCCGACCAACTTTTGCGGGGGGTGGGTTGGGGGTGAAGGGACCCCTGTTTAGCCGCGGGATAGCGGCGTTTTAGCAGGGGCACACGTGCCCCTGCTATATATGAGAGCTGAAGCGAGATTTAGTCTCGCTTCAGTGTCTCTTTAATGGGTTAAACATATATACCACATAAATAAAAAGTGATTATAAGATTGCGTAATTTTATGAAACCAGCTGCAACATATATGCATCTTGATATTTCTCCATCTATGTCAGAGGTAAAGCTGCACTGTAGAAATAAATACATGGATGTTTTCACTCGCACAAATAGCAATCCTACCTTATCTGAAGAACATTTTTTCTCAAGTTCTGCAATGGCTTCTTTTGAAGTAGATAATTGACGTTCCACATTTTGAAGCTCTAGTACCTAAAAGAATGAAAACACCATAAGTGCATAGGATACCCCAACGTTTTACATAATCATTAAAGATCTAGGTCTCTCTGTGAAGGGTATTTGGCTATCAGCTACTATTTTGTTGTCCTAAGCCCCATACACACACTCAACAGCGCTCTTTTATGCAGCACAATTTTCAAACAACTTTTGTTGTGAAACAAATTGAAACAACCAGAAAAAGTTGCTTGCTATTGTTCAAACAAATGATAAGACTGATAAGGCGTCAATCCAACAGTTGGATTGACGTCTTATCAGTTGTTTAAAGTGAACCGAGCACCTTTTTAGCACTCAGGACATTTCTATAGCACATGAAAAATGCATGCCAACAATCTTGTTTCATTATTAAAATAAACTTTCATTTTACCTTGTATTTTACAATCAAAGTATTTTTATTAGCCTGTTTCAGCAGACCTGACCGTCCTCAGAGCTCTCAGGAAGCCAATTGTTTTATTGAGCTAATTACCCAGAAGTAAACAATTGTACATTTCTTCAAAGACATTGTAGGTGTCAAGCAGTGCTACTTACCCACCCCCTTTGTTGATGAAGAGCTATGGTTTACTTCTGGGTAATTAGCTCAATAAAACAATTGGCTTCCTGAGAGCTCTGCGGACGGTCAGGTCTGCTGAAACAGGCTAATAAAAATACTTTGATTGTAAAATACAAGGTAGAATGAAAGTTTATTTTAATAATGAAACAGATTGTTGGCATGCATTTTTTCATGTGCTATAGAAATGTCCTGAGTGCTAAAAAAGTGCTCGGTTCACTTTAAACAATAGCAAGCAGCTTTTTCTAGTTTCAACTTGATTCATAACAAAAGTTGTATGATAATTGTGCAGCATAGAAGACCGCTGTTGAGCGTGTGTATGGGGCTCTAGTCACTACAGCAGTGTTTGTTGGGGGGGGGAGGGGGGCTGGAGCAGGCATGTATGGTGAGCTGTCCTGATGCTCACCGCTTCCGTTCTCCATTCTTCCCCCTGATACTCCTAAATGCCCTCCGGCAACCTCTTCCTGGTCAGCCATCACTGTGCCTGCACTGGGCCGGCTGTGCATGTCTTACAGTGTACAATCGTGGCCGGGATCGATTTGGCATGAAGTCATAAGTTCCTTATTAAAGCGGAATGAAGACCAGCTTTTCTTCTTTGCTCTAATAGATTATTTACAGCATATTATATACAACCAGCATTTTTTTTTTTACTAGAACAGCATTTAAAGGGTTAAACACAGGCCTTAGAAGCTCCCCTGCAGGGAAAGCTGGACATCCAAACTAGAGATAATGTTATCTTGTGTTTCATTGTATCAAGTGAGGAATGTAAACAAACCCTTCTCTGACACTGCTGGGTCTCCTAAAGACAGTGAGACAATCAGAAAGCATTTCTGCTTACATTAGAAGATGAATAAAGCAGTTATAAATAAAATGCAAAGTCAGCTTTCAAAGCAAAAAAAGTGTACTTTGGGAACATATAATTTCTAAATGAATAATAATACTTATGCACAAAAACAAATAAGATAACCGTCTGGCATATAAAAAGTAGGAAAACATGTTTTTTATTGAATGTTGTGTCAGGGTTTTATACCGCTTTAAAGCCACAGAAAGAAGAAGAAAAAAGTTTGGGTGAGCCAAACAGATAGCAATGATACTGTTATAGTGAAAGTCTATTTTTACATTTTAACTTTATACAGTATAGTACTTTGTTATTAAATATTTTTCTATAAATGTTTTCAGATTGTGGTACGAATCATCTAAGTTTGCATTATTCTTATGGGGAAATTTGCTTTGATATAAGAGTGCTTTAGATTACAAGCATGTTTTTGGAAAGAATTATGCTTGCAAACCAAGGTTCCACTGTACTTCCATGGCAGCGCATAAAGGAGGATCGAGCAGAACCTAAAGGAAATGCTGTTTGGGCAAGTATGCATTTTTGTTAAATGTTAGCATTTCACCCATGGTGGAAGACACATTACTATGGACCTTTACAAGTAGTCGCTGGTTAATGAATGGGATAGGGACTATAGGTTCATCACTAACCTGTATCCATTCTTAAGTTGGAACACTGCTCTGTGCCTCCAGTGTCCTCCTATGTGTCACCTTTGTTCCCCTGGTCCTTCAAGTGTCCCCCTCTGCCCCTTCCCCCCACGGCGTCACCTCTGCCTCCGTGTTCCTATGTACCACCTCTACGTTTCTCTGTCCTAGTGATGATCATAATGTGCCAATTTCACAAAAAATTCTGCAATTATGATTATACTTAGTTACAATTTTGAAACTGATTTTGTGCAATCCACGCAATCTTCCAGAGGGTTCCAGCGCTGGATCACAGGTTTGCTTAAAATGTATAAAATGTGTAAGCAGAACTCTGAACTCACTTTAGAGTCTAGTGTATTGTAGCAAAATGTCATTTTACCGAGTTTTAAAACCATTTTTTTCATTGGTTTTCTCTAAAACTACTTTTCTTCTTTCTGTTGGAAAAAAATTTTTTTGACTTGTTCTCATTTTTGTGCCTTTTGTATTGGCGGGTACTTCTTAAAGTAAACCTCCAGACTAAAAATCTACTCAGCAGCACTGAAAAGGGTTGGTGTTTCTTTAACAGTTTCACAGCATCAGAACTTTGTTTTTCTTACCCAAGCCTCAATTTAGCTGCACAGAAGAAATCTGCCCGGGCATTTTTCTCCTGATGCTGTGCAAAGCATGATGGGATTTCTGATGTTGTTCTCCTGCTGTTTTGGCGCAATTTTTTTTTCTTTTTTTTTAATTTGAGATTTGAGGCCTAGCGCGCGCAGCTGAGTGGGGTGATCAGGACACAGGGCAGTTGGAACTGTGTCTCATGCAAACTGTCACCTCCTTTCAACCAAAAAGATGGCTGCCCCATCAAATCACAAACATTTGCCTGTTCTTTTAAAACAGGGCCGGTAAGAGATTAGGCCGGTCTAATTAGAACAGGGCCGGTAAGAGAGGTAAGCCAAAATTACCCATCTATTTTAATTAACATAACTGATGTAACTTAAAGAGACACTGAAGCGAAAAAAAAAATGATATAATGAATTGGTTGTGTACTATGAATAATTACTAGAAGATTAGCAGCAAAGAAAATATTCTCATACTTTTATTTTCAGGTATATAGTGTTTTTTCTAACATTGCATTATCCTATAATATGTGCAGATTACACAACACTCAGCATTCAAAATGAGTCTTTCAGAGCAGTCTGTGAAGTAATGAACTCTCCTCTAGCAGAGCAAAAGTAAACAGTTCAATTACAGTTGAGATAATAAAAGTCAGATAACAGCCCTCTCCACAACTAAGTTAGTGGGAGAGCTTAATAGCTTTTTTGCATAGAGATAACAACTGGAGTTTCTCAACTCTTCCTGTACTGGAAACAATTAGACTGATGTATCTGATCTTAATGTTTTTTTTCTTAGCTGTACTACACATACAAATCATAATATCATCATTTTTTTTTCGCTTCAGTGTCTCTTTAATGACAGTATGTTTGTTTAGGCTGAAGTTCCCCTTTAAGTGGGGCGTTCGTAAGTTGGGGACTACCTGTATGAAAGATAGTTTAGGGAAAATAGTGTGTGTATTATTATAGCACCCGCCAGATAAGGAGGTGGGGCACTGATGCAACTAAAGAAGATGCTTATCTGGTATCTTTCACACTGCAAACTATCTGAATGATACCTAACTGCTGGCCTGGCCTCCCTCACCTGGTATTAAATATACAGACTGGAAGCCAGCTTTTCTAGCTCAAAATACTAATATTTTAGATATTTAGATTTTATGCTTTGCCATTGCTTCTGAAAATATGCAGTCTCCCATTCGGGATCTCTATGGTTATTTCCAGAAGAGCAGATCAGCACTGGAAACAGTGTATGGCTGTAAGGAGCTCTGATAGCACTGCAAAATCAGTGCATTATCCTTTTACCGCTACAGCAAATCTGACATGTAAATGGTATGTGTGAACAAACCGCTGAAGAAAAAACTGTATGGATCTGAGTTACCTGTTGCTCATATATGCTGGCCAGCTCAGAGCACTGCCTCTTCAGGCTCACATTCTCCTCCAAGACTTTCAGGAGCTCTCTACAAAACAGATGTCACAGTGTCACTGTATTTGCCAATCACACAACATTTGCCATATAATTGGTCATTTCATTTACTTGGAATTGTTTTCTTTGTCCTCTTCCAGTTGGTATTTCAGGTTTTGCCTGTGCTGTTTTTCAGTTTCCAGAAGCTCCATGTTTTTCTGTTAAATAAGACAACATTATTACAACAAGCCATTCACCATTAATGATCTATCTACAGCATACATGTCAAACTCTGGCCCACGGGCCGAATTTGGCCCTAGGAGCCATTAAATTTGGCCCTCAAGTAGTTACCCAATTTTGCATTATGTTTGGCCCACTCTAGACCACCAGGGAAGCTATATTGGAGGTTAAGCCCTTGAACATCAGGGAAGCCATATGGGGGAGGTAGGGGGAAAGCACTAAACACTAGGGAACTGTATAGGGGAGGCTGGGGGCCTCTAGACACCAGGGAACTGTATGGGGGGAGGGGGGGGGAGGACCTCTAGACACCAGAGAACTTTATAAGGGAGGAAGGTGTGGCCATTAAACATTGAGGTTGGCCCGCGACTAGGCCTCAGTGTACAATTTCGGCCCACTTTGTATTTGAGTTTGACACCCCTGATCTACAGGTATAAATCTGGTCACACGACTTGAAGTGGTTCACTCTATATACTGTAAATCGGTGTTTCTCAACATCTTATTGGTATGTACCCCTTTTAAAACCCTGTACACACCAAGTACCCCCTAGCATAGTAAACATTATCACAAGTACCCCTTGACAAATATATATTTAATCGTAGTACATGATAATTGGTTCTAAACAATTTCCAAGAATGTACTATTGCTTTTAATTAGCTAAAATACTAATTTGGTGTTGTTTAAATAAGATTTATCATTTTCTAAAACTCTGAATTTGTTATTCTTGGTTAAGTATATCAAGCCTGAGTACCCCCTGCAACCATCAGAAGTACTCCCTGGGGTACGCGTACCACTGGTTGAGAACTTACAGTAGGCTGTATTAGATAGGCTGCTGCTTTTATCAAATCCACTATGATGTTCAGGTTGCAAAGGGAAGGAGCAGAGACTGAATACACTGAGAAAATTGCAGACTAGAGCTATGGAAGTCAGTGGGGCAAGAAGTGAGGAGAAGGGTCTCCTAACCAGAGTTCCTGCATAGAAAAGAATGAGGTTTGCCCACATAGACTTAGGAAAACTGGACTTGCATTAAGGTGGCCACACACCATACAATTTTTTAAAATATCTGTTCAATTCAAGAATATGCAATCAATTATTCTGGCCGATTGTAACATTTAAAAAATCTGACCAATGTACCACACACGTGTTTAATTTTTCCTCAATTATGATAAAAATGATTGGAAAATTTCTTGGGTGCATATATTAATAGACTGACAATCTACCACACACCATTCAACTTTCATAAAAATTGATCAGAAAAATCAACCATTCCCGATCAACGTTTATCGAATAAAAACGGGAAATCCAATCAGATTTCTTGCTTGAATAAAAGCTTTTGAATTTTTCTGGAATTCGAATCTTTTTTATCGAATTGCCATAAAATTGGATCATTTTATTGCATCGTGTGGCAGATCGCTGTACACAGAGCTGGTGGTACACAGAGCTGGTGGTAAGGCTGAATGTCATGCGGTGTTATTCAGAAGTGCAAGGGTCAATAAGATGAGCTTTACTCAGTCCCACTGTGTCCTTTGAAAAGTAGGGACTAGGGAACTAGGGCAGTCACCCTACCTCATGTTACCGTTATCTATTCTCTGCATTACTTGTTCTTGGCATTAGAACAAAGGCCACTCTGTGAGGCAGCCTGGGGTGGGAGGGACTCTGGCTGGAATCGAGTACTAGGAAGTCTAGATGAATTCAAGCCACTGGAGTAAGAGGACAGTGACTGCAGCCAGTTCTGGTCAGGTGGCAAGGCTGCTAAGTATGAAGCCTTATTATCAGCTAGCTGTATGCCAATCAAATATGAGATACCTAGAAAAACACTAATTACCTTGGTGCAGGAATAATAAACATAAGCAGAAGCAGGAGGCATCTTACTGTACAGAAACCAGTGCATTATGCCTAGTGGATAGAACCATCAATTTATCAGATTTAAAGTAAATGTGGAGTAAGATAGCTATGGACAGGGAAGGCTCTGGATCCTATAGAGCCTTCCCTGTCCTCTCTTGCTCCCTTTGTTCCAGCATCGTCACCCCTGTTGTGTGTATATGTGAGTATATGTCCGCACAGACGCAGTAGAGCCGCCTGTCTTCAGACGCACTTGGGGACACAAGAACTTCCGAAGCTTACCTAGGCGGCAAATTTAAACGGGGGTGACGGAGCTGGAATAGGGGAACAAGAGAGGACAGTGAAACCTCTGTAGGATTCAGAGCCTTCCCTGTCCATAGGTAAGCATCAGTCTTTTTGGTTTTTACTTGCTTCAAATTTATTTTTAAACAAAGAAAACATTATGTTTGTACACTGGGGGGCAGGGTTCTCTTACTGGCCTCCTGGTAGCAAAGTGCCATTTATTCTATGACTGTCTGGAATATTCTATCCATAAGACAGCTTATTTTCTGCATATAGCACACAAGTTGTTACTTAATAAATATAATACAAGGATTGATGATCGGATCTTCTTACAGAAAGTTCTGCTTTACGGATCTCATTTTCACGCCTGCTATTGCCAAGCTCTGCTTTCAGCTGGTCAGTCTCAAATTTCATAACTTCTTCCATGTTATCATAAGCATCTTGAAGGGATCGCTTCTCCTCCAACAAGGTTTCATGCTCCAGTCTGATAGAAGAGAAGATTACAAAAATACAAGTATAATCATTATGTTATGTAAAAAATAAATACAAATAAAACATTTAAACGGACATAATAACACCAGAAGTTAAATGGCTAATTTCAGCAAATGTCTGTAAGGGAAAAAATTGCCCCTATCTTGGGAGGGGGAAGCCTCTGGATCCTAATGAGGCTTTCCCTGTCCTCTTCAGACTCCGGGATCCAGCACTGGCAGCCTCGAACAGCGTGCAGCAATATTTACCAACCCTTGCTCCTGCACAGCCGCAGTACAATCTTCCCCTCAGGCTCCGGTGGAAATAGCGGAGGCCGATCGGGTCCGCTCTACTGTGCTGATCGTTAAATATTGCTGCACACTGAAGACGCTACTGCACCGCCCGCTGACAAGCTTGTCTGTGGATTGTCTGGGGCTGACAGTGCTGGATCTCCAAGTCTGAAGAGGAGGGGTGGGAAGTCTCATAAAGATCTAGAAGCTTTCCCCGCCTGAGGTATGTATTCTATAGGGGAACTTTCTTTTTCTCAGGCCCCGTTTCCACTATCGCGAATCCGCATGCGTCTTGCGTATGCGGATTCGCATAGACAATATAAGTGAATTGGCCTGTTTCCACTTATGCGTCTGCGGGAGCGTTTTATTGTGCAGAGAAAATCTGCACGGAACACCCTGCAGAATTCGCCTGCGGGTGGAATGCAGGCGAATCGCACACAATGTATTTAATAGGGAAATCACATGCGTTTTCCCCATGCGTTTGTCGCGAATTCGCATAGGTACCAATGTAAATTCACACAGGCAGTGACATGGTTAAAATCGCATATACCCTCACCTATGCGAATTCGCATGCAAATTCGCGGCAAAAAACGCATGCGGAATCGCATCCGCATGCGATTTCATCAGCGGTGGAATCCAGGCGATTCCGCATCGCAATAGTGGAAACGAGCCCTCACAATTTTGTCTTTAATGGCAGCAAGGATAAACAGATATTCAAAACAATAATTTGGGAAGACAATTATCCTCCGTGTATACTAGGACAACTTATTTGACCTCCAAAGCACCCAGATCTTGAACATTATTCGTCTGTCTAGATATAGGATATTTAGCTTCATTCATTTCAAACAACCACAGAACCAAGGAGGCAACTTTTATATTTATTGCCTCAGGTGGTTTGGAAAATTGGCACTCAAAGCTTACACTTGCAGCAACGCTTGTCATAAAGCAATAGCAAATGGCAAATAAAATGGAGGATCTTGGTTCTGTAAAATGCTGCAGCATTTTATTTTCAGTTTTTATTGCTGTGTTTTATGTGTTACTGCAAGGGTTAATACTGTTTTACCTTTGATTTAGCCAAATCCCTTTCCTTTATGTATGGTCCATGTAGGATGAGCACAGCTACCTTGCTTGTCTGAATGTCTCTGGAAACCATGTAGGCCAGGCTTCAATCTGTAGCTCTCCTATCCTTATGCCACTATAGCCTATTATTTCAGTGGTGTAATAGAGAATTTGTAGCTCTCCGACTGCCTGGTTTGATGCCTACATATTCATGTTCCTTTTGTTTAAAAGGTTAAGAACCCCATTTGCAACCAATCTACATTTCAAATTGTATGCAATGAATTGTATGCAGGCATTCTGGTATAAGTGGACCAATTCTAAGTTGGGAATCTTGACAATTGGTAAGTTGGCTTAGGGCGCGATTCCACTTGAGCGGCACGCGTCTGCGAGACGAGAGCCGGCTCTTCTGGGTCTGCGGGAAAAGCAGACTAATCCCATCAGCCGTGCCATGCACGTCTTTGGGATCCGCAGCCTCCCGCGCCCTATGTCAGAGTTTCCCCGCACTATTCGCCTGCTGGGAAACTCTGCGGATTCGCGGCGGTTTCCGCTCAAGTGGAAACGTGCCCTTAATATGAGAATGCCACAGCATTTTTAGAGAACAGCCTTCATTTTATGTGTGTGACTTTTATTGCTGTGCGTTGCTGCAACTGTAAGCTTTAATACGTCTTTTCATTTTATCTGGCCACATTCCTCTGCACCTACCTTTCCCGTATATATATGGTCTGCGTAAGATGAGCACAGCTACCACGTTTGAGAGCTTAAGGGCTCTCTTCCACTATGAAAGTGCTGCGATGCGATCACATTTTAAACTTATTTCCACAAATTTTATTGCAACTGAGTTACCATACTCCATATAGTAGCTCGATCGCATCCAAAACTCAGCAGGATGACAATTGCGGTCGGGAATCAAATAACCAAAAACGCAGGTAGTGGAAAAGGGCCCTTCGGCTTTTTCTTCATTAAGAGACAGGCATGAGGGCAGACAAAATAATCAGACCACAGACTATCTGTGAGGGTTTCTACCAAAAGTTTAGCTATACGGTATTACAACATTAGAACTTTTCTGTGTCCCACAAACTAAATAGCATTATACTGTAGAAACAAAAGTTGCTAGATTGTAATAATAGACATTGCTAGGACCTGCTAATGATACACCATACACGGCAAAGCAGCCCAATTATCAATGATAACATAAAAGCCTGAATACCTGACATTGTCCAGCTGCAATTGCACATTTATGTGTCGGTCTGACAATGCATTCATCTCCTTTTCTTGCTTTTCTTTGTACAAGCTGTACTCCGTCTTGACATTGCGAAGTTCGCGGTCTGCAGACTGAAGAACTACGCGAAGATCATGAACCTCGCTCTTTAAAACTGGAAACCAAAATGCAGCCTTTAGAAAGCCGATAGCAACATCTGAGGTTATCATGAAGATAAATACACTGCTTATTATCTGAAAACTGTCCTGTAGCAACTATTGCTGGGATGAAAAATTCTGATTACACATTGATTTACTCACATTTCCAGCCAAGCCGCTGGATCAAGCCTGTGGGGACACATTTGAGATTATTTTTTAGCCACCGCTTTTCTGTTCTGGATATTTTACCGAAGTATTTAGCAGGGAGCGGTCAAAGCAGGTAATTTGGGCACCAGTGTCCGCCTGGTAAAATGGTGGCCACATAAACGATGCCCCATAATTATTGTGATTAGGTGGAGAGAATATCGGCCGAGGGAATTTTAAGCATTGAAGGTGGCACTTATATTGGCTGCAATTGCGGCGCAGGAGGTTTGTTAGGGTTAGGCAACATAACAGAGTGAGAATATGGCCAGGTTAGGTGATAGTAAACAATTGGTAATTTTTACTGATATTTTACTATCATAATTAGCCACTGCCCAATAGAAGTATATTGGTAATTTACCAATATTCTACTAGCAGCTATTACCAGCACCCAAATTACCGTGGAACCTTTTTTTCTATGTACGCAGCAGTAATTGCCTTATCTTTTTGCGCTTATCAGAAAATTTGTGGAGAGGCATAGTATGTGCCGCAAGAATTCTGTAACTAGAGTGCTAAATCTCCCTAAATATTTCATTAAGCGAAAAAGCTTAAACTGAGCGGATCGTTCAGGAACAGCCTTATCAGTCTGCCGACAGTGCGTACACACACACTACAGTCTGCTGAAAGTCCGCCCAGCGGGAGGGTCCGGAGGACCTGTCGTTGGCTTCTGTAGTGCATGTGTACGCACCTTAAGGCATGCATGTTTGGAAGGTAAGGCAACTTTAACATAATAGTTAGACCTTTTTATATCTTAAAGGTCAGCATTGCAAGTGGCATGATTGGGCTCCCCCTAAAGTTTGCAAAAATGCAGATAGCAGATTTTGGGCTCAACCCTCGAAGCAATATTGCACGTGTTAATGCAAAATACTCCAAAACTGGAATGTTTTATGAATATTTACTCAAATGTCTTTTTTACAAAGGCTATTAACACACTGTAAAAATGAATTTAAATATTGTCAAAATCTCACTAATTTAGTATGACACAAATCCACATTAATATTGTGTACAAAATGTTCCAGGCTGACTTTGGGGAGATTAGGTAATAACCAATGTCTTCAAATCAGGCTCATCTTCAATCATTACACATTTTTTCTTTTATCAAAAACAAGGTTTTGCCAAGCTAAATTAATGTGCTTTATACATCGATATAATAATAACAAAAGCTAATTGTATCACAGCTGGCATCCCATTCCCATGCACAGGAACAATAAGTGTAATAATACATCATTCTTTAAAATATCACTTGAGGTGAAAGTCTCTTTGAAAAGACATAAATGGAAAAGTTACCGTTCTGTTGGTAAAATACATCTAGTGTAGAAATATCTCAGATCTAACACTCTTTATCTGGACTGAGCCCCAGAGCCTGTGACAAATGTATGATTGCAGAAGTGATTGCTAGCTGACAAAATATCAGTGACAAATCACCTGATTTTACATTGGCAGTAATGGCTTTGCTTTGCTTGTGTCACAAGCAATGGACTGGCTTACCACACAACATCCGTTCGAAGCCGTTCCATTGTGCGCTGTGCTGTCGTCCCTTTTCCACAACAACAGAATGCATCAGTAGCCTGTAGGCTAGCGACGTGTCTGCACAGAACTTGGTCGTGAACTGTCGCTTAGGGGGGTCGAGTCCTGATCATTGCTGGCATTAGTGATTGTGCATGCGTATGCACATTTAGTTGTGAGCAGAATCTTGGTTAGCAACACAGATAAGCTGCTCTGTTAGTTATGACACTAGTATTTATATAGACCATTTGAGTTATTCTTTGCTGGCAACAAATAGTTTTTCATTTGTCACCCGTGTGTCCTAGACCTGAGGAATCTACCTTGTGTAAACCCTCCCTGATGTGTTGCCAAGAGATCCAGAGTGCTGTGGAGTTTCAGCCAAGTGCATTGTTCTCCACTTTACCACTACTTCTGGAAGCCACGTATTTGTACAACTCCTTGTCATGCCTCCCCCCAACTTCCATAGCAATAGCAACAGAATGCATTGTGAGGCTACAAGTCTGTACAGCACTTGGCCTAGAACAGTTCCAATACCAGTGAGCCACATTTTACCTGTGATTGCGTGCACCTCTAGGCTGGCCACACATGATACAATCTGGTAGTAATATCTTACCCACATCTACATAACACGAAATAGAACAGTTTGGAAAAAATTTATGTATATATTTTGTTTAGCCTGGCATTTCTATTACTATATATACATAATAATATTAAACAAGATTGGGCAACCATAAAGTATTGTTTATTGTCAGTACTATATACAGACAAAATGAAAGTGCACCACTCCTAATGAACTGCACTGCAAAGGCTATTAGTTTCCCATTTACAACATGCTGATCCATCTTCAGCATTTTTACAAATGTGCCTTGTATTGTGCTACGCTACATAAATTCCACTCCTACAGAAGCACCTTCCATATTAGCTTACCATCTTCTCTGCCCTTATAGTCTTGCTGCTGTTTTTCCAAAATGTTAATCTGCTCAATAAGCTCCTGGTGTCTGCTGATCCAGCTGGCCTTTTCTGACGAAAGAAGCTGTTGGAAAATTTGTCAGATTTTTAGATTAATGTTTAAAAGCTGAATCTGTATAACAAGCAGTAAAAAGTGCATTGAGAGGAGAGAAAATAATCATTGCAAGAAAATAGGAGCTTGCGGGGAAACGATACAGGAAAACCAATTTTAGTAAGGTAGGATGCCCAAACAGACACAGTGAGGTACAGAGAGGGGTCACAAGTATTGCAGGGCAAGAACTTCAAAAGACTGAGGTAAGAGGCACTGAGGAAAAAAAAATTAAATAAAATGAATCATGAAGTATGAATCATGAAGTGCAGAGAACTACGGAAAAAGGTACCATGATATTTATGGCAAAGCTACAGAAAAGAAGTAAGTAAAAGAAGGCATGAATGCAGAGAAGACATATTGATGCAATTACGATCACGAAAAATTGTAAAATTTAAAATCCATGTATATCCATATGTATAAAACGTACATTTATTCCAAAGTAAAATGCCCTACACATTTCTTTTTTCCTATGTTTCTGTCACTTACAGTAGGTATTAGTAGTACAGATCTAACAAGTTTTGGACTAGTCCATTTCCTCAAGGAAGAGTCTCAAGTAATCGTTACTTCTGAAAGCACTTACGAAACAGCAGTTGCTCATTCCAACTGCCAAAATAGTGTATAAAATGGGAAGGGAATGCCAAAAATCCCCCAGGAAAGATAAATTAGTCCAAAAACCTGTCAGATCTTTAAGCAACAGCTAATGCAATTTTTTTTTTTTTTTTTGACAAAAGTGGTCCTTTAAATGGCAGCATAAGGTACAGAAATGGGTGAAGAATAATGAGGCAGAGAGGAGTGATGTATAATGAGACATGAGTAATGGGGATGACAAAAGGAGCACAAAGGTTGGTGAAATCCACGCAACCTTTGCTGCAAGGGCAGTGCAGGAACCAGGCAACTCAAACCCAAACAATGCTGAAGAAAGGAGAGAGTTCCGCACCAATGTCTGTTGTGAAGTATAAATCCACCTTTATTGAATGAGGTTAAAAATACACAGCCAGGTAGCTGACACGTTTCAGACTCACATTGGTCCTTATTCATAGAACAAGTTCACAGGGCGATACACAGCACATACTGTATATGCAAAAAGCCACTCCCACCACTTGATTAGTAGTGACAAAAACCGTGCCATCTGCAGTGTGGCCATCTCGTACCTTAGGAGTAATGTTCAAAAGCAACTCCCTGCTTCTCTCAAGGGCCAGTTTTCTCCCCATAGAGATCACCCAATTAGGGCATCACGATTCACAAAGACAAGATCCTACAGTGTCAAACTCACACACAACGCATCATCACGAGAGCAATTGCGACGTGCTGTAATAAATTAAGTCCAGGCCTGAGTCTGGCAGGGAGATGGTTAACTGGCTCAGATGCATTATTTGCATAAGAGGCTGCATCACTCAGTGTGCAGTGGGCTGCATGTGGAGCAAGAAGGCTCCTGAAAGGCTGTGGAGCCGACAGGGCTGCCTGGCCTGCTGCAATAGAGAAGCTGCTGTGGTGAAGTGCTGGAGGGGAGTTGGACTCCAGTACTTGTAATCCAGGAGAAGCCTGGAAAAGGTGAGTGGCCCAGGACTGCTATTAGGCCCGTGGCAGGGTGTCACTCATGAGCCAGTGTGGCTGTGGATTGTAACAGGGGTGGTATGGAGTAACCCTCAAAGATAACCCGAGGTCAGGGTTGGCACAGAAGCAGAGTGCTGTGCTTGCAGTGTGATTGCTAAATACCCAGTGTAGTGGAATGTTTCTGTTCTGGACATTGTTTTGACATAAAATAAAGCTGGCCTCTCTCCCCTCCTTTTCCTTGGGGTGTGTCCCAAGGTGGGTTTGGCTTTTTGCATTTATGTGCTGCATTGCGCATTGTGAACTTGTGCTATGATTAAGGACCAATGTGAGTCCAAAACATGTCAGCTACCTGGCTGTGTATTTGTATCCTGATTCAATAAAGGTGGATTTATACTTTGCAACGGACATTGGAACTCTGTTCTTTTTTTTTCAGAGGACAAAGATACAATGAAATGAGGTAAAAGCACAGAAAAGAGTCAAGCTAAAAGAAGGCATAAGGGGCAGAGAAAATTGAAGTATAAAAAGCTATGACAATACCCAGAGAGGAATGAAGTGTAATGAAACAGAGAGGAGTGAAGTATAATGAGGAACAGAGAACTGACAATTATACACAACTAACCTCTTCCATCTGAGCAGCATGATGTTCCATCTTGTTAACTTGTTGTTGAAGCTTTATATTTTTGCTCTCTTCCTCATCAAGCTCACCTTCCAAAGTTATTACTTGCTCCTGTAAAAAAAAAAAAACATTGACCAATGAGTTCATAAAATTCCAGCCACTCCATTGCCAATATTGAAGCCATATGAGGCTCAAATACTGGCGATGGAGAGCAGGGCTCAGAGAGACTTTGGCAAAAGGGGACCCAAATAACAAAGTGGCAAGAGTCTAAATACGGGGGAAGGAAGTGGCCAATAGACAGGAGATCCAGCAGCAGAACCACAGGCAGCAGCATTACACTTTCTCTCAAGTACGCTCTGCTGATAGTACTCTGCATTAGGGAGTAGGGGAAACCACAGGTGGCCTGGTAGGAAATAGGACCTCCACTGCACACACTGCACTCAGAACACTATAGTCGGGAACCAGAGACTGAAGGACCAATTGGACCTAGAAACCACACTGGTGATGAACTGGCAATATATAAGTGGTGAAAGAACCAATTAGAGTACCAGGATGCCGGCAGGAATGAAGTTGGGAGATGACCATTTTCACATAGGTAAAAAGGAGGGGTGTCTTGATTTAAGATTACAGTAGATCATTTTATAGTAGGAAAAAAAATCCCTTTTATTGTCCCAAGGTTAAGCAGCATTGAAATGTTATATAACCAGGAGGTGATAATGACACCAGCATTTTTATACTACCTGGACTAGTCGGAGTTCCTCAGCAATGGCTTCATAGGCTTGTTCACTCATTTCAGGAGGAATAGGTTCATTGATAATATTGTCAAACTGCTGCCCAGATTTAGGAGTATCCAGTAAGTCTTGCTGCAGAATGTCTGGAGTGAGACGAGGCACAAGCCTAGACCTTAAGTTGTAAGCTTTAGTCGGAGTGGTCAGAATCTGGTATGAAACAAAGCCAAAAACCAGATAACTACATTTAATAAAATGTAATAAAAAGAAAGACTGCAGGATAAAGAGAACAGAGAAATTCAGTTTCTCTACCATGTTGCTTCTATTTATCTTATGCGATACCTACTATATATAGACTACATTTCAGCCAAATCTCTGTGGTAAAAGAAAACATCCTGTTTTGTTTTGACCCTCGTGGCAATACATTTAGTGTTCACCTCTATACTGAAGCCATATTCAGTTTCCCTTATCCTTGTAAGGTGCAGCAAGTTACAGGGAACCAATAGTGCTAAAAGGAATTCAATCAGCCCCCCCCCCCCCCCCCCCCTAATTCTATTTGAAAGCACTGCAAAGTAGACTGTTGCCTACAGAAGGGCTGGTTCACACAGGTTCTGCTCTGCATCTTGTCTAAATGCTTTTCTGCATGCTTGCAGAAAATAATTTAGTGGCTTCCGGCGGTGTACAGCGTTTTTCTCCCACACAGGAGGACACAGAGGAAAGATCCTGGAAGCTACATGTTGCTTCCAGGATCGCCTAATCCCCAGGCAGACACCACAAAATACAGGGATAAAAACGCGGCATTTTTTGCAAAAAAATTGGTAAACAACAGTACATGCACTGCCCATTCATTTGACGAGCGCCGCAGTCCGAAGTTTCAAGCCTGGGAAACGCCTGCGTGAACCGGCCCTAAAACAGGAAGCGTCTCATCACTTTCAGTATGTGTCCAAAAAAACCAAGACTATAAATCACCACAGATCAATTATTTATGCAACTCCAGGCCAAGCATGCATCTAGGACCGCCCCCCCCCACACACACACACCTTTTAATTTTACAGGTATTTAGTCCAACTTGCAAACAGCTGTCCGAGGGAATTTGCCCTTTCCTGCAAAGCATAGATGTATAGGGCTTGTAGGTACCCAGATAACTGAGAAGCACCTGCATTTTGTGTATTAGGATGATGTGGTAATATTACAATTACAAACTTATCACATTTATTACTACAGAACATCATCACTTGGCTCTACAGCCCGACGTTCACTGCATGCATCTCAACTACTACTGCTACTACTACTGTCAATCAATCAAAATAAGGCATTTCAATTTACTTTGTAATGCCACTAAGCACAGAAATCACTGGGAGTGTTACTTAAACATGTCACATAATACATATTTGTCCAGCCAACAACCAGATCCAAAACTCCTACATAATACATTTACAAAAGGTGTCACCTTGCAGTAGAGTAAATCTGAGGTCCACAGTATACAAATATATACAGTACCAAGTAAATATACACAAGGCCTTGAAAATGGGCCAATCTAGCAATACATTCCAATGGGTCATGTGTAAAATGATGTGAAACATCTCATATTTGACCATATACACTAGAATCCCTTTATAGTAAACTCCAAGGTACCAGAAAAAAGTAGCTTACTATATCAGAATTGGTCATACATTGTATATTTATACAGACATTTGCTGGGACCTGGGGACTGAGTTTACTATATCCAGAGGTTTACTATAACGAGATTCTACTGTAATATACAAATATATTAAAATAACCTTTTAAAAGTGGACATTTACAAAATTCTGAATCCACACTCTTAAAGCCACCTAGAAGTGGTAAAAAAAATAAATAAAAAAATTAGATACTTGCCTAGGGCTTCCCATCTCCTCCTCCACCCCACCATTGCTGTGCATGAAGCCTCTAAACATATCAAACAAGAGCTTGTCAGATATGTTCTCGTGGCCGCACTCCCCACCATGTATGAAGCTGCTCTTCCACAAGTAGATTCATTATACTGCGCAGACATACCTATGCAGGCACAGTATAGCCGCGCTTATGCACGAAGAGGAGCGCGACTGCAAACCATTCAGTGGGGGTGGTCTCAAGAAAGACATGAGAAGCCTCTTGGGTAAGTTACTACCTTTTTATTTTTTATCAGACTGTCTTTAAATTGTGATCACAATGAAGTAATCTATGTATGGGACAGTGGTCTACTGTGTTTGTTTTCATTTCTTGTCTCCCGAGTTCCAATACTTTGCATGGACAATGTCAGGTTGTTTTATCAGCAGATTGAGCTAATATGACAGAAAAAATGAGCGAAGTTATAAAATCACACGTGGAACTACAAGCAGGAAAATACACCATATCGTGTACTGTTGTTGTTGTTGATGATGATATCACACTGTAAAGTCCATAACACAAAAAACATAACTGTATGGACCACCAATAGCAGAGAAATATAATTCTATATTGGATTCAGGTGCGGTTTTGCTCAGTAAACGGTCTCCTTACCTTTATGGTTTCCGCATGCATCCTGTTCAGCTGAGACACTTCATTCCTCTTGTGAGCTTTAATGGCTTCCAAAATATCTTCTAGATGTTTATTGGATTTGAGTAGTGACTGAAGCTCTGACTCTTGCTCCACCTGCTTCTTCCTTTATAAAAACACATCTACAGATGAATTCTCAATGGCAAAAAAATAAACTTTACATTACACTGATCATCAATGTAAACATCTACAGCTTTTAAAGGAGATCAGTCACGAAAAGTTAAAAACATAACAAGAAACTATCAACATAAATGGTAATAAACAGTGCTCATAAAATGTAAAAACACTCACAGGCTTCATCTTCAATAACTTTTATTAAGGGTAGTAATAATCTGATGTTGGTGAAATCTTTGCCCTCTTTGTTTCCAGATCCCGTGCACCAACCGAGCACTTATTAGGACTTGGAAAGGCAGCCCCTCATATACTGGTGGTGCTCAGACATGACAAGTAATTTTTTTTTTCTGCTGGGTAACAACATGAAACTATGACATGCCTGGTGTTACTAACATTGCCATTCCACCGTGGTGCTTGTAGCCGGTAGCCAGAAAGCAGAACTGCCAGACAAGAGCAAAGATCAGCTGTCTGTGGAAAAGGGGTCTAAATGGTGATTCTCTTGTCTAGAAAAATAGGAGGCAGTGAAAGATTTTTGCTTTCACTAACTGCATGCCTAGTTCTGGGCCTTGCATCAAATTTGGCAAATACAACTCTCATATTCCTTTAGGCCTCTTTTCCATGGGCGCTAAACTGCTTGTTTATGGAGCACTTCAGCCTCCCAGCCACAAACCTTATTCGGCTGCAATTACATGCAGCCAAATGGCAGCGTCTGACAATACCTCATGTGTCACAGTTGACATGCGATGGGATTACCCTGGCAGTCTCATGTCTCGTCTTTAACCTATTGGGGACCGCGGCAGGTTGAATCAGCGTCCGGCAGGGGATTGTACAGTTCAGACCGGACGTTGATTCAACGTCCGCGCTAAAGAACCGCTCCCGACGCGATCATGCGCACCCGGAGGGGGAGATTAAGCTATCATATGACAGCTGGCATCTCCCCTCAGTGATCAGCAGCCATCGCGTATGGCTGCTGATCACGTGATCACTACGATCGCCGTCGGATCGTAGTGATCACTTTGACAGCGGCGGCGGCAGGGGGGAAAAGAAGAGGATCCACTCACCTCCCTGCCGTTCCAGCGACGATCGGCACCCCCCTCTGCTCTGGCCGGTATCTCTGCTCAGTCTGACGTCAGGGCCGGGTCCCGGCTTGATGACGTCATCAAGCCGCGACCCGACCTGAGCGTCATTTGGAGCGGAGATTAGTGATGGGAATTCCGGCTCTTCTCGGAGAATCGGCTCTTCTGAATCGGCTCCAATTAAAGAGCCGGCTCTTACGGCTCTGAATCGGCTCTTCGTTAAATATCACTAGACACCACTCAGAATCGGAGTAAAAGCCCCGCCCCCATCTCCATGACAACTCCAGACTGCTTCTCTGACTGGGCAATCCCTCCTGCTACTGCTCTGCCCCATACACTCGTACAAGCTGCAAGAGGAGGACTACATCTCCCAGCGCCCTTTATTACACAGCAAATCAGAGCTATGTGGGGCAGCTGAGGCATCGGCTCTTTCAAAACTGAGAACCGGCTCTTGTCGTTCGCAGCAAAGAGCCGGCTCTTAGAGCCGGCTCGTTCGCGAACGACCCATCACTAGCGGAGATGCCGGCCGGAGAAGAAGGGGGCTACTGAGGTTCATCGCTGGAGCCTGGAAGGTAAGTGATGGCTGCTGCGCACAGGGGGGACACTTGGCCACACAGGGGGGAGACAGTACAGCCAGCCACAGACGGGATCCGGCCGACAGACCCCCCCAAACGCGGGCACCCCCTCCACCGCAAAATTGCCCTGGTCCCTAAGGGGGGGTTAGGCGGCCGGTCCCGAAGTGGTTAAAGAACAAGCGACACCCATGCTAACCTAGAAATAAAATACACATGTATAAGTAGATAAATACTACTTCTACTTACATAACAGATGTATTGTGCTATCCACGTAACGATTCCTGTGAATTTTATAAAGGAAAAGCAGAGAATCCTACTCTAAGCAGTGGCCATCTTGCCAAGCTAATGCTAACATCATATCCTCCCTGACTCTTGTTTCCCCCCCCTCCCTTCTCTTGCTCATTGTGTATTTATTAGCTGCCCTCCTCCCAAAGTCTTTTTTTAATTTACACATCCAATCACTGAGTCACCTCAGCCTTGCTTGTAAACACAAGTGATCAGCTAGGCAGGGAAATAAATGGAAGAGGAGGAATATATTATAGATAAAAAAGAACTCCCAGCATTAAATAGAACTCCCAGCATTCAACTGTTTGGCACTAGGGCCAGTGCTCCTAAAGTATGTGATAACTCCAAACCATAACGGCAGAAAAAGTTTTGAATGCAGGATTAGCATCTTTATCACTTAATACACTCAGACCAGTTGCTGTTGAAATTTGTTTTTTTTATGGTGACAATACGGCTTTAAAAGGAATCTGAAGTGAAAATAAACTTATGATATAATGATTTGTATGTGCAGTACAGCTAAGAAATAAAACATTAGCAGCAGAGATAGGAGTCTAATATTGTTTCCGGTACCGGAAGAGTTAAGAAACTCCATTTGTTATCAATGCAAAAGAGCTTCACTGAGCTCTCCGACTTTCAAAATCGCAGAGAGCTCTGTCTTCTGAAGCTTATCTCAACTGTCTGTCACTGTATTTTGTTTTTTCTGCAGAGGACAGTTCAAAAGTACACTACCCTGCTCTGTGAAATCATTAAGAATGCGTGAGTGTAGTGTGTAAACTGCAAAAATTAGAGAACAAAGCAATGTTCTAAAAAAAAAAAAAAAAAAAAAAAAAAAAAAAACAAACAAACAAACAACAACAACAACAACAACAACAACAACAACAACAACAACAACTATATAGCGGAAAATAAAAATACGAGACTATTTTCTTTGCAACTAATGTTCTATTAATTATCCGTACTACACAACCAATTTATTATAATCATAATTTTTTTTTCGCTTCAGTGTTACTTTAATGTTTGATATTTCATTAAATTTCTATTAAAAATACTTCAATGTGTATTTATATTATAATTGTATGATGTAAAAAAACATAAGTTCATGAATAAAAAAATGAAATTAAAACTCGATTATTACAAACTTTGTTAGCTCTTTGAACTCTTCATATTCTTGCTTTGCTGTGGTCAGCTCACTTTGTAGTTGAAGTATCTTCTCCTTCAGTCTCTCCGTGGAAACCATATGGTTTTCAGAAGGTATTGGTGTGGAATGCATTGGTAAAACTACATAGAAATAAAGTAAAAAAATTAATTAAGCACATTTTTTTCCTTCTGTTTGAATAGAAAAACAAAGCACCTGTATTGCTACAGGTTTAACAAACAGACCTTAAGGTAAGTTCAACATACCATATATGTGGAGTGCCGGTGCAACAACGAGTGAATGACACTAATCATAGATCAATTCCATGAAGTACAAGACGGCACCTTTTTCATAAATGATAAAACTTTTATTGTGATAAGTAAAAATGCCAACATTATGAGGCCACATAGGGCCTCTTTTTCAAAGCGAAGTGTTCTTCACAAAATCTGGCACCCTGCCAACATAAGGTTCCACGTAATCAGGCGCAAAGGACGTGACTGAATTTACCTCAACATACCGTCTCTACAGCAGTGTAATCAGTGCAGCAGCAGCCACTTGGACTGATTACATGGCTCGAGAGCCGGTATAATAAGGTGAATTCGCACCATCTTCTGTTTCTGAATATTTGGAACCCTTATGATGACAGCATGCCAGAGTTTGTCAACAACACTTAGCCTTGACAGAGAAGCCCTATGTGGCCTTCAAACGTTGGCATTTGGACTTATCACAATAAAAAGTATTTACGAAGGATGTGCCGTCTTGTACTTCACAGACTCAACCAGAGTGATCACATGTCTGAAAAATTATTAGACAGAAGGGTCACTTTAAGAGTATATCTTTCAAAGGAGCATAAGATCAGTATTTTATGCACAGAAACTAGGAGAGAACCCCAGAGCAGGGACAAACCACATTGGCAATAATGTTAATGGCTGTTAGCTGGCCCACTCATCCTGTTTCCAGGTGCTTTTCAGAGCTCTGTAGTCTGATATTCTGCTATTACTACACTCGGCTGTGTTCCAGCTACTGGTGATACTCGTGGGCAGAAATCCGTAATCTAGTCAATGTAAGAAGCAAATAAAATAAATAAACCTCCATTATTCTTTGCAGCTGAGGAGACGTCTAGGAAAAGTCTTTCAAGATCTGCAACCATTTGATTGTTGATGTCTTGCGCTCGCTTCACAGACTGCAGGGAGTGAAGGCGTTTATTTTCTTCCCGCAAGTTATGGTTCTCCAGCGCATATTTAGCTACACGAGGGTGTTGATCAATCTGAAGGGATACATAAATCAATTCAGCAAAAAATAGGTCACACAACAGCTGATTTTATTCACCGTTAGTAAATGCATATTTCTTTACCGTACAAAATGTTGATGTGTATTACACAGGACAAAGCATATCAGAGGTGGAGAAATGATCATGCTGTGTAAATTCTCTTACTGCTGTGTCCTCTACTCGGAATCTTGTTCCAGAAGTAGGCAAGAGTAAGGCTTTGTTCACATCTAAAATCGAAATCGCTGACAGCAGAGATTTCCGATTTTGTGGGCGATTTTCTTTACCCTCCCGACGCTCGGGTGGGTGCTGTGGTTCTTTTAAAGTGCTTTTCTAAGCACTTTTGCAGAGGGATTCGTCTTTTTTCACTTCCTGACGCAAGTCAGGAAGTGAACTCTTTGATCCGGAAATGAATAAATACAATTATTTTATCATCAAAGTGCTGGGGAAATCTCTATACAACGCACTTTTTCAAGCACTTTGCGATTTCCTTATTCCTTCTATTGGACAAAAACGCTCAGAAAATGCCACAGGAAGGCTTTGCTGAGCGGATCAGAAATGAACCGCTCAGATGAAAACACTCTTAGGGAATCATTGCACAAGCTTTTTAGGGCAATTTTCAAAATCGCTGGCGCTTGAAAAAAGGGCAAAAACACCTCAGGTGTGAACAAGTCCTAAACAGATCATTCACATAAGATACAACATATTTTATCAAATCTTCTGGTAATCTGTCCACTGCAACTGTCTAATTAACATGCAGTTTGTGGACTAGAAGCAGCAGTAAATTTTGCCATGGGGCGGCAGGGTAGATCAGTAGCTGCAAAACCTTGTACGGCGTTGAGTAGGACAAAACTGCTGGAGACTGAAGAGGAGTGAAAATGTGTCTTCTATGCAAGTTTCTGTTCGACAGGAAATGGATGTCTGCAGAGGGCAATCAGAAACAGGAACTACAGATTAACTGACTGCCCATCACTACTGGAGACACTAATAAAGTCTACAACAATGGGCTCCAGCAACCATATTCTTGCAGCCTACTTCACAGAGACCAGGGGTTGGATCGGAGCACAGCGCCACAATAAAGTTTTGCTAAACAGTGTTAAAAACTGGATGGTGATACAATTTGACTGCATCAAAATAGGTGTCAAAGTAACCAGCAGATCTTAGGCTGAGGATCAGTGGTCTTAGTTAAAAGTGCAAAATAAACTTCCATGTAAAAACTTAATATCAGATTTAAGACTAACCACACCAATATGCTTTGTAAAGTCATCAACATGTGCAAGTAATTACCTGTTGTTTTAAAACAAGCAGTTCTTTTTTCATTTCTGCTATGAGGTCATCTTGTTCACTATTTGATAAGGTTCCTCTGCCTTCCTTGTGGGACTTCTCAAGCCGAGCTATGTGATCTTCCCTAAATTTCACAATCATTTTATTTGACTGGATAAACTTCTCTTTCTTACCGCAGAGGTCTTCCAGTTGGGCTACTTTTTGTAGTAAAACCTGCAAGAAAATTTTGAATAGCACAAAATCAGTGGTGGCCTTTAGTTACCTTAAATCCATAATGTGAACAAAAATAGGCTGGAGGGTGCCATGGCAAGGTATAGGTATTGTCTGCCCAATTCCAGTGGATGGGCAGGCATTCCAATAAGTCTTATAAATGTAGACTGCTTCCCCTGTAATGGGGTTATGCCTTGTGCCATCAGTCAAAATAGGTGGGTAATTCAAGATATAGGGTCGTTGAGGTGAAAGATTTGCATGATCAAATTTGCTTGAATGGAATAGACATCATAACACTTTCCAGTGACAAAAAGGAATAAGTGAGGACATGCATTACAACTACTAACTTATACAGTACATTAAAAAAAAGCGAAGATATGTTTAGATTAGAAGAGGACACTGCCCAATCCAGTTTATAATCATGCAAGCAAACAACCTTTCTGCTGTAATCCACAACAATCTATCATAGTAATTCATCAAGATTTAGGGGTACCCTGTAATTTGGGTGAAGGCTTTCAAAGATCAAATGCATCCTCCACAAATGTATTTCACCAAAGACAATCTGTTATGGTGGCCAGAAGAAACACTATCCTAGCCATCTACTTTAATTATGAGAATTCTTCAATCTGAAAAGGCAAATATTGTCAGCATCAGGGCTACAGTAAGAAGGCCACGTTTAGGGGAAGTTAGTGTACTGGTCAGGTTATGCTTAAAGCTCAGTTAATAGCTGAGTATTAGCAACAATTTTGGAGCCTAGCTAGTTTTAGAGATGGTTTAAAGGTTATGATTAGGTGAAAGGTTGGGTGTCACTGTTGGGGATTTGTTGGGCTGAGAGTTCAAAGCAAACCTAAACATAAAGCAGGAAACTTTCATCTACAAAGTTTTACTTTTCTTTTCTGAGACTTCAAATTGGAACTGTTAAAAAACATTTTTCAATTGCAACATGGTTGGTCTACCCAGTCCCGAGTCTAGGTTGTAGGCATGCAAAATGAAAGTGTCAAAAAGTACTTTTCTGGCAGGACTGCTCCTCCTGCTTTACTATACACGCCTGAATTTCATCATAGGATACATTTTTACTTTGTTTAAAGGGAACCTTAACTGAGATGGATATGGATGTTTCCTTTTAAACAATACCAGTTGCCTGGCAGTCCTGCTGATCTCTTTGGCTGCAGCAGTGTCTGACTCACACACTTGAAACAAGCATGCAGCTAATCCAGTCTGACTTCAGTCAGAGCACCTGATCGGCATGCTTGTTCAGGGGCTGTGGCTAAAAGTATTTTAGACACAGGATCAGCAGGAGAGTCAGGCAACTGGTATTATTTTAAAAAGGAAAAATCCATATCATTCTCGGTTTAGGTTCCCTTTAAGAAATTAAGTGCATTTAAAATATTGCTTACTGTACAAATATGGTCTTACCTTCTTCTCAGTTTCGGACTTTTCCAAAAGCATCATTGCTTCTAAGAAGTTATTCATGTAATCACCAACATTCTCATCCAAAGAAGGAGCTGGATTTCCAAATGCATAGGAAGAAAAAGGACATGAGTAAGCATGCCATGTGCATAAAATACGTACAAATATAGGGGCCACTTTATAAAGCAGTGATCAGGAAAATAAAATGCTTTTATTATTACATTTTTTTCCTATTTATCATTGCGTTTCACAGAATACCCAGAACCACTAGGAAGGTTTTAAGGGCTTAAAAGACTAATGCTGAGCATACATGGCCCAGATTCTTCTTATCAATCGAGCCGTTGATGGCTCGATTGATCATTTCCGGCATGTCCGATCACCTCGTGGATTGATTCCCGGCTCGATCCCCGCGGATAATAGCGGTAATCGTGCGGAAGATAAGTAAGTGCCCGCGGGGACGAGCGGGAATCGATCCACGCGCCCGCATCGAGCCGTGTATGCCCGGCATAAAAGTCCATACTAAAAAAGATGTGCTAAATATAATTTTGCCTTCTTAAAGTGGACCTGTACTCTTGCACAGGACATAAGGAAAAAATAGAAATGCACCCTGTATGTCTTTAGAGAGTTTAGCCAGTCTAATTCCGCCTCATCTGTGACTAAGCACAAGTTGTAATTTTATCCCTCAGCTGTGTCAGCTTGCCGCCACGGAAGAGAGCTAATTGGTAAACAGGGGATATTAACAATATGTCTGTTTCCATAACAGCAGGAAGTACAGACTGCAGATTTATTGCAGGGATTTGTATCAGCTGTAACAGAGAAATGTTTTTCTAAGGTCATTAAAGAGAATCTGTACTCTAATATTCTTACAATAAAAAGCATACCATTCTATTCATTATTTTCTCCTGTGCCCCTCTGTGCTGTTTCTGCCACTCTCTGCTGCAATCCTGGCTTGTAATTAACAGTTTTAGGCAGTGTTTACAAACAAACTAACCAGCTTCTAATAGGCTCAGCTAAGTATAGAGTGTGAGTCATTCAGAGTATGCAGGGGGCCTGCAGAGGGTGTGTATCGCTTCTACCAATCACAAGCAGCCCTGCACATTCCACACAATCAAGCTTTAGCCTGACAAACAGGACAGAGGAAAGATACATTGATTTATTACAGAGACGGTGCAGTTAGGAAAGTAAGCCAGAGCAGATTAGAACAGGCATAGGAACTTATAGGATAGAAGAACTAAGGCTGAAAAATTTGTTACAGAGTCTCTTTAAGCTGTTGCTCATCTTTTAGAGCAGAGAGGAAGTTCTGAGTTTAGGTCCGCTTTGAAGCATAAGGTGGTTGCAATAATTCAGTTTCAAAGCAAACCTTAAAGTACAGGGAAAAAATAAAAGTTATACACTTACCTTGTTAGAGGGAAGTCTCTGGATCCTCCTCCTCCTCCAGACCAACACCGCTTTCCGGGGACTTCCTGCGCAGTGGCACGATGCCGCTCATGCATGGCGAAAAAAACAAGCACAAGCAGCTCTATGCTACTGCACAGGCGCGAGTTGTCTTGCGTCTGTGCATTGTGGCCATACTTGTACACAGACTGGAGTGAGGCTGTGTGAACCTATTCGACGAGCCATTGTTGAATAGGCTCAGAGCGTTCCTGCACTGGAATGCCGAGGTGCAGGGGGATGTGAGAAGCCTCTAGATCAGGGGTCAGGAACCTTTTTGGCTGAGAGAGCCATGAACGCCGCATATTTTAAAATATAATTCCACGAGAGCCATACAATAGGTTTCAAAACTAAATACAAGTAAATGTGTGCATTTTATGTAAGACCAACACTTTTAAAGTAAAATAAGTCTCTGAGTTTCTTTCTAAATAACGTTGTTATGCGGTTGCCAACCAATGATGAATAAAGTACTTTTTACCATAAATGCGACTTCTGTGGCTGCATGGTTTTGGTTTTGCGAGTAAATTAGTAGTGCATGCTACAGCAGTAGCGCGCCTACTTTGAAAATTTAACTCGGACTGCCACACTAAGCTTAGTGAATCAACCCCTACTGATTTGTATGTGAGCCAGATGCAGCCATCAAAAGAGCCACATCTGGCTCCCGAGCCATAGGTTCCCTACCCCTGCTCTAGATTATACTAAATATTTATTCAGGGCACTTTTTTTACGTACAGCTATACTAGAAGTGAGCAAGCCAGGTCTCCCATGGTGCATCAGTGCCAATTGTGCAAATCATCTCCTTATGCCCCTAAAACCCAGTCACACATCCAGAACCGCTTGTGTATAGTGAGCCTTGAGCTTATAAATTTGACAGAGCCACACTAATCTGACATGCATACAGCGGTTTTCAAGTATTTTGCTTCTCATCAGTGCATGGCATGGACTTCAATGCGGTAGAAATTGGACAGTACTAAGCAATACTGTAAATTAGGAGCACAAAGATGGTTTGCATATTCAAAACTGATGCATCATGGGAGTCCTTACTTGCTTAGTTAAAGCGTATTATTATTATTATTGCACATACCTTCTGGTTTAAGAAGGCAAAATTATATTTAGCATAGCTTTTTTGTAAGAGGGCTTTTTGATCTCTTTAAAGAGAACATGAGATGAATTACGACTCGTAACTTCAGGAGTCGGGGCTTACTATGCATGCGTGGCCCGGCCATATGCACCCCACCCCCCTAATCGGCAGGAGTGTACTGCGCAGGCACAGAACGCACCCGAGAGTGCAACTGGGGAGCGCAAGTGGCCACACTGTGCCTGCGCCGACTGGCCGAAGGTACCAAGAGCCATAGCAGAGAATCCAGGAGGCGGAAGAGGACGACAAGGGAGCGATCGGGCCGAAGTGGGCTGGAGGTAGCCCCAGGTATAAATTTTTTTTATTATTATTCATCTCAGGTACACTTTCATGGGCTTCTGTGGGGGGTTTTGAAAAGAAAAACTGACACTTACCTGGGGCTCCTAACTGCCCTCTGCAGCTGTCATATGCCCGCGCCGTCCTATACGATCCGGCATCGTCACTGGTCAATTATTTGTCTAACTAGACGAATACAACTGTGGCTGCGCACGTCCTCGCTCCTGACGCCGGGAGCTTACTGTGTCCTCTCTTCTGGAAATGCACGCGGGAGAGAGGATGCGCGCGGCCGCAGTTGTATTCGTCTAATTAGATGAATAATTGCCAGGAGCTGCTGATCGTAGTGGATGGCGCGGGCACATGACAGCTGCAGGGGGCCGGTAGAAGCTCCAGGTAAGTGTCCGTTTTTCTTTTCAAACCCCCACAGAACCCCTTTAAGCCCATTATAGCTTCCTAGTGGTTCTGGGTCACCATGAGCTTTCTGGGTATTCCATAGTTCTGGTGAAAGCCCTATCCCATAGAGCTCGATCAATCCATGATCCATGACTGATGAGGAGCAAAAAAAAACTTATAAACAGATGTACAGTATATGCATGTTGGATTGGTGTAAAAATGTAGGCTTTCCTATACTCCAGCGGTTCTCATTTTAAGGTGTAAATAAATTTAAAGGGAACCTGAAGAGAGAAGTATATGGAGGCTGCCATATTTATTTCCTTTTAAACAATACCAGTTGCCTGTTAGCTCTGCTTGTCTTTTTGGCTGCAGTAGTGTCTGAATAACACCAGAAATAAGCATGCAGCTAATCTTGTCAAATCTAACAATTATGTCAGAAACACCTGATCTGCTGCATGTTCAGGGTCTGTGGCTAAAAGTATTAGAGGTAGAGGATCAGCATAGGATAGTCAGGATATCTATCAGGGTAGCCGGGCAACTGGTATTCTTTAAAAGGAAATAAATATGGCAGCCTGCATGTCACTCTCACTATATGTGTCCTCTAAATTAAAGATCAGGCGGACATGTAGGCGAATTGATCACTGACAGATTCAATCACAGTGATCGTATTTGCCGGGGAAAATTGACTAATATATGGGCAATTTTAGTAGGGATGGTCAAGAAGATGCAAATAATTCTGTTATGATGCAGAATTAAGCAACATTTTTATGCAAATGTATGCAGCTTGAAAAAAAAAAATCAATTTCCATCTCGACTTCATTTGGTTTGTCCATTATGTATAAATTAGCATATATTTGCATCAACTCGTAATTATTTGTTGTTAAGTTTGGGCATCTACATACACTGCATATTGCACACTATATAGGGTCCCAAGATGATGGAGCTATAAAAATCATTAATAATAATAAAAACAACCAAGAGAAGATTGTGTAAACCCAGCTACCGATATAAACCAGATATGCTATTAACACTAAAGGTGACCACACACCATACTATTAAAAGATCCATTTTTTTTCTTTCTCCAATTCGATATTTACGATCGGTTGTCCCCCTAAAAAATCGAGAGCTTTTCTTTGTTTTCGATCAATAAATCCAATCGGATTTCCTTTTTTTTTCTATTTTTGGAGATTGGACATGTTTGAAATTTCAGACCAACTTTATCAAGAATTGTATGGTGTGTGATGGATTTTCAATTACTTGATGCACATTTTCAATCAATTTTTTTCTGAGCTTTCAATTATTTTATTAATGATTGGGGGACAATTGAACATAGGTGTGTGGTACATTGGTCAGATTTTTGAATTGTTACAATTAGTCAGAAAAATTGATTGCTATTCTTGAATTGATCAGATATGTAAAACATTGTATGGTGTGTGGCCACCTTTACACTAATGAGCACTATGTATAGCCTTATAAAAAAAAAAAAAAAAAACCAAAGCCAAAAACGATAACGGATACTATACTGATCTATGACAAAAAAAGAAGATATTTTTATGTGCTGAGTCAGAGACTAAACACAGCAGTTTATAGGCCAGAAATATATCAGCTAAAGAAAAAAAAGTGTTCACATTGGCCTGTAACCTAGCGACAGACTGACAGCTGTCTAAGGTCTATGAGAATCTTCAGATTGCAATGAACCGGTGATGGCTAATGCTCTGCTGGTCAATAAACAGTCAGCTGGCCTCATTAGCAAGTATACAGTTCATCTAAAATGTTGTCAACTAAAGATTTAACTTGAGTCTCCCAAAAAAGTTTCAAAACTCGCAGAAAGTTGATTTATTAAAAAGTTGCCTTAATTAAAAAGTCAAATAAAATGTCAGTTTGAAGGAATCTGCCATCCAGTGCTGTGACAAATTATTTATGGAGTGACAGCCAGAAGCCATCATTACCATGCCATGCACAGTGTGAAGGTGAAGGAGTTAAGCAGGTAATAGGAAATGCTTTTGATTTCTCTTCTCACCTCTGGCAACAGAAATATCCTGTGGCATCTGTCCGGAAAGGAGCTGAGAAAGCTGTTCCTTCAGTTTCTTCACCTCTGCTTGTAGCTGACTCACATTCCCCTGGGTGTCTTCATTAACTACAGCCTGAAGGTGTTCAATGGCGACAAATTAGAATTACCTCTAGAGAAGAGCTGGACACACATCCAGGAGCTGATTGTCTTGCACTGCAATCGACAGCATAATTAGCTAGAAAATCCACAGTAACCTGTTATGCATTCTGGGAACAAGATCTTATTTGTTTGTGTAGATTATTCCCTATTCCTTTACCATTATTTATGGTGTTATGGGCACTGCCATTTTTCATTTCATAAAAAATTCAAATAGCTTCAACTAGACACACTTTTCTGTTCTAGAAGAGGTTTCACCAATCCTGCAGAGTAATCTCTTCAGTTCCTCTAAGACCTGGGCATTTCATGTGGACAGGTAAACTATTTACTTCAGCCAGTCTCACTAGTTGATAATATTATGTAGACAGGGGCGTAGCAATAGGGGTTGCAGAGGTAGCGACCGCATCGGGGCCCTTGGGCCAGAGGGGCCCGGAGGGCCCTCCCTCAACTACAGTATTAGCTCTCTATTGGTCCTGTGCTCATAATAATCACTTATATAGATACTTTGTATAGTGGTAATCACTAACAAACTGTTCCCCATCCCCTTCTTGCACCTCTGACACTGTAGTTGCCTTTGGCAGGTTTTGGTGCGCCGTATCAATGGTTATGTATAGAGTGCTTGGGAGGCCCCATGTAAAACCTGCATCAGGGCCCACAACTCCTTAGCTACGCCACTGTATGTAGAGGTTTATTGCTTAAAGTAAACCTATAGTCTCCCAAACAAGAATGTTAAGATACAACCTAGGTAGAGGGAAGCCTATGCATAGTCCAAAGGCTTCCCATGTCCTCTTCGACACCACCGCTGGAGGCCTGAGACACACTGCAGAACGCTTTTTGATCTGTCAGTGATGCATTTGCGTTTTTAAAAAAAATGCTCCCCCAATGAATCAATTGTATTGGCAGGTCGTTCGTAAGTTGAGTGACTACCTGTACTTCAGTTATAATTATCTACCTATACATACAGTAGCAAGAAAAAGTATGTGAACCCTTTGGAATTATATAGATTTATGCACAATAAATGGTCATAAAATGTGATCTGATCTTCATCTAAGTCACAACAATAGACAATCACAGTCTGCTTAAACTAATACCACACAAATAATTATTTCCATGTTTTTATTGAACACACCATGTAAACATTCACAGTGCAGGTGGAAAAATTATGTGAACCCTAGACTGATGACATCTCCAGTTAGCTCTTGGTGATGTCATTTGTCTAGGGGTTCACATAATTTTTCCACATGCACTTATTACATTTTGGAGTGGCCATCGCAGTCACCAGACTTAAATCCGATTGAGAACCTCTGGTGGGACTTAATCCTCCTGGCGGTCAATTAAAACCGCCAGGGGGCAGCGCAGCACTATTTATTCTATTTTTTTAAATCATGTAGCTAGCCTAGCGCACAGTGGCGATCGGGCAGTACACGCAGCTAACAAAATGCTAGCTGCGTGTACAAAGAAAAAAATTATGCAAATTGGCCCAGCAGGGCCTGAGAAATCCTCCTGTGCGGCATAGCCCGAGCTCAGCTCGGGCTTACCGCCAGGAAGGTTAAAGAAAGCAGTTGCAGCGCACGAGCCTAAGAATGTGACTGAACTGGAGGCTTTTGCCCATGAAGAATGGGCTAAGATACCTGTAGATTGCTGCAAGACACTTGTGTCAAGCTATGCTTCACTTTTAAAAGCTGTTATAACTGGAAAAGGATGTTGTACTAAGTACAAAGAATAAATGTCACTTGGGGGTTGAATAAAATTGATAATGATGTGAGCACAGAAAATAAATTTGTGGTTATTTCATTATAAATGTTATGTTATATTTGTCTGACTTACAAGTGCCCTTGATTTAATTGTAAACAAGATGACTGAAATGATCAAAATCTGTCAAACTGGCCAAAACTCAATTTCCGTGGGAGTTGAATAATTTTGAACGCAACTGTATGCTGGAATGGGGGATCATTACACTGTGCGGGGGAGAAGGGTTGGTAGATCTCGTGGACTCGCCGAAAAAGTGCGGGCACCCCTGGTATAGTGTATACACACTACATGAACAATGTGTACTTGGTATTCAAACAATATTGTATAAACTGTTGCATGCAAAGTGTCACCCATTATTGCACAAATTAAAGAACTTTTTTGGTTCTTAAATGAATGGACATAGCGTGTAATGGTGGTTTGGACTGATATCTGATATCCAGCTTTCAATTTACAGAATAAAAATATGCTTTGGTGTCAGAAAAAAAAAATAGCCTGACATTTGTTACAGGTGCTTCATACTGGTGAAGATGCACATTTTTTTTTTTTTTATATTGGCTACTGTGTGTGTTTAATTCTTCAGCAAATATCAGCAGACCGGATCTATGAAAACAACTCAGGACCCATGATGCTGTCACATCAGTCAGATCGCCATAGTGCAGTGCTTCAAAACCTGTCCTCAAGTCTCACCAACAGTTTAGGTTTTGTGATGTCCACACAAGCAGCTAATCCAGACTGCAGGGGAACACATTATCCAACTCGGGCAACTGTGAACTGCCTGTAATACATGTACTGCCTGTATAACTTGGTCAGATGTGGGTAACAAAGTGGGTGGAAAGTGTGGACACAGACATGTTGGAGATGGAGGGCAGGTACATATGAACTTAATTTAAAAAGACCAAGGTAAAGAGGAACGGATCTCATAACGTTTAGTTTGTTGCACATAAAATGCTTTTTAACTTGTATCACAAAAGGGCTTTATGTTTACATTACAAAAAATGTACTTTTATGTATAAAAACACAAGCTGATTGACGTGGTTCCGCTCCCTGACTTTTTTCAGTGGTCGAGAAAGTTAATACCACTCTCCAGGGCTGTGGAGTCGAAGCAATTTTGGGTACCTGGAGTCAGTCTGCGATTTCATAAACTGAGGAGTTGGATGATTTTTGGTCCGACTCCACAGCCCTGCAATGCATGAGAACTTAGAGATGTGCCATATATACTCGCATATAAGCCACATTTTTCAACCCACAAAAGTGGCCCAAAAGTGCAAGTCATCACTACTGAGAGGTGCATGCAGATGAGCAGGCTGTGGGCCGCCATCCTTCCGAGCACCCCCGCAACCCCTCAGAGCAGAGCGGCAGTGAGACCTAGCCGCTTTGCTCTCACCTTTTAAATGCTGCTGCCCTAGTGCTGGGCGTAATGGAAAAAACTACGCTTACGGATCATTACGCGTAATTTTACGCTATTACGCATTACGGAATTACGGTTGCGGCGTAGACATTTATCTACGGTTCATGTCTGTAATTACGCATGGTCCTTACGCAATTACGCGTAAGAATACCGTAATGCAGGTTGTTACGGAACAGTCTTACGCTTAATTTTCCTACTAGCAATTAATGGGTAAGGCCATGCTCCCAAGCGGAAAAGTTGACGCATGGATCAATGTTAGGTAGCCGCCGACTTTAAGGGTTAATAGCAAAGCCCCCTTAAATGCTAAGAGCGTCAAATTTGGAGAATATATTAAGGAGATCAGAAGGAATAAGAGGAAAACATTTTTTTTCAAAAAGACCTTATAGTTTTTGAGAAAATCGATTTTTAAGTTTCAAGGGCAAAAATGTCTTTTAAAGCGGAAAATGTCAGTTTTTTTTTTGCACAGGTAACAATAGTGTATTATTTTCATAGATTCCCCCAAGTGGGAAGAGTTTTACTTACTTCGTTCTGAGTGTGGGAAATATAAAAAAAAACAAAAAAAAAACGACGTGGGGTCCCCCTTCCAGACCTCTTTAACCCCTTGTCCCCCATGCAGGCTGGGATAGCCAGAATGCGGAGCACCGGCCGCGTGAGGCTCCGCACCCTGACTATACCAGCCCGCATGGTCCATGGATTGGGGGGTCTCGGAAGGGGAGGGGCAGCCAAGCTTTCCCCTCCCCCTCCGAGCCCTTGTCCAATCCAAGGACAAGGGGCTCTTCTCCACCTCCGATGGGCGGTGGAGGTGGAGGCCGCGATTTCCTGGTACTCTGTACTCGAGTATATATGGTACTCTGCGCAGGACATGCAGAAAACATTATGGTGATGTGCATGCCTGGAAGTTCTGAATACAAGTTCCATTGTCCTCAGTGCAGTCATTCACAATTGCTCTCTCTACCCATTCTCATCCTCTATGCTGCTGCATGTGGACTAGAACAGCTCTATGCTGCTGCATGTGGACTAGAACAGGGTAGAGAGATCACATCACAGAAGGAATACTTCATTCAGGGCTGGTTCACACTGCAAGAGCTTTTTCTAAGCTCTTGTGATTTTAGACTCTCTTGCTAATGTAATGCTATGTACCGTATGTGTTCACACTTGTGCGATTTGATTTTATAAAAAAAAAAAAAAAAAAACATATTGCCTTCGCAAGAGCTGTTCAAATCAATAACACTTAAAAAGCGCTTGCAGTGTGAACCAGGCCTCATTCTGCTTGCACAGAGTATTCTACCATGTCTGCCTGGAATGACTAGAACTTCCAATGAAATTTGCATGCAGAACTCAGCAGCTGCGAGTGGCACTTTCTCCTCAGTAATTAGCAAATACCAAAATGTAACACTGATAAATCCAGAAGGTCCGCACACTCATATGTAGACCAAGTCTGCTGTTTTATTCAAAAAACGTGACACAATTCCATTCCATAACCAACGATTCGTTTCGGGGCCCCGAGGGGGCCCCTTTGTCAAGGTAAACACACAGAATGGTAACACTAGGTACACATGATGCAATTTCCCCGTCCGAGCGATGGGTGACTGGACAGGAAATTGTACCATGTGTACATGTTCAAACTGCTCCTGATTGATAAAGGAATCAATTTTTCCATGATAATTTTGCAAAATCGTTGCAAAGATACACTGCAGGATAACTGCTGATAGTGCCCAGATGGTGCTGATGGAGATCTCCATGCAGGCTTCAAATGCACTCCAGAATAAGTTCTGATCCCAGATAGATGCAGCAATATGCTCAATGCAGAGAGTAGTTATTTCTTCATCAGAGAGCTGTGTTGGCTCCTTCAGTGCAAGTTGCCACAATCTCGCTATTCCCATTCAGGTCCTCTATGCTGCTGCATCTGGACCAAAACAGAGATTGCAACTGACTGCAGTGAGGAGAAAGCACATCACTGATAAATGTATACCTCCTCTCTGTACTGAGAATATTGCTGCATCTGTCAGGATGATCAAAACAGTTGAGGTTTACATAATATCTCTTCACCTCAGGATGCCCATCAGCAGCTGCAGGTGGCCATTTGCTACTCTCATCCTCTGCTGTGCTGCTTGCCAGTACTGCCCACACAAAGAACAACCGCAAACAAAATGAAAAGAAAAAAAGTTTTAAAGGGACACTGAAACGGAAAAAAAATTAAGATATAATCAATTGTATGAGTAGTACGGATAATTAATAGAACATTAGTAGCAAAAACAATATAGTCTAATTTTTTTTTTGTTATACAGTTTTTTTTTATACCATTGCATCATTCTCTTATATTTGCTATTTACACACTACACTCAGCATTCTTAATGATTTCACAGAGCAGGGTAGTGTATTTTTGAACTTTACTCTGCAGAAAAAACAAAATACAGTGACAGACAATTTAGATAATAAGCTTCAGAAGACAGAGCTCTCTGTGATGTATGTGATGTAATGTTTTATTTCTTAGATGTACTACACATACGAATCATTATAGCAGTTTATTTTCACTTCAGATTCCCTTTAAAGAACAATGCACAATTGTGCCACTTTCAGGTAGACTACTGACATAGCTTCAGGATTTTTTTTTTATAGCCAACATAATACTCTATAAGAGAGTGAATTCTAATCAGCTTTAAATATTTAGAAAATATAATGTTGCAAAGGTCTAAGGAGCTGGGCGATTAATGTAGAATCAAGCTCCATTGAAACTTGAAGTCCTCTACAAAAATGATAAAATTGCATACCTTGTTTTTGATGAGCTTCGCACGCTGAGCAAAGTGTAGAGTGGAAAGAGTTTCTCCAAAGCATTTTGATCCTGGATGAACGTTTGCAATGATAAAAGTTTTTGCATTGCCTCCAAGGGAATCCTGAGGATGAAATATTATGGTTAAACAGGAAAGAGGTAAAAATAAGCAGATGGTAAAGATGGTTTTACAGTGTCACTATATCTAAAATACTAACTTTGTTCACCACTGAAAACTGAGATATTAGGCTACCATGCAGGGAAAAATGCTTCAAAACTACAGTAAATGGTAACTAAAAAAGAAACTGGATGAGGTTGGTTTTTGGGGGAGGGCGTAAATGGTATGTCAGCACCCTCCATTTTGGTGTAGGGAGAGCCGAGTGATGACTCTCCCTGCTGCCGCAAAAATTCCATGTGCCTTGAATTACTATTCCCCCTCTGGGTCGTAGCAACTTGGAGGGAGAATGCATTCAGCGATCGGAAACCGCCGGATCCCCAAATTTCACTTGCATGGCAATAGACATAACATTATGTCTATGGCGGCGCCCAGGTCAGGCGCAGCGCGGGCAAAGAGTGCGCACCAAAATTACCTGCTTCGGGGAGGTGCCCATGCTGTTAATTCCTGGAAAAGCTGTTACCGGTAGGTCTAACTTGGTCTTTTCTGGATCGGTTTTCCAACCCTGTCCTCAAGTACCCCACCAGCGCATGTTTTGCAGAAAACCACAAACATTCACAGGTGGGGTAATAAGTGTCTCAGCGGAGCTCTGTGGATTTCCACAAAACATACACTGTTAGGGGTACTTGAGGACTGAGTTGAGGAACTCTGATCTACAGGACAGCACACCTCTGAATAACAAGATTACAACATTTTGGCCAGGTAAACAGCCTGAAACACTGTGACCAGAAGCTAAATCTTGTTTAGCACATACATCCAGCCAGAACTGTCGAAACAAATGTGTTAGCACCACTCCACATGGTGGCTTGGAAAATCGTCTTGACTGAGGCTCCTACTCATTCTGCCCAGGAAGCAGATATTGGTCTCCTCGAATATGCCTTTTTTTAGTTCAGTTAGTGATTGCTTGCATATTACATCAGGCTATGAAAGATTTGAATTTTAGGTGCCTTTTTGCCAGTATAGAATACAGGAAAAATTACCCCATTTTCTCCAAAAATCTAATTAATGACAAAGCCATCTTTTTGCATCAAGACTATGGAATTCTGGTATCTTCAGTGTTTTTGAGGCTACAAAAGGTAGACTTAACATTTTTCTGAGATGTGTGAAAACTTGAGAAATATTAAAAGTAGAAAGGCTGTCTGGAGCCTCAGACTAATCTGGTCAAAACAGATGTAAAATATGGCTCACTTGACACAACTTTTGCAAATTACCACAGAGCAGAGGATAACCTAAAAGTTAAGTCAATGAACTGAAAGTATCGAATTTCCTTCTGAAGAAGAGTTGCAAATCTAATCAATTTCTTACAGCTATAAATACGCAGGTGTCTTTTAGGTCTAGATTATTTACAGGAAAAAACAGGATTCATTCAGGCTGAATGTATGTGCTAACCAAGATTTAACCAGGATAATATCCCTCAAATGGTTCTGAAGGGGGAACCTGCCTGATGATTTCTTCATACAGCAGGTCCATAGCGGAGTCTTGCAGAGCTAAGTCAAATTGTAAATTGTTTAGAAGAAACCTCCAATGCAGGTCTCTTTGCAATTTAAATCTGCATTTTTTATTGACCAAGGATTGGGAAAGATTCAACCACAAAAACATAAAAAAGAACGACTTCCATAGCTCAGCAAAGGGATAAAGGTGACCTATTCCCAGCCTTGTCTCATTGGTCTATGGCTAATGAGCAGAAGACACAGTTACAGTTGGGCTTGATTTGTCCCGAGTATTTCTTTGTTGGAAACAGATTTTCATCTTGGGACTGTCTCCTATCACACAAAAGAAAATAAAAACCCTACAAAAAAGGAAAAGGATCCTTTTCTAATGTTTCCTCCTGTTTGGATCCAAAAAGAAACAAACATACTTCTTTTTGGATTCTGCATGACCTATATTGTGAAGAAATTACCCTTTCCACACTTTAGGCTCGACTCCCCTACTGGTTGACTTAACCGAGGTGGTAGGACAAGCGTTTCCTTGCTTATTCCTTACGGATTCCTTCTTGTAGATTCCTTTCTGCAGATTTCATGCAGATTCCATTGCAGATTGCTTGCAAAGTTGCATAGAGGATCAATGGCATCCTATGCAATGGACGTGGAGGAGCATCTAAATAGTAGCAAGCATTTAATTGCTCTAATTCCCAATCGAAATACCAAAGATTGCATCGTGTGTAATGACATGAAGACACCGGGTGGCAGGCATAAAACCACCTATTATTGCTCACGCAAGCCAGGATTACACCCAGGAAATTGCTGTAAAATTTACCATACCTTGGCTTTCTTCTCTGCTACCAGCCAATAGAAGATGCCAAACTGTCCAAATAAGGTATTAAATTAAACGATATAATGTGTTCTTTAAAATAAGACATACCATGTTACTAGGTTATGTTCCATGTTAAAATGGGAGAGAGAGTAAGAGGGAGAGTGCATTTCTGTAAAAAAAAAAAAAAAAAAAAAAAAAAGGACTCAGCGCAGAAACGACTCCCTTTAGGAAAAAAACGGAGTGAAAAGGGTTAATGCAAGCCATTTGCACAACGATTGTGATTTGCATAGGATTGGTAATAAAAGAGATTTTGTAGCAATCCTATACAGTAGAATCCCTTTATAGTAAAGTCCAAGGGACCAGGAAAAAGAAGTTTACTATATCAGAATTGGTCATACATTATATATTTATACAGACGCATTTGCTGGGACTTGAGGACTGAGTTTACTTTATCCAGAGGTTTACTATATCAGAGTTTACTACAGCAAGATTCTACTGAACTATGTATTGAAGAACAAACACTGGAGAAATTGCAATCGCTACTGTCTGTGGGATCACCTCCACTGACTTTCATTAACCTATTCTTTTTGGAATCGCCAAAAACAATAGATTACTAAACTGCATTCATACATAACCATGCACAGGCAGCACGGTGGCCTAGTGGTTAGCGCTCTCGCCTTGCAGTGCTGGGTTCCCGGTTCATATCCCGGCCAGGTCAACATCTGCAAGGAGTTTGTATGTTCTCCCCGTGGGTTTCCTCCGGGTACTCCGGTTTCCTCCCACATCCCAAAAACATACAGATAAGTTAATTGGCTTCCCTCTAAATTGTCCCTAGACTATGATACATGCAATGCACGATACATACATAGACATATGACTATGGTAGGGACTAGATTGTGAGCTCCTCAGAGGGACAGTTAGTGACAAGACAATAGATACTCTGTACAGCGCGGCGGAAGATGTTGGCGCTATATAAATAATAATAATAATAATGCTCTTTTGGTTAGCTAGTTTATTGTATTAGTGCTTACCCGCAACAGAAATGTAAGCTTGGAGTCTCTGTAACAAATGTGCCTCTGTTTACCATTGGCCACGTCTACTAAGGCTGTGATCACTTGGCCCAGACAACTCAGCGATCTATTTATGCTGCCTGCTTCCTGCAGAGAAAGAATGTACACTTTACATATATTTCATAAACGGATCACCAATATGAAACTTTGTGTGCCCATCAGTATTTACTGTAATTAAAATCATGTAGTTCAGTCAGTATACTAAAATGAAACACCAGCCCAAATTGTTTAATTTTAGATTAAAAATCATTTTAGGATTCTAATATACGTTCTAGTCCTCAATGAAGCTTTTACCAAACAAGAAGTGAGTGAAATCATTTCAATGGAGCGCCAGACAACAATACAAATATAAAATGTTCGGTCTTATTTCCAGGCTACTAAAAGCAGCTTAATGCAATTTGCTTCTGTACTGGGAGAAATTTCACCCAATTTCCTGTTTTCTGTGACACACTTCTTGTGACATGCGTAAAATACTTTACATTTTCCTCAGTCAGAACGATCATTCCTAATTGTCTCAGCTGAAAATCTAATGTGTGTATAGATGGTCTCCCAATGTGGATGACCCCAGTAGAAGAAAATCAGTAGAGCGGGCACACCATCAACGTTCACGGGTGCTTGATAAAGTGGTATAGGCAGTACCACCGATTCAATGCAGTTACAAATGTTATCAGCACACCAAGTTGCCGTTTAATGCACACTCTTTAGTACCAGTATCCACAGAAGTCCAACAATTGTTTCGGGAGCCTCGCAGGGCCCCCCTCTATCAAGGCATGTGGACTACTGCAAGTTGATGTGCTGATAACATGTGCAACTGCATTGACCTCTTTAGTAGTAATCTGTCCATCGCTGCCAGTGGGAATTCCACAGCATAAAAACACTTAGGCATTTCTCCTCTCCATTCAGCGGAACATGTTGCTCAGTTGGGAGCTAGGTAGCAAGTCTGTACATCAAACACTACCAAATTGCCTTCCAAAACAATCTTTAAAGACCATTTCAGACAGTGCTTAAGTATGTACTTAGCTAGAGGCACCCACACAGCAATAACAATTTGACAGTCTTCCCAACCTTTAATTCTTCCACTAGATTTGCTAGATTATCTTTAATTTTGTTCTTATATGCTTGAGAGAAAATATAAGGTCATGATTTATTCTCTACTGAAAACTGGACACAAGTAGTGACATAAAAACAAACAAACAAAAAAAAAAAAACACATCGTAGCCAGCTGTCCACAATAACTGGCACAAGGGTTTTAAAAGGTAAGCAAGTGTTACATTGTAAATTTAGATCATATCACTGTTATTTTGTGCTGTTCGTCCTTTAATACACACATATTTTCAACAGTAAGCATCAATATTTAAAAGACTGTCCATAACATTGACTTTGGTTCAAGTGGATGCCTTGGCAATTTGTAGCTCACCTTAAGTCTGACTCCTTCAGTATGAGTGTCTTTTTGTCTTTCGGATCCAGCAAGATCCACAAGGTTAAGCTGGGAGGATCTTATGTTAACAATGTTATTGACTTTTTCCATGGATTCAATTGTAACAGTGAAGACGGCATGTGACCTAGAGGACTCTCTGTTCATTGATGTTGAAGCTACACGTCTGTTACGCCATCCGGTGGTGAGAACCTGGCAAAAGTGTCACAAATTACATTTATTTCATAGACTATCAAAAAAAGTAACCAATTTTGTCTTCATATTATTTAACACAAGTGTACACGGCTTAGTAAAGCAGGGGGAGTCCTAAGCATCGGGAAATAAGCTCTATTGTACTGAAGGCTGCTAATTGTATGACAGTATGAGCTTAATTTCATAGAAAGCAGAATGATGAATTGTTAACTATTAAGCTGCACAGTCTATTTAAAAGGCTAAAAGGGAGGGGCTTTGCCTATGCGGTGTGGCTTTGCTGCAGAGGTGGAGCAAGGAAAGAGCACAGTGCTGCTCACCGAGATCGTTTTATTTTATTCAGTTACGAGAATCATGGCACTGGCTGGAGAGAATAACACAGCAGGTACAACTTTCACATAAAGATCTCAGAGTGTTTAGCAGTCTCCTTCAGTTATACCAATCATTCCCTTGCTCAGTTATACAGGTGTAAGATAAGAAAGAAAGGTTAAGGCAGAAGGAAAATGTAGTCCTGACATTGAAGTCCCCTTTAGCAGTACTGTCCATTTAGGAACATACCTGGTATGCCTCAGCAGCAGAAGTCACCACCTGCTCCACAGCGCCAACAACAAAGACTCCTTTCTTTATATGTTCCCTGAGAAAAAGTCCTGAGGATGCAGAGTCCAGCAAGTCAAATATCTGTTCATTGTAGATTTCAATAAATGAACACTTACACAGAAAACTTTTTGCATCTCCTGCCTAGAAGAAAACCAGCAAGGAAGTTAGACAACAGTTTGAGAAGGCAATATAACACACTAATTTCTAACACATTTAACATGAATTAATTTCTAGTAGACAGTGCAGGTTTGAGAGGACATGGCACTTTTCTGGCCTCAGAAATACAAAACAGGATAGCTTAGGGCCTGTTCAGACTATCTGCGTATGAATAATGCGTTTAAAATCAAAGAAACGCAAGTTGAAAAACGCATGCGTTTTTCTTGCGTTCTAATGCGTATTCTATTGCGTTTTGCACACACACATGACCCAGGAGAAGAAAAAGAATTATGGGAACCGCAGAGGAAAACGGACGCTAAAAACGCAATAGTACGCGTTTTTGATACGCGTCCATAGACTTTCATTGCGTCCGTTTGTATGCGTGACGCACAGAACTGCGTGCAGCAATGCGGATGAGAAACGTATGCGTCTCATACGCATACATGTGAACTAGCCCATTCAAAAGCATTAGGAGCCGTTTCTATGCGTTTTTGGTACCTAGACAAGTTCCCTGAAAACGTCTAGGAACGTGCATAGTCTGAACAGGCCCTTAGCCTGTAAAGAAAGAGAGGAGGCATAACAGAATGGGGCTTCTAGTACCATGGCTAACCGACACAAAAAGTCAAAAATGTTACATTGTTGTGACCTGCAAGAAGCCTCTTACACCTCCTGTTGCTGCACAATGGTCTCATTTCCACTAGGGGCGATGGCAGCATTTTCCGCTAGCGAATTCAGACAGGGAAACGCTGCCTATTGAAATCAATAGACTGCCTCTGAATTTACATGTGGATAAGAAAAAACCAAACATATGGCCAGCAGCAAAATATTTCATCACCCATGTGATTTGGGTGCGTAATTGCATCAGAACAAGTGTTGGTAAAACGAGCCCTACAAGATAACTGGGAAAACATTAATTCTAAGATAACTGACCGTCTGATTCATTTTTATAAAGTGTAGCAGCTATAGATTTAACATGATACCTTTTTGGGATTACAGCATATCCTGCAAGAAATATACTACTTGATAGGCTGTAGGCCTTATTTACAATAGTGCACAAGTGTGTAAGCTTACATTTCTCATGTTGTATGACCTCCACCTGCATAACTGACTGTGTCATGTTATAGTTTGCTGCATCTGTTTTGAATGCAAGTTGTGTAATCTGCACATTTCGGGTTCTGCACATCTATGAAGCTGGTCAATTCGGGTGCAGCCTGCATTTGGAAGCGCTGCCATTTCCTCCTGTTGTACAATCGGGCATATGTTGGACTTCCCGCCACCGCTCGAGTATGAGGAGGTCCTCATAGGTTGCACTCCTAGTTATGAGCCAAGTCTCCGAGAGGAGACCAAGCTGAAAGTGTATTTTATTAAACATCTCTAACAGTGTTTTGTAGGCTTTAATGGACAACTGAAGGGAGATGGATATGGAGGCTGCCCTGTTTATTTTCTTTTAAACAATACCAAGTTGCATGGCAGTCCTGCATTTATTGTCAGAAACATCAGATTTGCATGCTAGTTCAGGGTCTATGGCTAACAAGTATTAAAAGCAGTGAATCAATAGGGCAGCCAGGAAATCTACATTTTTTAAAAAGGAAATCCTCCATATCACTCTCACTTTAGTTGTACTCAAGCACTGAAATATGTTCTTGATTTCCACAGCCATTAAAGGGGTTCTCCAGGGAGGGTTTGAAAATAAAAACAGACACTTACCTGGGGCTTCTATCAGTTCCCTGTAACTGTAATGTCCAGCGCCGTCCTACGATCTGAAATTTCCCGCTGCCGGCCCCGGTCTAGCGCGGCACCCCAACCAACTGTGGCTGCGCAGCCGTGGCCGCACGCGTGCTTGTGTCATCGGAAGTTTACTGCACAGGCACAGTACAAGAAAACTTCGTACCAAACCTGCGCAGTAAGCTTCCGATGACGCAAGCGCACATTATTCGTCTTGTTAGGACGGCCTGGAACAAGACAGCTACAGGGGCTGATAGAAGCCCCAGGTAAGTGTCTGTTTTTATTTTCAAACCCCCCCAGAGAACCCCTTTAAGAGATGGCACTGAACATATAAAAAACCGACTATAAGAAATCTAATCACACCTATAATGCAGGACAGACATAGGGCTTGAACTAAATGTCAGTCTTGTAATTTTCTCAGTACAGTAAGTAGATCCTATTGAAAAGCAAATATGAGTTTTATACTGTATATACACCGTACATACTCAAGTATAAGTCTAAAAATGCAGGTCTGATTCACTAAAAGTATAGGGGTCGACTTATACACGAGTCACTGGCAACACTGAGTAATGAGTGTACTATTAGTGACATTCCCATTTACAGCAATTTACCCAGCAGTAAGTGACACATTCTTTATAATGGAAATGCCAAAAAAGCAGAGGTCTGAAAGACCTGGCCGCAATAATTAACAGGGAAAGGGGCAAGGGGAAAAACTGGCCTGCAGGAAGAAGGGTGAATAATGAGGGCCTGGAGGAATTATTGGCTGCACTTAAAGCGGAATATAACCCTGCATTTCAACTTTGCTCTAAAATATTATTTACAGCATATTATATGCAAAAAGCATTTTTTTTTTTACTAGACCAGTATTGGAAGGGTTAAACACAGACGTTTCAAGTTCCGTGGAGAGATATGCAAAAGTTCAGACTGTTACATTCTATGTATCTATTGATAAACAGTTACACACTCTTTGGCAGTCCTCCAAGCTCCTTCTCAGTCAGAGAGATGAGTCATTCAACACTTAGATACATTTCTGTAAACAAAATGTATCTCTTTTCAGCTTCGGATGCGTCTGCAGAAATCTAAAGGAACTTTAAAGCCCTGTGAAACCCTTCCAATGCTGGTCTAGTAAAAAAAAAAATGCTGGTTGCATATAATATACTGTAAATAATGTTTTAGAGCAAAGTTGAAATGCAGGGTTATATTCCGCTTTAAGGGACAGGAGGAGTTAATGGCTGCAATACTGTAAGCAGTGCAGTCAATAACCCCTCCTAGTCCCCAAGTACATCTGTTAATTCTTCCTGGGCCCTAAGTGCAGCCATTAACTTTGCTGGTTAGACTTACACTTAAGTCAATAAAAAATTGCAGCTTGAGAATGTCAAATATTGGAGTCGACTTGTTTGTACAAGCAGAATCAATATTCAACAAAAAAGTGCAAATGTATAGCGCACATTGATTAAAATTGGCTACATCATGTTCTGTCAAGACTTTCATTGCGATACATTTAGGACCAACTATTAAAGGGTTTTTGTTTTTTTTATAACAAAGGTCCCTCTTGTATCTGCGTTATTTGTATACAAAAGCTTTCATCAAATTATGCTAAATCAGATATTTAATGCAGAAAAAAAAAATCGTAACTACTTTTTCACAATACTTGCCTTTTCTATTTCACGGTTGATTAAGAAGAACAGGTATTCAAAACTCCTAGGTATTACGCCTCTTAAATTATGAGTGAAGTTATCAGAATCAGATGGTCCTTAAGGATAAAACATGCACACTAAGTTAGTGCCACAAATAAAGATTATGACAATTTTAAGAAAATGTAAACTTTTGTGAAAAAACAATTTCCTCTAGAACAAAAACGTACTGCAATTATTTCAGCACCTAAAACTCTAGTAAGTCCTCTTTAAAAAAGGCACAAAGTCAAAACTGAACACAGTGAATATGACACTGAGGTTCATACCCTATCCTAGTATATCCAAAAGCCCCAATTGTGTTCCACACCTGGAAAAATTGTATGTCTTGAAAACAAAGAGAATACTGGCTACAGCACTACAACAGTACTTATAAAAGAAGCAAACCCTAAAAGAGTTCCCGGTATGTGACAGAGGGCCTAAACTTACTCAATATTCTCAAATATTATAAAGCAATATCAAATCCACATAGAGATTTTCCCCGGATGTAACATACCCTTGCTCCCTGCACAGTTCCAGTGGCATTAAAATGTTTTACCCATCATATACGTTTTTAAAGGTAAAGGGACCAGCCAATTGTGTACATGCCTGACATTGTAAAGACAGGGTCCCTTGGTGTTGTAAGCATAACTGTATGGTTAAAATACTTTTTGGAAGCTTTCCTTCCCCATTTCAACAAGGTATATTAGTATGATCCTTTACTTCTTTATTGTTTGTAGATTTATGACTGTGGAAGCTTTGTACATGACATTGTATGCACCATTATTTCCTTTATTGCTTCCAAGCTACAATTACAAAGCTACTTGGCATAAAAGGTAGCATAAAATGTTCATCAACCCAAAGTTTGTATCATCTTACGTAGCACAAGAAAAAAAAAAAAAAAAACACACACACACACACACACTATATGTTACCTTTAAAAATGTACCAAATATACTCAAGGTGCGGGGGTGGGAGGTTAAAAGTTTGATACTAATGTAGGTAGTGGGATGCCTCTGATGGTCTTCACAGATCCTCTGCGAGCCCACCTAGCTCCGGCTGTCCAGGATCCTCCTTAGTTTCAGGTCTGTGCTCTTATCCGTGAATGAGCACATCAGTACTGCAGGTGTGGTTATGGTTTGTACATGTCTAGCAGAACAAAGCCACTCGTTTGCAGAAGACCAGGGCCATACATGAGCAGCTTTGACTCTCTTGGCATGCATGAACGCGCATGCCCTGTATGGATAGGCTCATACACGGACGGGAGCAAAGTGACAATGAAAATAAACGCTTGAAATCTCTGAGTGTGTGATGAATTTCTATGACATAGGAGGCTCACTTCCTGAGCTGAATTACTGTGATATTGTAATTTATTGAGAAGCACCAATATATTTGTCATGTAGTTACACACACTTACTGTCGCCAGTTCTTCCATCTCACCATACCAGGAGAACGCTGTGCATATTTCTTAGCTTCCAAATTTTGCTGAGATGCATCCATGGTGCAGGGGCATCTTGTGGACCTTTTCTCCCCAAGCTGTCTAAACTACACTGCCCAGCTACACAAACCTCTGCTGCTCCAATTATTAACACTGATCCATGCATATACTAATCACTATGTACCCTAAACAACTATAAGTACAGGCCTTATCACCTCTCCAGCCAGAGTCCTCCATCTGCTCTTTGGTCAGTTGCGGGGGTCATTGAAACTGCAGGCAGTGAGCCCTGACTCACATGGAGAGAGTGTACAGCGGACGATTAGGAGTAAAAGCTGCTGCTGAGGTGGAGGGAGATGATGCCACAGGGGATGTAGGCAGGTGGCCCAGAATAGCTTCCACTCCCCAGCTGGTGCAGTGTAGCAGATCAGACACTGAACCTGCATGCTCCGACTCCTGCCACTTCCTGTCCCGGCAATCTGAATAACTGACCCTGGAAGCTGCTTTAATGGAAACGCCCCCTCCTGGATTGGCTGCCGGCCTGCATTACATGGGGATTGGTGGAGAAGGATCCCACCCGCGGAGGTATCGGAGCCAATTATAATGTTCCATTACTATTGGTATTATTGTGGTCACACATTCAGATGGCTGGGACAGGAAGTGGTAGGAGTCTGAGCATGCAGGTGCAGTGTCTGATCTGCTACACTGCACCTGCTGGGGAGCGGAAGCTGTTCTGGGCCACCTGCCTAAATTCCATGGGGCACCATCTACTTCCACTCAGTGACAGCTCTTCCGCCTCTAATCATCGCCAGACACGCTGTCCATGTGATTCACGGGCACACTGCCTACAGTTTCAATTATACCTTGACCACTCCACAAGTACTGCACTTGGGGACAGGGGAACATATGTGCACATTCAGACCACAAGAGGCACTTAACCCCCCCCCCCACACACACACACACACTTTGGGGGGAATATACACATATACACACACACAGTCAGTGGCTTGTAGAAGGCGAGGTGTTTTTAATTTCCTTTCTCCCATTTAGTTGACTATTGGGCTTTTGGCATGGTTCCCACTAGAAAGCTGATAAAAAAAAATAGCATTTTTGCCTGGTCAGAGTAGGACTCACCAGATTGGCACAGTTGGTGAGCTTAAACGCGTTAAAGCGTAACCAAGAGCCCCTGTCACTGCTTTCCTGTTGTGTGCTGCAGCCCCTCTGTATTTATATATTTCCTGGAGATCTCCAGTGCTGCATGCATGCTTTGCATAGTATTGCATATAATTATATAATTTGGTTTGTGCTGCTCATCAGATCAACGGGTGATCTGATAAGAAATTGCATCGTGTGTAGACATCCAAATTGTTTCCGATCGATAATGCTATCTATTTTGCTTTGATAACTACCCAAAAGATTGTGTTATCAATCGAAATCCAATCGGAAATTATCTGATAAATCTGTCGATCTGACAAAAAATTGAAAACGTGTGTACCAAGCTTTAAACACCCATGCATTATGCTTACCAAGCATCGTAAAGGTCTTTCCAGAACCAGTTTGACCACTGAAAAAAAATAATTGTAAATAATGAGGATGAGCATATAGCAGTAATCACAGCTGTGGTATACTAAATTTGAATAGCAAAAGCATTCAAGCTGTTATTTTATTCATAAAAGGTCAAGTGAGATCGATCCATCATTGCTTCCCTATTTTATCAAACATTCCCTGGAACAAAACACCTGGATTGCTAAAGCTTCACATTTGCAATGGAAGGTGGACCCAGACCTAGGCTGGATGACTGAGTGGCAGCAGAGGGACTCGGACACAAGTGTTCATACTGCTTGTTTATAAAGCATTTATACATCAGACAAATGCAGATTTGCTTTTAAAAAGACAGTCAGTTATAGCATTCAAGAATTGTATTGTGTATATTCACAATAGTATTCAATGAAAAGTGACAATCATGAGCATTAAAAACAAAATGTTGCAGTTATGCCTGAAAGCCGGTGGCTTCAACTATTACATTGCCGCCGGCTATATTTAATTAAATTAAGCAAGTTGTAATACATTTGGCCGCAGCAAGATGGCCGTAAAATACATTGTGCTTAGTGTAATCATTACATCTCTAACATTGGCCGCTGCGCTGCGGCCACTTCGCACATTGGCCGGCCAGAATCCGAAGTGGCTGGCCAGAATGCGAAGTGGCCACACTTCGGGTTCTGGCCCTAACATATATACTAAATAACATCTATCTATGCTGTAAGAATAAAGCCTGATGTGTAGCGGTGTCACTAATATAGATGGGCAATGAGATGCTAATAATTCTGCATTGATGCTAGGTTATGCAAATGTATGCTCATGAAATCATTTGCTCATGAAATCAAATAATTTCGATATGTTAAAATTTAATTTGGTGGCTACGAATTAAAGGGTACCTGAGACAGATGAAAAGAAAAGTTTTATACATACCTGGGGCTTCCTCCAGCCCCCTTCAGGCTAATCAGTCCCTCGCTGTCCTCCTCCTCCACCTGGATCTTCTGCTATGAGTCCTGGTAATTCAGCCAATCAACGCAGTCCGGCCATGTGCCGCTTCCACAGTCAGGAGCATTCTGCACCTACGCAATAGTGCTGCGCAGGTGTAGTATGCTCCCAGCGGCGGAGTGTGTGCATGCGTACTACACCAGACTGGCTCAAGTACCTCGGCCCATAGCAGAAGATCCAGGTGGCGGAGGAGGACAGCGAGGGACTGATTAGCCTGAAGGGGGCTGGAGGAAGCCCCAGGTATGTATAAAACTTTAATTTCATCTGTCTCAGGTTTACTTTGTTACACAGTAGTACCATACTCTACATATGCAGCCCCCACAGAGCTGCAGGGAATCCACTGAGAATGTTATGCACATTGAACACAGAGGTGTTGTCTGTCACCCATAAACCTGGTTCAGATTGTGCATGAAGAATGCGTAATACAGAAGAATCGCCTCATTCTCCTGCAAAGTAACTGCACTCTTACATGTACCCACAATTACATTCCCTAGGGACTGATAGATGTAGAAGGTACAGACAGGAACAAAGAACAAGTACTCTTACCAAGGACTAGTTTTAGTCTAAAAGTATTAGAGGCAGAAGATCAGCCAAATAGCCAGGTAACTGGTATTGTTTAAAAGGGAATAAATATGGCAGCCTCCATATCCCTCTCACTTCAGTTGTCTTTTAAAATTCCTAAGTGTTGGCAGTTAAAAGAAGCATTTTATGTTACATACTTTTAATCAACAAGATTGTAATATGCAAATTAGAGGAGTCGGAGTATTTTTGTACCAACTCCACAGCCCTGCTTCCACGGTTCCTCTACGTCTTCCAGACCCTTCCCGTCCCTATACCACCTACCTTTTTCAAAGAAATAAGGCAATGCCTACAACGCTTTATTTGGCAAAACAAGGCCTCGAGATTACGCTATCATATCACGACTTTACCCAAAAATATGGGGGGGGGGGGGCCTATTCCGAACTTGCAGCTTCATCATGCAATAGCATCTCTGGTTAGGATAATGGATTGGCATCGTCACGATTCCTATAAACAGTGGAACTCAATGGAGCGTGATATTTCACACCGTGCTCTAGGAAACCGTCTTTCATCCTGCTATCATAAACTCCCTTATGGTGGCCATACATGGTACAAATTTTAATTTTTTTTTTGGACTACATAATTTAGTTTGTTTATTCCATTAGATCGAATATAAAGATTTTTCCAGTATGTCCAATCAGATTTTTCTCGGAAAAACGGGCTAATTGTTCGAATTTCTTGATCGAAAAAAAAAATATTTTCACCTTTCATTCAATTCGATCATTCAGATTGAATAAAACGGGAAAATCGAATGTTTTTATTGTGTCATGTATGGGCACCATTAGGCTATTTGCCAAATATAGTCAAATAGCTCTCTCTTCTCTGGCGCCCTGACCCTCCCCTCTTCTAGATAACCCCCGCTTTACCCCGGGTACTTGTGGGCTCGCCTATAGAAATTGGAGGCCCCCTGAGGGCATGTCACCTATTGGCTGAGGGTAGCTGGAACTTTTTGAATGATATGAAATGTCGCCGAGACTCTCCCAGCTGAGATGTATGGGCTTTTTCCCAATTCAAAGACTTCCTACACGGCCTGGGCTCGAAGGCGGATTTTTCTCGTCCACTAACCCACTTCGAATCGTTGTGCTCTGGGGATGGCTTTATGACATAAGTAATATCTCAGATATATGACTTATTAATAACCTCTAGAGACTTTGGTGACATCCTACGTTCAAAATGGGAACATTCCCTCGGAACTTCTTTCACAGACTCTCAGTGGCAAAAGATGGTTATCTTGGCCCATAAAGCCTCGATATCGGCTCATATTCAAGAGTCGGGCTACAAACTCCTCACACTGGTATCAGACCCTGGAGCGGCTTCACAGGATGTATCCCATCACGAGCCCTCTGTGCTGGCGCTGCCAAGTGCATACAAGCACATTGCTGCACGTCTTTTGGAGTTGCCCGGATCTAAAATCATATTGGCAATCTGTGAAATGTATAATGGAAAATGTGACAGGTGTCGATGCTTCCTCTGATCCCTCATATTTGCTGCACAACACGCCCAGGAGTCTAGGAAGATACAAGAAGTCCCTTTCCAAACATTTAATTAATGCTGCCAGACTAGTCATAGCCCGTCATTGGAAATCGACACAATCTCCCACTATAGCTGAATGGTTGAGAGAAGTTAAACATATTATTAAATGATGGAAAATCTCCCCCAATCAATATACAACCGGGACGAGCAATTTAGCCACACCTGGGCTCCTTGGTCAGAGTATGAGGAAACAGATGAGTACACTAGACTGCTTGATACTTAACTACCGACAACATATACATACACCTTCCCATGTAGACATTAATTGGCGTCTTGACTCACAACCCCTGGCGGGTCACCCATGTTTCGTGGCCCCCCGTGGACCCCTGCGCCTCAGCACACTATCATGTGGCATTACCACACTTCTTTCATTTCTTTCTTCCTTTCTCCATCATCTTTTCTTCTGGTTACACTTTCTCTTTTCCCCTGTAATTCTTTCCCTACCTTATTCTCCCTATTTCTCCTCCTTTTTCTATCCCACTGAATATCGGGTCTCATATGCTCTGTTATAATTATCATTTATGTATGATGACATGGGGTTCCTGGTTCTCTGTCCCGCTGGAGACACCCGAGTGTATGATCCCTTTGGGCCTTGAGGTCGTCTCCCGTTCTCTATCCTCCAACTTGGAAGTACTGTTCATGGGGCTCTCTGTAAGTCATATGGGGGCAGCCATGTGAATACGATTGTTAATGCATATGTAAATGACTGTTTATCCTTCCTTTTTTATTTTTCTGGGCATATGAAGACTGTAGATTTATGTACTGTTTTGTAATGGGAGTATCTTACATCTGTTAACCCATATCTGCTGGCAGCACTGGCTAGCAGCCTATTTTCTATGTTAGTGTTAGATATGCTATGTTCCTGGATGTATTACATTTCCATTTTATGTCTGGGATGTTCTCTGTTTTTCTATGTAAAACTTTGTTATAAATAAAGAATCTTTAAAATAAAAAAAAAAAAAAAAAAAGAACACATTACTAATACTAGGTGTTTGTGAGCGGTGTACAGGAATTTCAGAAATTTTAATTAAAAACAAACACAAATGCTTTGAGCAAACACGATCAAATGCAAAGTGTTTTACACAAGCGTTTTCTATATGTCAAAGGGCACCTGAACTGAAAGGGATATGGAGGCTGTCACATTTATTTCCTTTTAAACAATGCAAATTGCATGGCTGCCCTGCTGTTCCTCTGCCTTAAAAACTTTTAGCCATAGACACCGAACAAGCATACAGATCAGATGTTGACTGAAGTTTGACTGGAGTTGCAACATACTTGTTTCTGGTGTGTAATTCAACACTACTGCAGCCACAAAAATCAACAGGATGCTGGACAACTTGGATTGTTTAAAATGAAATAGATATGGCAGCCTCCATATCCCTCTCATTTCAGGTGTCCTTTAAACGCACATCCATACAAGAGTTTGTGTAAAGATGCCCTAAAAGCCTGTATACACTAGTAGTAATATCCTCTTGAAGGACTGTTCTTAAAGAGAATCTGTACTGTCCGATTTGTACAATAAAAAAACATACCAATCGAGATACTGATCTCCTGGAACCCTCTTTGCCATTTCCGCTGCAATCCTGGCTTTTATGCACCAGTTTTAGGCAGTGTCAAACAAAAAAACATAGCGGCTAACCAGGAAGTGATGTGTGTGTGTGTGTGTGTGTGTGTGTGTGTGTGTGTGTGTGTGTGTGTGTGTGTGTGTATATCTCATGTTACAGTATACTAGAAGTTTTTATTACACAGTGAATTATCTGCACTCCAGTCTGGGATTCTCACAGTTTCTCAGCATGTGACAGGCAGCTCCCTCCCCCCTCAGCTTTACAAACTGCATCACAGACAAGCTGAAACTGAGAGCAGAGAGAGGAGTAAATAAAGCACACATAGACTGTAGGGGGCATGCATAACTTGTATTCATTACAACAGAGGCAGCCCATTCCTACCTGGGTCGACAAAGCTTGACAGGGAAAAGAAGATTAGATATATTACAGAGACAACTAGAAAAGGCTGCAGTAATTCAGACCACATTAGAACAGGTATAGGAACTTATAGGATAGAAGAAATAAGGCTGAAAATTTTGTTACAGAGTCTCTTTAATGGTTTCAGACAGCCTTTCCCTACACAAATATGCAGCTTGGCTTTTTTTTTAATCAGGGCGTCCTGTTATTTGGACGAGGGAGTTTGATGGGGGGCAAGCTTCTAGTTCAATGCAATACAATTCCATGCAGCCACTGGCTAACAAAAATTTACCAGCTGCCATTATAAATCATTCAATAAAAAACCCTTCCCCAAGTGCATATCTGCACCAGAGGTACAAATACTTCAGGTACAAAAACAAACACATTATATACGTACTAGGCAAAAATAGTACCGTTGTAACCATTCATGCAGGACTCGACAATATTTTTTGCCACGCATGAGAAAACAGATTCCTGAAAAACAGAAAAACATATCACAGATTCTGAGAATTGCACTTAACACCACAATGCATTTACCATTCATACTGCTAGATTGTACTGAGAGCTTCAGTCTAAATGGACTGCTCCTGCTCCTTCATTGCAATTCTGTATAATAGTTCACCACTATTTACAGTAAATATAACAAACACTATGTTTTGTATTATGTATGAAGGATTGCTTATGGAACCAATGAATGTGGATACCTTAGACCACATGTGTCGAACTCCAGGCCTGGAGGGCCAGATCCATGCCAGTGTTTAGGATGGACTGAAAAAGAAAGGAATGTGTTCTACCTGATGGACCACACCTTTCCTGATTCAGACCCATCAATTCATTTGAGCTGTGTCAAAAATGTGTGAGGATCTCAGCCCTCGTAGGACCGGTTTGACATACCTGCCTTAGATTGTAAACATATATGGCAGAGCCCTCTTCCCCATGTGCTCTTTTTTACAATGCTATAGACTCAGTGACTTGTCTGCTAAATGTAACCCTACATTGCAATCAGTTCACCACTATTTTGAGTACCATTATTTAACGCTGTAATATACCTATGTCACAGTGAGGTTGCTTCATTATAACTAACGCGCCTGTCAGTGTGAGGTAATTTGCAGGAGCATGAGTTAAAATTAGCATGCACACACAATGCACGGTTCTCTCCGCGTGCGCTCCTGACTTACGCAAGCTAAATCTAATTGGCAATAGCATGTAGCACGTTTTCCATAGTTCACTAGCACCACTGCTACTATGTTAATTAACAATACGAATCGGCCACGCAAGTGGACTTTTGCGGTAGCGCTACATGCTATCACATGGCAATTAAGTTTAGCTTGTGTAAGTTAGGAGCGCACGCTACACGGGGAGGACCATGCATGGCGGGTGTACGCTAATTTTAACTCGCGTTCCCGCAAATTACTGTGCAATGAGGGGTGCGTTAATTATAATGAATCAACCTTATTGTTTGTAGAGTTCATCCAGTGTAATGCTGGGGATACACGGTACGTTTCTGTACCATGTATCGACCAGCTGATCCGGCCAGCTGATAATATTCAGCTGGCCCGATCATGCCGCTCGACCCGCGCCCGCCCGATTCCCGCCGGCGGACAATGGCAGGGAATCGAGCGGCTGATAAGGACCGCCGGCGGGGACGTGCGTGAATCGATCCGTGCGGACGAGACTCGGGTCGTCCCGTGTATCCCCACCATAAGGCTCTCTATTATTGCTGCAAGGATCAGCGGGTGGTAGGGACAATCCCTTACCTGCTTGCCCCTAATACACTAATGACAGAAATTCCACCCCCCCCATCAATAAGACAGCCGCTACACCACTCATAACATTCCTCCTTGCTCCTGGGTATATCCTGGTTCTCATGTGTTTATCCTGGTTATATGCGAGACACACGTGTGAACCAGAATATACCTGGGAGCAAGGAGCGAGTGCTGTGATTACAGTGCAGGATATTTGGGCGCAGCCGGCGCCACCATAGGCCGTAATAGGAATTACGTCTATAGCGGCGCACAGTCAGTAACTTCAGCGCCGTCAGAAGACAGAGCTGAAGTTGCTTCTAAAACAATGTAATTCGCCTTCCAGCAATAGCTGGAAGCCAAATTACATTATTCCCCACTATCCACGTCGACCTAGAAGGGGAATAGAATTTAACGCCGCTGGGAACTTGTGCAGCAGCAGGATAAGCCATATCGGCTGTATCCTGTGCCCAAGGCGGCCAATTCATATGTATGCTTAAGGAGGAACGTTCTGAGGGGTGGAGTGGCTTAGATGTGTTGTCTGATCCAACTGCGGTGGATGGGAGAGCAGTGCATTCAGATAAGCTTGACTTTTCTTATTACATTGTACTTGCATTTTAAAGAGGATTGGGCGAATATTCAAATTTCTGGTTTTACGCTATGAAAGTATTCTGTTTTCATTTAGGGCTACCCAGATCTAGGAGGGCTTATATGCTCTGTGTAGTGAACACCACTCCCCAAGTGCAGGTGATGTGCCTGGTTATAAGGTCTGGCAGCACTCCAGGCCCAGCAATGCAATTAGCTCTTATAGCTAATAAGTAAAAGCTATAATACTGGATGGTGCCGGTCTTCATCTTTGAAAATAATTTTTAAAGGGAACTTGAAGTGATATAGAGGCTGCCATATTCATTTACTTTCAAACAATGCAAATTGCCTGGCTGTCCCTAATACTTTTAGCCATAGACCCTGAACAAGCATGCAGATCAGGTGCTCTAACTCAAGTCTGACTGGATTAGCCACATGCTTGTTTCAGGGTTGTGACTCAGACACTACTGATGCCAGAAGAAAAGGACTGTCATGCAACGGATATTGTTTTAAGCCTGGTCTACACGCTGCGATGTATCTTATCAATCGAGCCGCTAATGCGGCTCGATTGATAAGATCCAACAGGTCCGATCTCGCCGCCGCCGATTCCCTGCTCGTTCCCCACGAGCGGACAATCGCAGGGAATCGAGCGGAAGATAAGCGGCGCCGGCGGGGACGAGGGGGGGGGGATTGAATCCGACGCACGCACGGGCGGGCGAGCGGGGACGCGGGGATGTGGCAGAGGCGATCCGGCGGCTAATAATCGCTGCATGTAGATTCAGCTTAAAATACATTTGGCAGCCTCCATATCACTCTCAGGTTAACTTTAATAAATGCTGGCCGGGTATGCAGGATAATCATGTTCACCAATGATCCCCAGCCCTGAGAACCATAGTAAATCAAGCCCATTCGTTTCTGTGAACTGCATGTAAAAATTTGTTAAAGGGTACATACAGCAAGCATACAGACCTGAGTTGCATCCACATTAGCCACATGATCAAATGTAAAAACCTTTGGCTCAGGTTTGGAATGCAAGCGAATTGTGTTTGGAGACATTACAGAGAGACACATTGCCTGATCCCCATCGCCACCGACCAGACTTCCTTCAACAGGGGGACGGACCCTTACAAACACTCTTATGGCATCACCCTCAGAGCTGCAAAGGTGAAGGGGAAAAAATCATTTGGGAACACAGTATATATTCTTATGTAAAATTTATTACATAAAGATTTCTCTCTACCTTGGTAAGCAGGGTGGAATGTCAACTAGGTCACCTGTGAAGTAAACAATTTTCACAAATTCAGAAAAAAAACAATGCTAAAAACAAAGAAACATAAGGAAGAACACACAAACATGTACTTTTTAAGCCTACAAACAGCTACCATATCTGTTCTGCTTAAGGGATGGGGGAGAACTTATACCCGAGTCAGACCTAAATTTCTGACTTACAGCCAAGTATTAAGTGTCTCCCTGTTGTGTTTCTCCCCTATTCTGGTCTCCGGAATGCTGGCAGCAGACTATGTGTCCCTGTCCACTCTGACCCCTATTCTAGCTGAAATTGTGGCCGGTATATGTAAATGGTTGCATCCTTCCCCCTCCTTGCGGAAGTGTGGCTGCAATCAAATCTGCCCATGCCGCCAGCCATGGAACTATTTGTATTCTTCTGGGGCCTGTAAGGTCACATGACAGCCTTAGGTATGTGTTGCCGCCCCACTCTGTCTACCTCCCTCCACGTAGAATTAGAACAGGGCTACAAGAAAATGGTGATGTTGACAAATGCGGACATTTTGTTGTAGCTCTAACTATACAGTAAACACGGAGTGGAAGCGGAGTACAAAAGCAGAGAGGGAGACAGAGCAGGCGCTGAAGCGATATGTCAGCGTGGGAAGCCACGGAGCTGGGGAGTGATCAGTGACTGCCGCCTGCATATTCTACTGGGTGCCCTGCACCTGACTTCCTATCTCGAGGGCTCCTACACCTGACTTTCTATACGGTGGGAACCTGTGCTTGGTTACCTATACTGATGTTACTTACGTACCTATACTGAGGGCACCTATATACTTATACCGAGGGCCCCCCTGAATACCTAGACTCATGACCCCCCCCCCCCTTGCATACCTATACTGAGGGCCCCTGCATGCCTATATGGGGGGCACCTACATACCCACACACTCTCTGCCCTTGTTCTCTCTTTTCAACCCTTCAACAACCTCAATTGTGCCCCTGCTTTCCCCAATCTCCCTGCATCCTCAATCAATTCTTAAGCTCAACACACACCATACAATCTTGGTTGTACAGATTTACCAAATCTATGTAGTATAAGGGCCAACAGATTGAAAATACCTTACATGCTTGATTGGATAAGCTCTTATACTACATGAAAGTGGTAAGATTGAACAACCAAGATTGTATGGTGTGTGTTGAGCCTTAGTCTATTATCCCAGCACCCTATATAATCCCGTTGTCTATTCCCCCACCACCTTAACCTCCCTAGCGGTATGGACAGATATATCCTTCAATAAAAACATGCTGTGAACAGTATAAACGTGCATACAAATCAAAAGGAAAAAAAAAGGTTCTAAAATAAATTTTATCACCTTTCGCACTGAAATCTTGGGAAAATTGAATGCCAGGGAGGTTAATCAGCCCTAAATCTATTCCCATAATGTCTAAGTCTAATCCATAATTGCACACTTTGAAGGGTCGACTTATACTTGAGTCATTTAAAAAATTTCAGCTTAAATAAATCCTGTAATAAAAAAAATATCCCTCCGGGGGATACTTACCTCGGAAGGGGGAAGCCTAACGAGGCTTCCGCCCCTGTCCTCCTACATCCACGATCCAGCACAGGCATACTAGCAGCTTTTCATTCAGGTAAGGCGGAAACCAATGTTAGTTACCTGGTAACATCCTTTTTAGTAACCTCCAGGACAGGTCCACCATGAGAACGACAGGCTCCTCCCAGGAACAGGAAACGTCCAGATAGAGTACTCTATAAATCTTTGTCCAACCCCTTGATCCTCAGTCAATTCCAAGTACTGTTCCTAAAAACAAAGGGGTTTTAATATTCATACTGCATATACATATACTTTTCTTGTACTTATATACACATATAAATCCTTTACTCGGGTGGGTTACGGACCTGTCCTGGAGGTTACTAAAAAGGATGTTACCAGGTAACTAACATTGGTTTTTCCATTAACCTCCAGGACAGGTCCACCATGAGAAGATGAGCAAGAATCTTACCCAATTAGGGTGGGCCGACTGCCTGCAGGACTTTTCTCCCAAATGATTGCTGTCCTGCAGACATCAGGTTCACTCTATAGTGTCTAGAGAAGGTACTTAGACTTGACCACGTAGCTGCTCTGCAGATCTCTTCCGGCGTAGCACTCGCTCTGTAAGCCCATGAAGTGGCCGCTGCTCTAGCTGAATGAGCTCTAACTGTATATAATACCGTATCCCCTGTAATCTTATAGGATTCCTCTATACACCGTTTTATCCACTTAGCGATTGTTCTTTTTTGGCATTTTCCCGCCTTTAGTAGCCCTGAAGTGTTGATTAAAAGGGCTCTAGAACTCCTAAACTCCGCTATCCTTTCTAAATAGCATCTAAGACATCTTCTGAAATCTAAACCCGGCTTGTATTATTTTCTTTAATCTTTTTATCTTTTCGCTTGTTAAGTACATTCTTTCTGTTTCTGAATTTATTATGACTCCTAGAAACTGAATCTTTGACGTTGGTTGTAGGACCAACTTGTCTCAGTTTACTATCCATCCGAGGGTCTGTAACTGATCTAGTACTTTTTCTTGTATTCCTCTCTGTTTTTTGGTATGACTCCGCCACTACAAGGAGATCGTCTGGATATGGAATTATGAGAATTCCCTCTGCATGTAAATACTTTATCACTTCCGCCATTACTTTTGAGAAGATCCTCGGTGCTGATGATATTCCGAAGGGCAGGACAGTAAACTAAAAATGTTGAATCGTCTTCTTTTCCCTTACCGCAAATCTCAGGAACTTCTGAGACAACGCTCTTATTGGAATGTGCCAATATGCGTCCCTCAAATCTATGTTTATCATCATGCAGTTTGTGGTTAACAAGTTTCTCACAGAGAATATGGATTCCATCCTGAATCTTTGATAAGACACAAAAGGTGTTTAAGCTTTTAAGATTAGAATTAACCTGAATTTTCTCGTCAGCTTTCTTACCAGAAAACCGTCGAATAAAATCCCTGGTTGCCAGTGATCTGACTGCCCGGAACCGGTCCGACCATGTTCTCGTCTAACATTGATTTTATGATGCTGGCTTTTCTCTCTGTCCTTTTGGAAGAGGAGTGGCAATAAATTTTCTTGCTGGAAGGGACTGAAACTGAATTTTGTACCCCTGGTTTATAAGATTGAGGATGAAATAGTTTTTGCTTATTTTCGTCCACTGGGAATAGAATTCCGATAGACGACCCCCAACTCTTTCTCTGGCGTCACTTCTTTTCTTGACTATTTTGGTTTCGAAAAAGAAAACTCTTTTTCGTTCCCTCTCTATTAATAGCCCCAGGTCTCCCCTTGCTACGTATGTTGTGGCTGCTGCTGGTCGAAAATTTGCCCCTGCTGCAGTCCAGGCCTTCTTAAGGGCAAACTCCACTTTCTTATCTTGTGGATCCTTCAGGTATCCCGGATCCTCAAAGGCTAATTCATTGTCTATATTAACCTGTGAGATGTTGTAGATCTATGTATAGGGAAAGTCAAAGATTCTTTTGGTTCCATTCCCTGATACAATCTATTGTGCATCGATAATTCTGATTTCTTAGATTCAATATTTAGAGTTTTATTAATAGCCCAGATAAGCTGCTCAGTCTCATCAGCTGGAATCTAAACCTGGAGATTTTCTGATTTCAGTCTGGCTGTCCATACTTTTAGAAGAAGAGTCTGACTCATCATTATCCTCCTCTTCACCCTCTGTATTTGGTATATCTACGGCCGGCCTGGTCGTACTAGTACCAGGGATTACTGCTTCTGTTGCTGGTATGATAGCAGAAGCAAATACTTCCCTTAATGACTTAATTGTCTCAGCCCTCTCCATTTTTACGGCTGACATTAATTCTTCCTTTAAGTCCCCTGAATGTTCCTGCATTAACTTTACTTAAACCGGTTTGACAAAACTGCTTATTATAAGTATGGGCCATTTTTGTATCACAGAGCGGGCACCACCTTCTTGGCCTTGCTGGGTCAGTAGACTCTGTGCCCTATAACAATACAAACAAAAAATATAGTGTCATTTTTCTTTCTAAACCTAAAGAAAGAACACCCTGGTGCGCATATGTCAAAGAGTGATAAGTAACCCTGAGCCCAGATGGATAAGAACATGTATAGAAATATCATATACATATGATTTATTTGAGGCCATCTATATAATCCCCCTATATATATTAGACAGGGGATGATACCACATAAACTGCCAACAGGGTTATATACACTTATATTGCCTGTACACTGATCCTATGTTGGCCCCTATATATATATATATATATATATATATATATATATATATATATATATATATATATATATATATATATATATATATATACACACACACACACACACACACACACACACACACAACATATGACCCAGCAATATCACAACTGAAATATCTGCAAAACATATCTCCAGCTATATGCATAAGTTTATACAGACCTCAGATCAGACGCTAAGCCGGCTTTATATTATACTGCACAGTCAGATAATAAGTAACAGACCTCAGTACAGACGCGGCATAAGGCGTACGGCTCATACCATATAGGTCCCCAAGCCTCCGCCACTCTCACCTTTCCTGGCTCCTGCTTAGCGTCCCTCCCGCTCCGTTCGTGACACGAAATGCCGAACCATGTGGGCTTCCGGCGTCTCTTCCCCGCGCCACCGGAAGTGACGCCGCGTAAGGGCGGAAGTACGTCACAAGGACGCCGCCATTGAGGGCAATCAGCCACCTTCCCTCCGGAGGCCTGCTAGACTTCCCACGTCACTTCCGGTGCGCCATTAGCCTCCGCTCTAGGGGAATCATGGACACCGCGCGTGTCCTCCGGATCCACCTGCAACTCGGGCAGCCAGGACAGCCACAGGAGAAGGTACACCTCGCTTCTCCTTACTAGACCCAAATACCTCTCTAGGTAGGTCCACCATTCGCCGCCAACCGGGTCCCAAACACACCTGGTCTGACGGACCGGCGAGCGACTAGAGCACTCCTTGTTCCTTGGAACAGGAAACGTCAACTGAGGATCAAGGGGTTGGACAAAGATTTATAGAGTACTCTATCTGGACGTTTCCTGTTCCTGGGAGGAGCCTGTCGTTCTCATGGTGGACCTGTCCTGGAGGTTAATGGAAAAATAGCCTATGCCGATCAATCCGCTCTACTGCGCAGGCGTGAGTCCCTTTGCACCTGCGCAGTAGAGCGGATACGATCGGGCTCGGCTATTTCCGCCTAGCCCGAAGGAAAAGCCACTACTGCGCCTGCGCTGGATCCCGGCAAGGTAAATATATCAAGCCTTGTCAGGCTTGTCGGGGGAGGATTGCGGGAGGCTTCGGGGGAGCCAGCGCTGAATTGCCTGCAGATACAGGGATGGGGGAAACCTCATTGGGACCCTGAGGCTTCCCCCTCCCGAGGTAAGTACCCTGTAGGGGAGTTTTTTTATGATACAGAGTCTCTTTAAGAGGGTCATATATTGTTGTCGACTTATAAACGAAGTCAACCTATATTCGAGTATATACAGTACATACAGTGAAGGAAAGAACTATTTGATCCCCTGCTGATTTTGCTTTCTAACCAAGAAACGACCAATCTTTAATTGTAAAGGTAGCTTTATTGTAGCTGTGGGGGCTCAAACCCATTAAGGGCCCTTTTCCACTAGCAATCGCTAGCGTTCATGCTGAACGCTAGCGATTGCTGAATCGCAATTAGCGGCGATTCCCCGACGTTCGCGGCCGCGATTTTGCTATGCTATGCACTGCATAGCAAAATCGCGGCAAATATCGCTCCGCCGCGCGTTCGCGTTCCCGACAAAAACGAATCGCGGTAGTGGAAATGACCTACCGCGATTCCTATGTTAAAAAGCAAACCGTAGCGATTGTAAAATGGCTAGCGGTTTGCGTTTTTGCGATTCAGCCAGCGCTGGTGGAAAAGGGCCCTAACAGCCTTTTCTAAGTGCTAGTGATTTGAAAAAGCTCTTGCTAATGTAATGCTATGGGGGATTTTTACAAAATCACTTCGCTCAAGTGGGATCACACCTGTGGCATTACATTAGTGGGCAAGTGACGGAGGGACGCTTTCAATTGCGTCCTACGTCGGGTTCCAAGTCACATCACATGACTACCACGCTTCCTCCGTCAACCCGGAAGTATGAAGTGTGGTAGTCACATGACGCGATGTGTGACACAATTGAAGGGGAAGAAGACTGAAGCCTGGTAAGAAACACTCACTCCCTCCCTCACCCGCCCAGGTACACTTCGTCCCCCCACCCCCAGTGGAGCATCCCCAGACCCCCACCCCCTGTGTATTTTGCCCTTAGAACAGTCTATTTCTTCACTAGTGTGAAGAAATGTTCCGTTTTCCCATTGCCCCCAATGCAGGGCTTCATCTACCATTTCCGGTCCGCTGGCTCAGCGGTCCAGAACAAATAGGTGCTGCAGCAAACTTTGTGCCTGTTCGTGCGGAATGGATCCGTTTGAACAGATGGATGTGAACAGATCCGTAGGTTAACATTGGATCCGTTCCATTTGTACAGTATCCGTTCCGATCCACACAACGGACCGTTTTTTTAATGCCAGTGTGAAACTGGCCCTATACTTTTAGCCATAGAATCTGAACAAGCATGCAGAACAGAAGTTTCTGACACGATTAGCTGCATGCTTGTTTCAGGTGTGTGATTCAGAGGCATCTTGAGTTCTCAGCTTCCCTCAGCCAAATAAAAGAGTTTTGGGTTCGATTTCCTGTTCAAGAGAGTTAAGACTGATTTGAATTGATAAAAGCAACTTTTTTTATCATCATTAATTTAGGGAGGAATCACAATTGAGTCCACAGAACATGTTCATGGTTTTGCAGTTTTTTTTGCGGTTTTTAACCAGTTCACCCCCAAGGGTTTTTATCCTAACGGACCAGAGCAATTTTCAGTTGTCAGCGCTCCTCCCTTTTATTCCCTAATAACTTTATTACTACTTATCACAAGAAAATGATCTATACCTCGTTTTTTTCGCCACCAATTAGGCTTTCTGTGGATAGTACATTTTGCTAAGAATTTTTTTATTCTAAATGCATTTTAATGAGAAAAACAGAAAAAAAAAGAAAAAAAATCATTATTTCTCAGTGTTCAGCCTTTATAGTTTTAAAATTAAACATTCTCCTGTGGATAAAACAAACACGTTTTATTTTCCCAGTGGTCCCGATAATTAAACCGTTTAGATTATGTCCCTACCACAATGTATGGCGACAGTATATTATTTTGAAATATAAGTGGTTATTTTTCTGTTTGTTCTGGCCATAATTACAAGCCCCTATGTAATAAATTAAAATTAATTTTCCCCCATAAAATATAGAATAAAAAAAGCTGAGTCCCTAAGGCAACTATTTATTTATTTTTTTTAAGCTGATTTTTTTTTTTACAAGTGTTTTTTTTGGGGGGGAGGGTCGGAAGTGTAATTTTATTAATGATGTGTATATACTTGAAAATGTATGTATTTTGTAGGTGTAATATACTTTTTGGCCACAAGATGGCGCTAGTGAACACTCATAGGCCGTGTTCATTTTTTTTTTTTTTTTTTTTACACTTTATTAAACTGTTACATTTCCTGTTTATGTGAATGGACGTAGCCGCTGTTCGCGGTCACGTCCATTCACTCCAGGCACTGCGATTGGGTAGTGGACTGTTCGGTCCTCTTCCCCAATCACCCAGCACGGGATCCCGACGGTAATGGCGGCGGTAGCGGCGGACACACGGCGGTAGCAGCGGCGGGAATGCGCGACGTATTAAAACGTCATGTTGCTGTTAATAGCGGTAAGCATGACGTTTTAATACGTTAGGATGGCGGTAAATGGTTAATGTGCTTTTTTTTTTTTTACACACCTTAGCTGACTGCCCGCAATTGGCATCACACATGGTGTGCGAGAATGTATTGCAGGCAGAATGCGGAAACCAACCAATCAACATCTGTCACATCTGGTGAAATTCTGCATGAGGGGAAAATGCATTCATTTCCCACAAGTGTGACCCCTGTCTTGAGCGCCTTTTTAAAATGATATGCATTGCATTAACGCAACATAGCTCTGTCTGCTGCAGCATGGCTCCCACTCGTAATGTATGACAGACTTGTGCGCAGTCTGGTAAAATGCGTACAGCAGCATGTTGTGCTCTGCACTAGGGAAAAAGCAAAAAAATAACACATTAAAAAGATTGGGTGCATTTTACATTGCCCATCAAACAATGCTGAACGCATACCCACGCATAGCATGAAAGGGACCTTAGCCCTTGCAAAGTAGAAAATAATAACACAATGATTGAGAGGGACCTCAGACAAGTGTTTAATATGTATGCACGTTTATGTCAGTTCAGGTAGACTTTATTATTCAAATTGTCAAATAGTTAATTATTAACCCCACTATACCGACGTTTTATGCCCTGCCCAAAGTACGGTACACAAAAGTTTGAGTCGACCGCCGGGACGACCCATCGTCTCGGGCAATGGGCCACTAACCGAGCGTATTAGTGTGTATGTGGACAAGCATCTACAGCCACATGTCCATCGTTTACCTTCATATGTTCGGGATACATTGCACCTTTTGGGAATTCGAGGGGTTGCAGCTTCCTGCTGATTCTTTGTTAGTGACCCTGGATGTGGAGGCCCTCTATTCCAGTATCCCACAAGCTAGGGGAGTGGAGGTTGTAGGTAAATTTCTTTCAGAGATGGAGATTGGAGAGATGCCTCACAACCAATTTTTTCTTGATTTACTAACGCTCTCTTTTCGGCAATGATGCCTTCGTCATGTACCTGTGCCACATTGTTGCGTGGCACAGGTACATAGACGATGTGCTTATGTTTTGGACGGGTGGCAAGGAATTGTTGCATGAGTTTGTCACTGCTCTTAATTGTAACAACTGGAATTTAAAATTCACGATGGAATGCAGTGATCATTCCATAGCTTTTCTCTTATGATTGGGGTCAGTGTCGATGGTTTTCTGTCAACCAACTTGTATCGTAAACCTACTGCATCTAATGCATATCTGCATGTCAACAGCGCACATCATATACATACGTTTCGCGGCATTCCAACGGGTCAATACCTGAGGGCACGCCACAATTGTAGTGACGAAATTACCTTTGAAAAGGAAGCCAAATTATTACGCTCTCGTTTTAGAGAGAGGGGGTACAAGGATCGGTGGCTGAAGAAGGCCTATAAACGTGCGAAAACGGCGGATCGTACGACACTTTTGACCAAAAAGAATAAAGATATCCCCAGTAGCAATTTTACGCGTTTGATTACTCGCTTTTATGATCAAAACAAAGGTTGACAGGATACTTTGTCGACACTGGCATGTGCTAACAAACGACAAAACTGTGAGGGATTTTGTGTCATCTTCCCCTCAGATAACTTATAAACGCAGTAAAACTCTGCGAAATTGTGTAACATCGCATTTCTGGGGCAAAACTAGTCCCCAGAAACACTGTACAGTTACGGGTACATACCGTTGTGAAGGGTGTGTTTATTGTCAGTATCTGCAAATTGGTAAGTCTGTAGTGTTACCCAATGGGCGACAATGGAAATTAAGACATTTTGTTAACTGCAATACGGTGGGTGTTATTTATCTACTGTATTGCAGATGTGGATGTTTTTACATTGGTAAAACATGATTAGCATGTGACGCTTAGTGTAATGGAGCGCACACGCAGCCCAGGGGAGGCAGAGGAATCGGCGTGCTTCTGAGCCGGACGCTATGCGCCGGCCAGAAGCGAAGTGGGGATGACATACTGCGCGCACAGGGCGCAGTATGTCCAGGTTGTAGGTCAACAAAGTCGCCGGACACCGGGAGGGTTATTAGAGGAACGGCAACAGACGGAGGGGGGCAGGAGGAGCTAAAGGTATTTACTTACACTCCCCCACACACTGCCGCAATCTTATTTTCAGTTGCGGTATCCTTTAAATCTCCAATCTCCAGACACGTGCATTTGGAACATAGAGGAGATCCTAGTTTCATTAGATTTATAGGTCTAGACAGGATACACGCGCATCCCAGAGGTGGTGATATTCATAGAGCCCTCTCACAGTTGGAATCTCGTTGGATTTTCAACCTTAATACCACTGAACCAAAAGGTTTGAATGACAGTATCAATTATCGAGTGTTTCTGCCCAAATAACCTTCATAGTATAACCAATAACATCCCTGGAGCCTGTTGGGATGTTTTTTGATCTGCTCTCTTACCTTCCCTTCTTTTTCTTACTGTTTCCCCTTTTCCCTTTCTTTCCCCTCCCCTCCTTCACCCCCCCCCCCCCATCCTTCTCTCTCCTCTCCCCCCCCCCCCCTTCTTTTCCTCTTTCCTTTTTCCCTTCCCTCTTTTCTCCTTGCTTCCTCCCCCCTTCCCCTCTATCCCTATGTGCACTTTAAGCCACCATTTGCGGGGGTCCTCCGGACCTTTCGCCCGCTGATCCTCTCCTGCTTTACTCTCTCAGGTCTTGTCCTTTTTTGGCTGTAGCTTTTTTGGTGTTGGCCAATTTATATACTGATGGGGTTTTTTTTTACTACACCCCTACAGTTGTTATATTTTTACATGAGCCGGTCACTCTCCATTTCCTATGAATATGTATATTGGTCTACTGAGATGTACGGATATCCGCGTCCGCGTATACGGCGTACCTAATTTTTTTTGGGGGATGTCGTCTGTTGATGCGGATTTCGGTATTTGTGAGGTTCAGTGTCCACTATTTATAATTATATGATACAAATTTTTGATTCAATGTCCTTCCCTACTTTTTGCCGGGCACGGCTATTTAGGGAGGGTTATGGATATTTGTTATTATTTTTTGTTTTCATTCTTTTGTCTAATTTACTTTGTGTGTTTTTTCACACGTCTCCATGCTGGGTGCGGCTGCGCTGTTCGGGCTTGCCTTTGACCTCCCTCCCCAATGGGCGGCCACTCCTCTGACGCCCCCTGCCTGGCGCCGCTTGGCGCTTCCGGCCTGGCCGTTGGTGGAGCGCATATGCGCTCCGGATGTTCGCTGCCCGCACGCCCACATGGTGCTTGGTGGGCGTGCGGTGATGACGGGGTTGGGGGGTGGGCGGGCGGAGCTGCGCAGCCGCGTCCAGTATTTATGGACGCCATTATAGCGTCCATGTACATACTACCGCTGTCTGCTTTTGAAAAAGCCGCTAGCTGCGGCGAAACATGTCAGGCTTCTCCTGACAGCGCTCCTCCTTTTCCACTGCATTTGGAGACCTGTACCCACCACATTGGATGATGCATGTTTGGCAACATATGGCACTCGTGGCTCATACATTTTGGAGTCTGCAGCTGCACTGTCGTCTGGATCTTCTGATGAAAGGACTGGTAACTATGTGGCATTCATGTCCATCACACTAAGACTGTACATACACCCTGCGACTGGGGGACTGGTCGCTTTACCTGTTTTGTGAGCTTCTCCATTTGTGTGTGATCCACCCACAAACAGCTTATGCCCTGCGATTGGGGGACTTTCCATGTATGTATTGTGCATACCATCAGTTTGCTTTGGTTGCTATCAGCCTGCTTGATCATATGTTCATGGATGTTGCTATCCTTGCTGCTCTCATGCTTCAGAAGAGCCATCAGCTTGATTCATCTGCATTCACGTGCTATTTATTGCTTTTTTGCATGGCTGCTATGAACTCTATCATCTGATCACCATTATAATAACATCACCTGCTACTACATGCCATTCATTGTTTTCTGCTGGCTGCTATGAACTTCACCATATGTGTGCCACAATAATAATAGCTACTACGCTCAACAGTGATATCATCTACAATAATCATCCTTTTGGTCAGAGTACAGGACTCCTTGTTTTTGACATGTTAGGGACTGCAGCCCCTTTTGGTGTTGGAAATTTTGTGGGGAGAGTCTTTATGGGTTTTAGTAGGGGATTTTAGGGTTCCATTGTTTACTGTTTTTTGTACAATTTTTCTAATATATGGGATTGTCAGTAATAAAGCATTGTCTGTCTTTTTCATGCACCCAAGAGCCAATCCTCATTTACTTATATTTTGCTATTAGTTAATTATTAATGCCCAGATTTAAATTCCTGCAAAGTTCCAGTTTAGCATGCACTGATTCTAATTCATTTAGACTAGAAACATACTGATTTGGTGAACTAAATGTTCACCTTTGTTTGTTAGCGTGACTTCCACTTGGAATAAAGATCGACAGGTTAAGGTGATTAATGATACAATTTTAGCGAACGATTGATCTTCAGATCCGATAATTGTGATTGGAAGGAAATGATTGCTCAGGTCCATAGATGGGATTGGGAAAAAAAAAAAGGGACCAATCCAATAATTTCAAATAGCATAGATCCAAAAAAAACATATCGATCAGCAGATCAATAAAACAAATTGTGGTCGATTGGCACCATCGAATCTGATAAATCGCACTGCTGTTTTTCCACTAGCGCGATTCAATTTTCTTCAAATCGAAGGCCTGTGCGATTTTTCAAATTTCGATCACACTCGGTACCTGATAGTTCACCACGAGTGGAAACTGGAAGAAGCACGGTTGAATTTCAGCACGGTTCCTTTTCCACTGGCTGCTATGCGATTTAAAAATCGCATCGCAGCCGTTTTTCTAATCGCTAGAGCACCGCGATAACATGTAAATCCCGGTGCTCTTTTTCCACTACAGCGCTTCGATCGTGATTCATTTTTTGCCGAAACGCAATCGCCGTCCTGCACGATTCTCGTCGCAATCGCGTTACACTCCCGGCGGCGGTACAGCAGAACGCCGACAGTGGAAAAAGAAGCCTGCGTGATCGCAAGTGATTTGCGCTTGCAATCGCGCTTGCTAGTGGAAAAGGGCACTAGGAAGCGCGATCGCATGCAAATTCATGCAGGCCAGCGATTGCAATTCCAAAAAAAATCAAAGTGCACTGGTGGAAAAACAGCACTGCGATTTACATGTTAAATGGACCCACATCGATTGTTCTCTATTGCCCAGGGAAACACTACAGAACACTCTGGGAATGATAGATATGCAGTGTGTTCAATGAAACCTCCAATCATATGCAGGGCTGAGACCTCAGTGCACATAATCATGGGTCTGAAGTGAACTCTTCACTGCCTGTCACTACACGACCCCTGCTGTGTGCAGTGCCTCCCCCGGAACACACGCCTCACATAACACTCAGCAGGCAGCGGCAGTCAGGCACCTACTTTTTGTCACCGGAGCCATCTCGCTTTTTGGTTACGTAAACTCCGTTGCGGCGATCCTTTATTTCAGCACCTTTCCATAGCAAAAATGGCGGAGCCTTCAAATTTGGCGCTTTCAGCTACAAGCGATTCCAGGGCGAAAGGGGCTGCCAGCATGTCACATGATCGGCCTGAACGGGGGTGGGCCCAGGAAGCGTCACTGCAGCAGCTGCTCTCTGGTTCCTGGCTGTGCGGCTGGCCGGGCAGGAGGTGAGTGCTGCTGCTGCTGTTGTGTATTGTGTTATACTGTAGTACACTAAATCCCACTGCTGTGTGCTGTAGGCTGGTCTCTGACATCGTGCAGCATGTACGGCCGAGATGGCATAAGCAAGGCTTTTGTCTGGTCTACAGGGCTGAATATAAACCTACATGGCATCCTGTAGCCCACACTACCTTCTGCAGTCTGGAGTGTAGCCTCTGATGCTTTGAAATACAAAATGCTGCTGCATTGATTTATTCCGTTTGCTTATTCCCCCCCCCCTCTCAAAACACAACTAGGGGGGGGGGGTGTGTGTGTGTGTGTGTGTGTGTGTGTGTGTGTGTGTGTGTGTGTGTGTGTGTGTGTGTGTGTGTGTGTGTGTGTGTGTGTGTGTGTGTGTGTGTGTGTGTGTGTGTGTGTGTGTGTGTGTGTGTGTGTGTGTGTGTGTGTGTGTTTACACTGGTGTGGTGGGTCACGTGGGTGTCATGGTACTCTCTCCTACCACAGCCTGTTGCAATGGCCATTACATACAACGAGACTGGTAAAATAGGGTGCTGGAAATGTAATGTGAATTTTGGCTATAGCAGTGCTCAGAGGGTCTTTTAGGCAAAAGACTGAGCTTAAATTATGGGAAAAATGCACTGCAATTCACCCGCCACCAGAATTTCATCTCACCCCTGGGACCCTGACAGACTGGAGGGGGAATGGTAATCTATGGTGCCCGGGAGGCCGGGACCTTTGCAGGAACAGAGTGAGACATTTTTAGCTTCACCCTGCGCCCAAATTTCTGTGCATCCTGTTTACATAAATGCTACAGGCAATGGAACATGACACACTGCTTGCGTTGCGGTGAGACAGAAGAGCTCCAGGTAACGCAGAAGCTGCCGTGAGTTACTGTGCAATTTTTTTCGTGGTAATCCCAGAAGTGCACAAAGTTGCATTTTTTTTTTTCTTTTCTTGGGTTGCACAGCAGCGCAGTGCTTCTTTTGGGTGCAGTTTGATAGTTTCAGATTGCCCCACACCAAGTGTAAAAGGACTCTAATGCATACACACACCATACAGGAGTATGAAGGAAGTGAATTGTGTTTAAAAAAATACTACCACTTGAATGGCATTGGTTATCATGTATATCTTTTGTCATCAGCAGTAACTGAGTACAGCTACATACACACTTCAAGATAAAATGGTTGGAAATAACCTAAGCATGCCCGTACCGTGATCAAATACAGAAGATGTCAAGTGCTGTGGTGTGAATGATGGCAGAAGACTGGAACTGAAATTCCAAATAATTGTTTACCAATAGGCTTGTTAATCAACACTGGAGAGGGAAGTGCTGTAGACCAGGGTTTCTCAACACATGGTACCCCATGGGTACGCGAGACCACTGCAGAGGATACACACAGTGGCTTGTTACCTGAGCCAATCCATCTTCCCAAGGCTGGACAGTGGTTTTTTTTCATTTGTTCTCCATTCCCACAGCCTCAGACCTCCGATCAGTGCTGCCCGCCATCGCTTCTGTCTCCCCATTACAGAAGCAATGATCATTACACTTCAGATCAATGGAAAAGTGAAGGCACATGGTACCCACACAGAGTACTGCATATGTCGAAGTGATGTCAATAGTTACTTCCCGCATTTGAAGTACAGCTGCACGGGTACCATGTGCCTTCACTTTCCTGTTGATCTGAAGCGTAATGATCATTGCTGCTGTAACGGGGAGGCAATGGGGACGGCGGGCATTGCTGATTGGAGGTCTGAGGCTGTGATGGGAAGGCAGCGGGAACGGTGGGCACTGGACAGCGCTGATCTGAGGTCTGTAACGGGTGGGGGCGTTTATACTGCGGGGACCACATATTACCTGATGGGGCACCACTTACTACGTAAACTGGGGGGGTTTATAATGGGGGCACTACTGACCACTTAAACTAGTGGGGCTGCCTATACTGAGGACACCACTCACTGCCTAGACTGGATGGGGGGGGGGGGGGGGGGGGAGGGCTCTCACTACCTAATCTGGGGAAGGGATGCCTGTACTGGAGGCTTCACTCACTATCTAAACTGGGAGGGCTGTCTATTCTGGGGGCACCACTCACTTCCTAAACTGGGACATGAGGTGACACAGGGGAACAAGAGGAGGTCCCTCACCACCCATCACCCTGTGCGAGCCTCAGCCACCACCCTCACCTGTCTCTCCCACCCTTCACCCTCTGCCAGTCTATCCAGAACCCTCACCTGCCTCTCCCACCCTTCACCCTCTGCCAGTCTAGCCAGAACCCTCACCTGTCTCTCCCACCCTTCACCCTCTGCCAGCCACAGCAAGCACCCACCCCAGTCTCTCACCGCCCATCACCCTCTGCCAGCCTCAGCCAGCGCCCTCACCAGTTTCTCCCCACCCAGCACTCGCATCTGCCTCTCTCCAGCACCCTCAGCCAGCCGTGTGCGTGCACACACTCGCAGGGGGTACTTTGTAGATATGGAGTAGCGATAAGGGGTACTTGGTTTAAAAAAGTTGAGAAACACTGCTGTAGACTTTGCGGACATAGGGTATCATTCATAAAGCATTTCCGCATGCGGAAATGCTAAAAACAGCTGACTTTACCGACCACTCGGCAAAGTCAGCATTCATAAAGGCTCTTTCCGCATGAAAAAATGACACTACCGAGCAGAGTGATAAATCACCGCCTTGTGCGGTGATTATCGGAACAAATGTAGCAAAATGTTAATTCATAAAGAATGATCCATCATGTTGTTTGTGATCAGTCATGTTGGAGGTTCAAAATGCCTGCGTACCATGGTGGATCTTTATTGTTCCCTTACCTTGTTTGTGTGTATGATTTTCAAACGACTGGAAAAAAATTATATATGATCTATCTTATATGTCTTTTGTATTTTTTATTTTTTCTTCTACTATGCCCTTCCTCTGTGTTGACTGACTTTTTTTTTTTTTTCTTGTGGTTGCTTTTTAGTCATGAGTAAAAGGAATCAGGTGTCCTATGTGAAACCGTCCGAACCCTCTTTTCTTACAAAATTCAAGAAAGATGTTGGCTACAAAGAAGGACCGACTGTGGATACTAAGGTATCTATTTACTGCTCTGAGACTTTAAAACATGTGTTTCTTTAGCTGTTTATTGTGGGTAGTAAAATGGCTCATGTGCACATTTATAAGGAATATTCTATATCTGCCATAGTTGCTACCTACACTTTGAAATGGAATCCTCTACAGTATTTATAGTTGAAACTTCCATTAAAGGGAAGGTTCAAGCAAAAAAAAAAAAATGAGATTCACTTACCTGGTGCTTCTACCAGCCCCATGTAGCCATCCTGTGCCCTTGTAGTCACTCACTGCTGCTCCAGTCCCCCGCTGGCAGCTTTCTGACCTCGGAGGTCAGGGCCACATTGCATACATTTTCACGCATTCCAGCTAGTGCAGGAACAAAAATTTACGCGTTTCACCACTAACGCGTAAAAATGTATGTGTTAATTATCCTGCACTAGCGGGAATGTGTAAAAATGTACGCAATTTGGCCCTGACCTCCGAGGTCAGAAAGCTGCCAGCGGGGGACTGGAGCAGCAGTGAGTGACTACGAGGGCACAGGATGGCTGCATGGGGCTGGTAGAAGCCCCAGGTAAGTGAATCTCATTTTTTTTTTTTGCTTGGACCTTCCCTTTAAGCTTTATGCACACCATGTTTTGTTTTTGTATACAGTTTTGAATGCATTTACGAAGTGAAAGTATGTCCTGTGCATTTCAGTGTTAGCATTCTCAATGCATGTGATGTGAGTGACGGTATTCAAAATCTCGAGCTGGTTCACATTTGCTCTGTTCTGCTATGTTGTACTACATTGGACAAGAAATGGACAACTGCAATGGCTCTATGCTTTCCCATAGACCTGTTCTCACATGTTCATTGTGGATGTGTTTTCTGCACTAGGATGCAGTACTGTACATTGGGTGAATAGCTGCTGTTTATATGCTGAGTGGCACACCCCCTGTTCCAGGCAGTAACAGTGGAGTGCTGGAGACCCTATGCATTCCTCAGAGGTTATATGTCAACAAAATGCACGTGTGAACCGGCCCTATGTGTTACTTTTATGCACAGCACCATTTACTGTAGTGAACAGCAGGTGAAAGCAGACACATAAACTGGACACTATGCTACTGCTCATCCATTTCTGATGTGTATATACCGGCATTTTGCAGAGGTTTTCTGCTACTGCTGTTTGCAAACTAATGGCTAGTAATGGAAGGAATCCAACAGTGTTCCATAAAAAGTGAATATGGTAATGCAACATTAACTTCAGTCACTGGGAGTGTGAGCAGGGATGAGCTCCTGGGTAAAAAATGAATGTGTCCCCCTAGTTTTTACTGTACAGAACTACTGTCATAAATTTGTAGTGACCTCTGCAGTCTATGACTTGGGGTTGTGGACAGCCTCCTGAGAAGCTTGAGGCCCTGCTCAATTGGCCAGTTTACTCCTGTGAACTGTCAGTGCAGAGTAGAAGGGTAAGCAATACTCTTGTCTGTGGCTGAATTAACTCCTAAGTGTTCCCTTGGTGAAAACTTTTTCCTAAGTGTCTTATGATTACTAATATTGTGTACTTGGGCAAGTATTATTGCTGGTTATAGGTATACAGAGGTGCAAAAAAAATAAAAGTATCTAAAAAGTAAAAAAAAAAAAAAGAGGCAGTGGTGGACTTACCTCCTCCAAGCAGACGCAATATAATATTGATGTAATATCAATAAAGCAGTTTATTCATACACTCCAAAGATCATACAACGCATTTCACAGGATTGACCCGGCTTCCTCAGGCAATAAGGACGGAGCATATACAAGCAGGTTTGTAATTCAGCCAAGCGCCTATATCACTGAGTCCTATTTCTATATTTACCTTGCAGCCATTTTTCAGGATGTTTCTCCTTTCCGTTTTGCATTTGGATAGCTTTGAAATGTTCAAATCTTTTGGAAGCTATTAATGCTGTCCCTACCAGATTTTTTTCCCTCTCCCCTCCTGTCCTTAGGACCTCAATAGAGCTTTGTGGCTTTAAAGTGGACCCAAATTAAAAATACAAGATTTCAGAAATGAAATCTATTTTCTAAATTATAATAATAAATAGCAGCCTTTTTTTTTTCAGCTGCATGTTGACAAATATAAAATATTTTACATTTATTGGATGAACCCCTCCCTTCTTTTCATATTGACGGGACAGAATCCAGCAGACTGGTGGAGGAGAGAAAAAACAAAACACAGGCTGCTACTGATGTCACAGGGGAGGTGATCTCAGCTTGTGTGAGATTTCACATAGACGACGCCCCTGTGAGGGAGGGTAGCTGATGACAAACACACCCATGATCTAAAACCTACTACTAAGCTCAGAAGTAATGGCTGCCACATGTATAACCCTAGTTATGAAAAGAGAAGGGTGAAAAGCATGCACTGAAATGCTCATAGGCTTGGAGTGTTTATTTATCTTTTTATGTGTCAGAGTGGTGCAACTAAATATTTTCAATTGCAAAAATGTTTGGTTTGGGTCCGCTTTAATGTGAAAACTGGTGGTCTCGCTCTACTGATTTTTGCTGTCACTTTTGGGGAATTTTATTTCAGTTCCTGTCTGAACAGGAAGTGATAGTTTCTCCCAATGGGACACAGGTCACGAATAACAATATCAAGCAGGCCCTAAAGGCTGGTTCACGATGCACGGATCAAAAACTGCTCCAAATTAATCACAGCCACTCCAAACTTGTGTGCCGTTCGGCGGAACAGGCTAAACGGATCTGTTAGAGCAGAGCAATGTGAACGGATCCTATTGATTAACTTAGCATCCGGTCCATTTAGTTCCTCTAAACAGACCGTTTTTTTTTTAATGCCATTGTGAACCAGCTCTAACCTTTTTTTCAAACTATCCAAAACATTTTATTTCCTGGAGCCTGTAAGTACCGGTAAACAGTTCCTTATGCAAGTAGTGTTTTTACACTCCTTTAAGATTTTTCTTAGTGTGTAACAACTTTCTTTTTATGTATCCCTTTTCCCCTTAGCGTCAGGACCTTCCTGTTGTAGCAGATGACAGTGATGGGAGTGACAAGGACGATGAGCAGCCACAAGTGGTTGTGCTTAAAAAAGGTGACCTGTCAGCAGAGGAAGTCATGAAAATTAAAGAACAAATCAAAGGAAGTGAAAAGGGTTGGTATTTATTTCTGTATGCGGTTAGTTTGAAAAAGATGAATCTATGTTATAATATAATCTGGTATAACCTTTGTAATTCTTGTAAAGTAGTGCCTGTGGTGATATACTGGGGTGCTTATGATGTAAGGATAATACAGGAACAAATGTCTTCTTTTTCCTGTCTGCTGTGTACTTCAGATGTGTATGCCTGCTACAAGCAAGTCTGGCTTTGGGGGAAGCTACTAATTGTATATAGTACATTTGTGAACAGGAGAGCAGGAACGTTTAAATGGATTTGGTAATGTGTCAGTAGACCTATGCTTGCATTAAATTCCTCTGGAAGCAGGGAGCTTTGGACATTAGCATACAGTTCCTCTGGCCATCAAGGATACAGGTAATTGGGTAACGATCCCCTTTTGTCTGGCATCGTGCAAAGGTGTTGCATTGCTTTGATCTTTGTATTCATGTAAACAGCCCCCTTGTCCCACTAGACAAATCAGGACTGAGTCTGGACTGTTGAAGAAGCCTTAAAGGGACACTTAAGTCAAACAAAAAAAATGAGTTTTACTCACTTGGGGCTTCCAATAGCCCGCTGCAGCTGTCTGGTGCCCTCGCCATCTCCCTCCGATCCTCCTGGCCCTGCCGGCAGCCACTTCCTGTTTCGGTGACAGGAGCTGACAGGCTGGGGACGCGAGTGATTCTTCGAGTTCCTGGCCACAATAGTGCCATCTATGCTGCTATAGCATATATCATATGCCATATAGCAGCATAGAGGGTGCTAATGTGTCTGGGAACGCGAAGAATCACTCGCGTCCCCAGCCTGTCAGCTCCTGTCACCGAAACAGGAAGTGGCTGCCGGCAGGGCCAGGAGGATCGGAGGGAGATGGCGAGGGCACCAGACAGCTGCAGGGGGCTATTGGAAGCCCTAGGTGAGTAAAACCCATTTTTTTTGTTTGACTTAAGTGTCCCTTTAATCAAGTTTTCACCTGGAGTAGAGAAGCCTTTTGATGTCTGTTAGGATACAATCTTACCTGTTGAAATCTGCAACCTTCAAAAAGCTAAAACAGGAATTCTTTGAAGTTCGCATATCACAGGAAGGCTGGCAAGCGTTCTGTGATGTCACCATCTAGGAGATTGCAGTAGTTCCTGGGGGCTGGACATTAAATGCCCCACGGGACACTTTGGACTATTTAAGTTGGTCCAGGACAGTCACAGGGATCTTCTCCTGGAGGTAGCGCATAGCTAGGGATGATCTCGACTCCTGGTCGAAAAACGTCGTTCTCCCGTCAAACAACGTTCTAACCTACGCTGGTAACGTTCTTTTTTTTCCCTCGTTTATTTTACGCAACTGTCCTTGTGTGTAACTTTTGGTTTTTAACTCTAATGTTTATTTTATCTTATGTATATATTATTTTCTGCATTGTTCTACTTTTTTCCTGGAATATTAAATTGTTATTTAATAAGCTTGACTTCTGCTGTACTAAACTAACACTCATAGCCTAGAAGAGACTGAAGTGCAACTGTGTATAAGTCCATGCCTAATTGTATATTGAGCAACCCTACCGTATAAGATTGTGATTGCATTGTGTGTGGGGCATTTGTCATACGTTGGCCTAAAGCGCGCAGCTGACCCAGTGCGAGTAGCTTGACAGCAGAGTGGCTAACAGTATCGTTCGGAACGACTGTTAGTGGTTTTGCTTCACTACAGTGTAAGATTGCAATTGTGCGTGGCGTTCCCGTATTCGGCCTAAGTGCAAAGCTGACCCGAATACGAAAACGTGGATTGCATGAGCACTCGACCGCAGAGTGGACGTTTCTAGCAACAGCTAGTGGTGGCAGTAAGGAGTGTTTGAGGGGTCCCAGCCTTGTCTGTAGCTTGAATAAGGCTGTTCCCCGCTTGATCTGGTCAGACCCGCAGTCGGGAACCGTATACGCAGGCGTGCCGCGGGCCGGTTGCTGACATAATTGGCTGGCAGTGGTGGGAACGTTTAGTACATTAGTACGCAGTTTAGCTCTCTATTCTGTGTACTAAAGGCTGGAAGCTGTTAGAAGCGACTAGCCTACAGAAGTCTTCTCCGTGCAGAATCTATATATTCCCCCCCCCCCCAAAGATACACACTTGGTATTTTGCTTCCCCTCCCCCTTTTTTCTTTTTCTTTTTTCAACACGATGGCTCAGAAAGCATCCAGCTATGCAAGGCAAAGCAAAGAGATACTACTCAACCTGTGTGGGCACAAAGGCATCGAGACGGCGAGCGGCCAGACTAAGGAGCAGTTAGTTCATGCCCTCGAGGAGTATGATGTGGCAGAGCAAGCCCGTGCTACAACACCAGCGGATGCAGCTCACGACTTGCCAGAGGAGGAATCGCTCACGCCGCAGAATGCGAGTGGAGACGATGTCCTGGACGACCCACCAAACAGGGAGATGCCATCTCTGGAAGCTGATCTACAGCTACTGAACTCGGCTGATCCTGAACTGCGCCTAAAGCTGATCCTACTGCACCGACAGGCAGAGAAGGAACAAGCGGAATGGCGACACCAGGTCGAGAGGGAAAGACACCAGGCCGAGAGGGAACAAGTTGCATAGCGACACCAGCTGGAGCTGGCTAAACTTCAGCAGCAGAACCGGTCTGCTGGACCCGCAGAACACGAAGGTGAGCGAGTCCACAGAATCCCCCTGGATAAGTTCCCTGCTATGGACAAGGACTCTGACATAGACACTTTCCTACAGGGATTTGAAAGGACTTGACGGCAGTATGGGGTGCCCCGTGAGCAGTGGGCAAGATACCTCACACCAGGGCTGAGAGGCAAGGCCCTGGAGGCGTTTGTGAGTCTCCCCCAGGAGGAAGAAACAGCCTTTGAGGCAATTAAGAAAGCCATCATTGCGCGATACCACCTCACGCCAGAGGTGTATCGCAAACGTTTCAGGACAGTGCAGCGAGGTCCTAATGACAGTTACCTGGATCATGCGTGCAACCTGCGCACTGCCTTCCAGCAGTGGGTAAAAGGACTGGCGGTTGAAACCTTTGATGCCCTGCAGGAACTGATAATAAAAGAAAAGTTCCTCCACACTTGTCCTGTTGAGGTCCGGCAGTTTGTACGGGACCGAGAGCCGAAGAACGTGGATGAGGCCGCGAAAGTCGCTGATTCCTACACGTCCAATCGTGCATTGGATTTTCGGAGGACTACGGCGCCCAGCTGGAAGGGAGAAAAGACCGCGAGACCTTCTCTGAGCACCCAGCAAAGCCAAGCACCGCAGCCTCCTGGAGGTAGAACAGCCACAGTTGACACTCGGAAATGTTTTGCCTGTAACAAACCGGGTCACATCAGTGCTACGTGCCCAGAAAAGAAGGAAGCCCCAAACTCTGGCGGGGCCCAAAATGCGTTGTGTGCCACCAGGAATACAGGTAGCTATGCAGAGAATCTGCATCCTGTCACGGTTGGGGATACAGTTGCCACCGGTCTGAGAGACACTGGAGCAGAGGTGACTCTAGTGCACCCCCCAACTTGTGAACCCCGAGGAGTACATTCCTGGCAAGACTATGGCTGTCAAAGGAGTTGGGGGTGTCACCCCCGCCTTACCCACCGCCTTGGTCCACCTGGATTGTGGGGCCGGCAGTGGAATAAAAGAAGTGGGGGTAACGGATGCCATCCCAACGAACGTTTTGTTGGGTACTGACCTGGGACGGTTAGTGGCCCGGTATGAGCCTACTCCAAACCCTGTGGAGCCTGCATCTCCAGCAGAAGTTCAGGACTCTTGCAAGGTACTGTTTGATAATGCTGTGCAAGTGGGGAGTGCTGGTGAGGCCCCAGGGGCTACGGACTGTGTACTAGGAGCCAGCCCTAGTGAGTCTCCAGTGCCCAGGCCTGGGGGGGGGGGGGGGGACACACGTTTTTACCATGAATGCAGATAATGTTGATGTAATATGTGATGTGTTGCATAATGACATGTGTACAGTGAATGCTCCATTAGCTGCATTGGTGACCCGCAGTGCTCACCGGGCTGCAGCAGACGAATTGTCCACTGAAGGGGCTGATGCCACTGGGTCGGGCTCTTCCACTTCAGAGCCTGGCTCTGAGGACCCAGAGGCCTCTCAGTTTGCCACCTCCCTGGTGCCTGTGGCCGACAGCGATGAGTTCTCCGAGTCTGTACGACTTGATAGCAGCCTGGAAGAGCTCAGGGGTCTGGCGGACAGGGCACCGGTTGAGGGCGACAGAGTGAGGATGTACTGGCAGCAAGGCAGACTGTACAGAGAGGTTATTCCCTCTGAGCCGTCTGAAGTGGAGGAGGCAGACCGTCAGTTGATCCCCACAGGTACAGGGAGCAGCTATTAAGAATAGCACATGAGGTGCCCCTGGCTGGTCACTTGGGGATCTGCAAGACCAAATCTGGTCTTGCCCACAATTTTTATTGGCCCCACATGGGGACAGATATTGCCGATTTTTGCCGGTCTTGTGTCGCAGGTCGGCAAAGCAGGTGAAACAGACAAAGCCCCACTGAGGCCCTTACCCATAATAGAGGAGCCCTTCCAAAGGGTTGCTGTTGACATAATTGGGCCTCTAGCAATACCCAGCAGCACAGGGAAACGTTTTATTTTTACGGTGGTATATTATGCCACTCGCTACCCTGAAGCTGTAGCCTTGAGCTCCATTCGGGCAGACAAGGTTGCGGACGCATTAGTGCGCATTTTCTCACGGGTTGGTTTTCCCAGCGAAATGCTCACCGATCACGGCCCGTAATTCATGTCGCGCCTAATGGAATGCCTCTGTAAGCAAATGCAGGTAGAACACATCATGGCCAGCCCTTACCACCCCCAGACAAATGGGTTATGTGAGCTGTTCAATGGTACTCTGAAACAGATGCTAAGGGTGTTTGTTGAATCGCAAGGGAGAGACTGGGAGGGATACCTGCCCCACTTACTGTTTGCTTATCGTGAGGTGCCCCAGGCATCCACCGGGTTCTCGCCCTTTGAGCTCTTATATGGGAGGAGGGTACGTGGACCCCTCGATCTCATTCGAGAGGTCTGGTAGGGGCAGGATATGGGTCCCGGGGTCTCCATAGTGGAATACGTCCTAAAGTTCCGGGAAAAGATGGACACCCTGGTGGGGTTGCTGCGAGAGAATCTTACTCAAGCCCAGGCCACCCAGAAGCAGTGGTATGACCACGGGGCTAGGGAGAGCGTTTATGAGGTAGGTCGCAAGGGGGGGTGGAAGGGGGGAGTCCTAAACCCAATGCGATAGAATAAGCTGCAGGCCGCTTGGGATGGCCCCTATACCATACATAGGAAGATTAGTGATGTGACCTAGGTGGTCGCGCTGGATGACCGAGGTAACTAGCTGAAAACGTACCATGTCAATATGTTAAAGGAACATCATGATAGAACCGCTTGCACTCTCCCTGTCTGCAGTTTACTACCGGACTGTGAAACAGAGGCCCTGGTTTGATACCCAGGAAACCGACTCTGTTACCGAGGTGCAGATCAACCCGGAGTTGACAGCAGTGCAGCAGGCTGGGCGATCTGATGTGCTGACCCTTTACCGTGGTACCTTTTACAGCCCGCCCTGGTCTGACCAGCCTGGCTGTACACCATGTTGACACCGGAAATAACAAGCCGGTTAGACAGTAAGCATATAGAGTCTCCCCTGAGGTTCAGGCCCACATCAGCAAGGAGATTGAGGAAATGCTGTCACTAGGGGTGATCCAACGGTCGCACAGCGCATTGGCATCACCTGTAGTGCTAGTACTCAAATGGGACCAGACCACTCGGTTCTGTGTAGATTATCGAAAACTAAATTTGATAACTTCATCAGATGCTTACCCAATGCCGAGGGTCAACTAATTGTTAGATAAGCTAGCTGGTGCGCAATATCTAACAATCGTGGATTTGAGTCGGGGATACTGGCAGGTCCCTCTAACAGCTGAGGCACGGGAGAGGTCTGCCTTTATCACCCCCTCAGGTCTGTTTGAGTTTAATGTGATGCCTTTTGGAATGAAAAACACCCCAGCCACCTTCCAAAGGGTTGTAAATGGTCTCCTGGAAGGTTTGGAACACTGCGCTGTCGCCTACCTAGATGACATCGCCGTGTTTAGCGCCAACTGGAAAGACCACTTAGCGTAGCTCTCACAGGTTCTGGGACGCATCACTGCAGCAGGACTAACAGTCAAGCCTAGCAAGTGTCAGATAGGTATGAAACGGGTACAGTACCTGGGACATGTGGTGGGGGGGGGGGAGAGAGCTTCGTCCAGATACTGGGAAGGTAGATGCCCTTGTGTCCTGGCCCACCCCCCAAATGAAGAAACAGATTCAGTCCTTCTTAGGAACTGCTGGGTACTATAGAAAGTTTGTCCCCAACTACAGTGCCCTTGCCAAGCCATTGACAGATCTCACCAAAAAGAAGCTGCCAAAGCAGATTCTCTGGACGCCAGAATGTGAACAGTCATTCGCAGCTCTGAAGAGGGCCCTAGCCAGCCCTCCCGTGTTGCAAGCGCCAGACTACAGCCGACGGTTTGTAGTCCAGACGGACGCCTCAGCCTTTGGCCTAGGTGCTGTGTTAAGCCAGGTAAACCAAACTGCTAATGTGTCAATAGACCTATGTTTGCATTAAATTCCTCTGGAAGCAGGGAGCTTGGACATTGGCATACAGTTCCTCTGGCCATCAAGGATACAGGTAATTGGGTAACGATCCCCTGTTGTCTGGCATCGTGCAAAGGTGTTGCATTGCTTTGATCTTTGTATTCATGTAAACAGCCCCCTTTGTCCCACTAGACAAATCAGGACTGAGGCCTAGTGCACACCGGAGCGTTTCCGCTGCTGTTTGCGATCTGCTTGCGGGTGCGGATCCGCTAGGGTAATGTATTTCAATGGGCTGGTGCACACCAGAGCGGGAGGCGTTTTGCAGAAACGCATACTCCCGGGCTGCTGCAGATTTTGGATTGCGGATGCGTTTCTGCCTCAATGTTAAGTATAGGAAAACCGCAAACCGCTCTGAAAAACGGCACTTCAGACCGGTTTGCCAGGCGTTTTTTCTTACAGTAGCTGTTCAGTAACAGCTTTACTGTAACAATACATGAAATCTACTATACCAAAACCGCTACACAAAACCGCAAAACGCTAGCTGAAACGCTGCAGAAAAATAAGAAAAAGCGTTTCAAAATCTGCTAGCATTTTGCGGATCTGCTAGCGGTTTTTGGTGTGCACTAGGCCTGAGTCTGAACTGTTGAGGAAGCCTTAATCAAGTTTTCACCTGGAGTAGAGAAGCCTTTTGAAGTCTGTTAGGATACAATCTTACCTGTTGAAATCTGCAACCTTCAAAAAGCTAAAACAGGAACCCTTTGAAGTTCGCATATCACAGGAAGGCTGACAAGCGTTCTGTGATGTCACCATCTAGGAGATTGCATTAGTTCCTGGGGGCTGGACATTAAATGCCCCACGGGACACTTCGGACTATTTAAGTTGGTCCAGGACAGTCACAGGGATCTTCTCCTGGAGGTAGCGCATAGCTAGGGATGATCTCAACTCCTGGTCGAAAAACGTCATTCTCCAGTCAAACAACGCTCTAACCTACGCTGGTAACGGTCTTTTTTTCCCCCCGTTTATTTTACGCAACTGTCCTTGTGTGTAACTTTGGTTTTTAACTCTGTAATGTTTATTTTGTCTTTTGTATATATTATTTTCTGCATTGTTCCACTTTTTTCCTGGAATATTAAATTGTTATTTAATAAGCTTGACTTCTGCTGTACTAAACTAACACTCATAGCCTAGAAGAGACTGAAGTGCAACTGTGTATAAGTCCATGCCTAATTGTATGTTGAGCAACCTTACCATATAAGATTGTGATTGCATTGTGTGTGGGGCGTTTGTCATACGTCGGCCTAAAGCGTGCAGCTGACCCAACGTACGAAACCGCCAGTGCGAGTAGCTTGACAGCAGAGTGGCTAATAGTATCGTTCGGAACGACTGTTAGTGGTTTTGCTTCACTACAGTGTAAGATTGCAATTGTGTGTGTGTGTGCATGCGTGGTGTTCCCGTATTCGGCCTAAGCGCAAAGCTGACCCGAATACGAAAACGTGGATTGCATGAGCACTCGACCGCAGAGTGGACGTTTCTAGCAACAGCTAGTGGTGGCAGTAAGGAGCGTTTGAGGGGTCCCAGCCTTGTCTGTAGCTTAAATAAGGCTGTTCCCCGCTTGATCTGGTCAAACCTGCAGTCGGGAACCGTATACACAGGCGGGCCGGTTCCTGACAGTGCCTACACTTAAAGGACTCCTAAGGTGAAAAGAAAAGGCAATCTTTACTCGCCTAGGACTTCTTCCTGCCCCTAGATGTCTGAGTCCCTCGCTGCAGCTCCAGTGCTCCCCACTGTCCCGCAGGCTGCCCATTAAGCTCGCCAACCCTTAAAGGACTTACGAGGCGAATTGCTTAAAAAAAGTTATGTACCTCATTGCTAAAGCAGACCTCAGGGCAGACGAACAGCACCTTCCTTTTCACGATCAGGTGCTTTATCAGGCTAATCCAGGTTACATTGCAGCTCCCGACCCTCCACAGGGTCGCCCTAGCAGAATCGCCGCTTTAAAAATCCAACTCCTGCGCAGCTCGCATAGCCGTGGCCGCGCAGGATTACAGCCCCGCTCGTGTCCGCCCTCACTCCGTGCGCTCTACTATACGTCATGTGGGCGGCTCCACATGACCACCCACATGACGAACTACACTGCCAGCCAGCCGCGCCCCCTCAGCAGAGAATACAAGCGCTGAACGAGTGAGTACCTGCTCGTTCAGAGCTTGTATTCTCTGCTGAGGGGGCGCGGCTGGCTGGCAGTGTAGTTCGTCATGTGGGTGGTCATGTGGAGCCGCCCACATGACGTATAGTAGAGCGCACGGAGTGAGGGCGGACACGAGCGGGGCTGTAATCCTGCGCGGCCACGGCTATGCGAGCTGCGCAGGAGTTGGATTTTTAAAGCGGCGATTCTGCTAGGGCGACCCTGTGGAGGGTCGGGAGCTGCCATGTAACCTGGATTAGCCTGATAAAGCACCTGATCGTGAAAAGGAAGGTGCTGTTCGTCTGCCCTGAGGTCTGCTTTAGCAATGAGGTACATAACTTTTTTTAAGCATTTCGCCTCGTAAGTCCTTTAAGCTCTTCTGCGCATGTGCAAGCGCACCCACATCATCGGGCGCATACTGTGTTTATGCAGTTAATCTGCGCAGTACAGCGTGATGATGTGGGTGTGCGGCTGCTCACCCATGCGCAGAAACGGCAATGGGTCGGCAAACTTAACAGGCGGCCTGCAGGGAGCAATGGCAAGGAACTCGGAAGATATCTAGGGGCTGGAAGAGGCCCCAGGTTAGTAAAGATTTACATTGTTATAGTGAATCAACCCCCAAGTGTCCTTACTGACTCTTTTATGAGAACCATGGATAATTACCCTCCTGTTAATTATTGATCCTGAATATTGTGATCAAATTATTGTATCTGAGGAAAATATACCATTAATGGGCACCTTTTTAAAGTTTGTAGTTCAGGCACAATTTTTGAATTATATTTGAAATGCAATTAAAATCATTGTGCAATTAGATTGATAAAATACAAAAAAGTCAAAACTGATGACTGACTGGGTTTGCCCTTGCTTTCTGTTCTTGCACATTGCTCTCCTCTCCTCTGGGCATATAGTCAGCTCACCTGCCCCTAGTAGTGAAACAGTTGAAGTGACAGTGAGGGCCCGTTTCCACTACAGTGAATCTGAATGCGTATTCTGCATGCAGATTCGCTTAACCCATTACAATGAATGGGACTGTTTCCACTTGTGCAGGATTCTGTGCGGTTTGTTGTGCAGAAAAAATCTGCACGGCAGAACCATCAGAATTCGCACGCCACACACCCACACGCGATTCGTCGTAATGTAAATAGGAAAACCGCAAGCGTTTTAGTCTTGCAGTTTTCCCGGCGTTTCGCTTAAAAACCTATGTCAATGCTTGCCGGAATTGACATGGTTAAAATCGCATTGTGAAAACCGCAAGCGATTCCGCATAGAAAAGGCAACGCAACCGCATGCGGATTCGTTGCCACGATTTTCCCGTCAAAATCGCACCGCACAAGGGGAAACATACCCTGAAGCGGGAAAAAAAATAGTATGATGAATTGTATGTGTAGTACGGATAATGAATAGAACATTATTTGCAGTTTACAAATTACACTGTATTTTAACCTTCCTGGCGGCTATGCCGCGCAGGAGGATTTCTCAGGCCCTGGTGGGGTAATTCACCCCATTTAAAGTGCTGTACGCGCAGCTCGTACAGCTTGATCACCACGCTATGCGGCGGAAGAGGGCCCCCGCCAGAGTCCTGCGCTGCCCGGACCAATGACTTCCGGGCTGGATCGGAGGCGTCTGACGTCAGGACGTCGGCTGACGTCCATGACGTCATTCCGATCCAAACGGGAACGCGTTATATACGCTTTCCCCTGTTTGCTATTGATGCCGGTGACGATCGCACTAGAGGGACACATGCGCCCTCTAGTCTTTCATGTAGCTACCACTCTGGTAGCTTTACATGACACAAAAAAAAATAATTTCTGCCTATTTGGCAGAATTAATTAACTGCCAGGAGGGTTAAATGATGAAACAGAGCAGTACTAATGACCCTTTGAACTTCCTGGCAGCAAAACCTTAAACAAACCGTGAGAGACAAGTTGAGATAAGTGCTTCAGAAAACAGCACTCGCTGACCCATGTTGGGTCAGAGAGCTCAGAGAAGCTCTTTTGCATAGATAACACGTGAGGTTTAACTCTTCCTGTACTGGAAACAATACCAGACTGGTATCTGTGCTGCTAATGTTCTATTTCTTAGCTGTACTACACATACCGTCTTTCCCCTAAAGTAAGGCCTCCCTTATATTTCAAGCATGCTTGAAATATAAGGCCTACCCCGAAAATAAGGCCTAGCTTGGGGCGGGGCGCTGTGTGTATGGGGAGGTGCGTGGTCTCTTACCGCACCTCCCTTGTGGCTGCGTCCCCCTCCGTTCCTGGTAATTGCTCCGGTGGCGGCGGCATTGTAATTCATCTGTGAGGGCGCCCTGTGACCCTCACGCAGTACGCTAGGCCGGCTCTGCGCTGGCGCTCTCTTCCTGTCATCATGTGCGCCCGGCAGATGTGTCCCAGGCGCACATCAATGTGCGCCTGGGACGCATCTGCCGGGCGCACATGATGATAGGAAGAGAGTGCCAGCGCAGAACCGGCCTAGCGTACTGCGTGAGGGTCACAGGGCGCCCTCACAGATGAATTACAATGCCGCCGCCACCGGAGCAATTACCAGGAACGGAGGGGGACGCAGCCACAAGGGAGGTGCGGTAAGAGACCACGCACCTGCCCATGCACACAGTGTCTAGCCCCTCCCACCCCCGAAAATAAGCCCTAGCACACACTTCCTCCCCAAAAAGAATATAAGACAGTGTCTTATATTCGGGGAAAGACGGTACAAATCATTATATCATAAGTTTTCCACTTTAGATGTCATGCGAAGGTGGGACCACCTGCTATCTCTTCTGCCACCATGCTCCTTTAGTGACTGACAGCCAGTGTATACATTGCTAATCGCTAGAGAATTGTGACTCCTTCTCCCACCTAAAATTCAAAGGAAGGGGCTGCACTCGGAACAATAAATGCACAGTTACAGAAATTGTCTATCGCATACTTTTTTTTTTTTTTTTATCTGACCATTACAGTCCTTCCACCTACACATTCAGGCTGAATTCCCACTTGAGTCCTACTGCAATGGCCAGTGGGAGCAGACAGTGTAGTGTCCAACCAGTGCTCCATTTGTGGTCCAGTTGGAGTCTGGGGCAGATGCGTTTCCACCATAGGATATATGGGAAACGTATCCACTTTCTGGGAAAAATCAGACCACTCAAGCTAGAATGTGACACTCACTGCCTAATCTGCTAACACCTTTGTCTACTCCCCCCCCACTGTCTCAACCCCACTACCCTCTAGAGTATACTGTAAGCTCGCAAGGCTAGGCATCAAATGAACCTCTATCCGACTGGTTGTCCTGATAGAACAGTATGTTGAACTGCTCATGCATCTATGCTCCCCATTGTATGTTTTGCGCAATGTACAACGCTATGGAATATGTTGGGGCTTTATACATAAAAATAATAAAGATTGTAGCAAAGACGAGGGATCTGTTGCAGACTCACAAATGTGAACAGATCCGATTTATAAAATAGGAACCGTGAACTATCAGTTTTTCATTGCAGATAATTTTCATTGCTGTAGTGGGAACCAAGCCTAACCACAGTACTGCTAGAGGTTGGCGTTTGCCTTGGAGGGAGAGAGCAGAGATTACCGCTGTGAACACAGCAGTCCCATCTACCACTAAGGCCTCGTTCACATCATTTAGCGCAGATGGCTGTGCGATTGGAACGCAACGCGTCCGATCGCACGCCATCTGCGCTCCTATGCGCTGCGCTGCAGATCCCATTCATTACAATGAATGGGATCTGCGCTGCGATTCCCAAAAATGCGTGCAGCACGCGATAGCGCAATCGCGCTGCCACGCAGCGCATATGATGGGAACGGTAGAAGGGCTGTCTATGCCCTTCTACCGTTCTTGCGTGTCGCACACTATACGCGCTGCCAAAATGCGGACGGCAGCGCGTATAGTCTGAACGAGGCCTAACTCTTTTATCCTGAAATTTACATTCTTGTATTGCAAAAACTGAAAGTCAGTTATAAAAAAAAAAGTGCATGGATTGGGGTTTTAACTCTGCTTTAATACCAGATACTTTATTAACTTTTTTTTATTCTTTTGTAGATGAAGATCCAGCTTCTGCTGATGGAAAAATCCTGTTCAGGAAGCCTGCTAAACGCACTACTGATAATAATACATTTTCAAGTATAAGTTCAGCTTCCAGCAAGAAAAAGAAGGCAGAAGAAAGCACGGACTCCGGTCCTAGCAGCAAGTCCAGCCAGAAACCACTACGGAATAGCAGCTTACTGTCATTTGATGAAGAAGATGATTAGGCTATCAGCGTCTAAGGGCCGGTTCACGCTGCACAGATCAAAAACTAATCCGTTTAAAACCTGGGAAACCGATGAGTTTTTATTGGGCATCAGTTTTTGATCTGTAACCCTCAGTTCCATTAGCGTGCAGTGAATGCGACGCATCCAATGATCCGGAAAAAATTGCTCTCTCCTCAAACTTGCGGCCTATTAAGCAGAACAGGCCAGCCGGATCCATTCCAACAGCAATATGCGAACGGATTCTATTGATTAACATATAACCATTAACCGTTGAGATGTGGTCCGCTAAACGGACCATTTATATGGCCAGTGTTAACCAGCTGTAAGGGGTTTTAAGTTAATAAGGACAGGAACCCACTTGGAATTGCAAGTGCTAGTGATTTTAGAAGCGATTTCTGTGCTCCCATAGCTTAAATTACAGTGCAAACACTCTAGCGGGTTCACCACCAGTCATTCATTGGAAAGCATTTTTTTAAATCGACGGCCCTAATTCTTATATACACTTGGAACCTGTTAAAGGACAACTGAAGTGAGAAGAATATGGAGTCTGCCATATTTATTTCCTATTAACAATTTAGCAGCCAATGGTTTTTAATGGCTTGCAGGTTCTCCAGGCAAATTTATTTAAGCACATTTTTTTTTTATTTCTTATAAGTTACATTTCCTTGCTACTTCTTAGTACTGCTGCAATTTGTATTTATGCACACGTCACTAGGGGCAGTGTGAGACAATAACAGGGGACTTCTGCTTTCAGTTTCTATATCTTCTCCTAGCAGAGAGACATCAAAGCATTTGAAGAATTTACAGCACAACTAGTTCTGCTTGCTGAGGTCAAAAGCATTGCCCGTTATCAAACAAGATAATTGAGTTAAAAAAGCGATGGGCAGTCTACGCCCATGGGCTGGCAGGCAGCCATATTCTTCTACTCCCTCCTTGCTGAGTCGCAAGTGGATGGAACCAAGGGTTAACACTCGCCTACTCGCCGATTCCCGCATCTGGTTTCCATGACTACAGGGCATCACGTGAGACGCTGGTCAGGACATGACAGCATATTATGCTGTGCGTCCTGACTGCATGTCATGTGATGTGTGTCACATGATGCTCTGTGGCCATGGAGACCTTACATATGGAGCGCTGGGTAGGTAAATGTTTACCCTTGGTTTTCTTCCACTTGCGACTGCAGGGAGAGAAGGAATTTTAGGAGTGCTGTCCGCAGCTGGGCCATGCAACATTTGGCCAACCCTGTGTTAAACAATACCAGTTGCCTGGCAGCCCTTCTGATCTGTTTGGCTGCCATAGTGTCTGAATAAGGCTGTGTTCTCACTTGTGCAAGACCACAGCCGGCCAGCGGGAGCCAGTGGTCTGCTGTTTCCAGCTATAGCCTGGGGCAGATATTACCCCCATAGGCTATATGGAGGAATGCATCCGCCTGCACGATATTATCTCTGACCGCACAGAAGTGCGGTCTGCTGATTGCAACGGGTCACGCGGAGCCGTTGCAGCATGACAGGTGTGAACGGCTCCTATTTACAAAATGGGAGCTGATTACTGCCTGTTTAGTGATGAGCAGGGAACAGGGTCCAACACCAGAAGCAAACATGCAGCTTATGTGTCAGAAACAGCTGATTTGCATATGCTTGTTCAGGGTCTATGGCTAAGGCTGCATTTCCACTTGTGCGGTGGGAATCGTCGCGGGAAAATTTGCATGCGGATGCGAATTTCGCATGCGAGTCTAATCAAATTATCATGCGAATTCGCATGGGTGCCGATGTATGTGAATTTAACCATGGCAGTGCTGGTGTGATTTTCCATTGTTTCTATGCAAATTCGCATGAAAATTTGCATACCCAAACCGCATGCGAATTTCCTATTGAATACATTGTATGCGATTCGCATAGCGGTATGCGAATTCTGATGGCTCTGCCATGCGAATTTTTTCTGCACAGAAAAACAAAGGAATCCTGACAAGTGGAAACAGTCCCATTCACTTGTATTGCTATGCGAATTGGTATGCGAAAAACGTATGCGAATTCGCGATAGTGGAAATGGGCCCTCAAAGTATTTGAGGCAAAGGATCAGCAGGATACCCAGGCAACTGGTATTGCTGAAAGTGAGATAAAACTGACATAACATTCAATAAACATGTCTTCCTACTTTTTTATTACCCGTACAGTTACCATATTTGCTTTTGTGCATAAGTAATACTGTGTTTACAAATTACAAGTTCCCAAAGTACAGTTTATCTGTTCTGAAAGCTGCCACTTTTTTTCCTTGCATAGATGCTCTATTTCTATATTTAAAATCTATTTAGTGATCCCTTCTCAACTCTCTACTCCTAAAGCAGAGAGAGCTCATTTTCAGCACTGCCAGGAATGTAGCAGGCATTGGAATGTAAACAAAATACAATATTACCTCTTCGGATGAGGCTCGTAGCTGCTCACTGAAGCAAGGAGACTTCCACTGAAGAATAAAGTGCTGTGTTTCAACTGTTTGAATGCTTATCTGCTACCATTTTTTTGTCATAGTATATTTTATGCTGTAAATAATTTTTAAGAGCAAAAAAGAAATGCTGAGTTTCGTACCACTTTAAAAAGAAATAAATATGGCAGCCTCCATATCCCTCTCGCTTCGGTTGTCCTTTACGTGTGTATTGCATTGTTTCTATTATAACTGATAGTTGTTTTTTTTTTTTATAGTTGTCTGGATGTTACTTGTGTGTAAATGTACATTTTTGATACAGAATAAAAAAAGTAAATGTAATGTCGCTTTTATTTGCTTAGTGTAATTCTACTTTTTGTTGAGAAAAAAGACAAAACATTCTGGGTATACCATCTGTGTACAATGCAGCAACATTAGTCCATCGCTCTGTACTTTATTTGGAGCTTTTGTGAGTTTCTAAAGGGAAAGTTCTTGGCTATAATGTTATGACCAATTCTAGGTTGGTAAAAAGAGAAAAAATGACATCTTCTGCATCTCTGCATTAAAACTAACAACAGAGCAATTCGTGCTTGCAAATACCGCAGTCTGGTTAAAAAAAATCTTTAAAGAGGAGCTGTTAGGTATAGGGTCTCAGAGAAAATAAACACATATATCAGTAGCTAAAGATTGGCTGTACTTACATTACATATGCATTTCACTGTCCACGTTTGGATTTCACAGAATTTTTATATAGTATATGCAGAGAATGATGCTCCTGACAGCTCATGGCAGGCTCCATGTTTGTGAAGCCAAATGTGTCCTCATGTCCTGCCTGCTTCCCTATTCACAGAGGAGCTCATACAGAATAACACAGTGTGCAGTGAATATTAATGAGCCATGTGGCTAGGAACAATAGCGGACTCCTGCAGAGTACTCTTCCCGGAGATTTATCTGTGCTGTGGCTGGACTGAGTTAGAAGCTGCTGAAACTTGATCCCGTCTTCTCCTTAGCAGCCGAGGGGAGGGCCCCAGAATGCTTTGCAGTATGGAATGCGGCTTGCGTCCTCCTTAGGAGCTTAGCTGTGCTGATAAGCACACATTAAATGTAAGAGAGATTTTTATCTTTAGTAATGTCTTTTTGGCTTCTGTCTAAACTGTTTAACACAGGAGAATAGAGGTTTAAATTAGCTTCTGCAGCCTGACAGTTACTCTTTAAAGGGACTCTGAGCTCAACTTTAAAAATGAAAATAGTACTCACCCGGGGCTTTCTCCAACCCAGTGCTGGTCGGAGGGTCCCACGATGGCGTCCTGGCTCCTCTCCTAGTCCCCGCTCCGGAATGGCTGCCCGGCGACACTCGGTAGAGTGTCGGGCTCCTTCTTCCGCGTATGACGCGGCTGATGTCACCACGCCGGCCGCCTCGCGTCATCACGGCGGCCGGCGTGAAAGTACGGCACATGTGTGCTTTAGTCTGAGCAGCCATTCCGGAGCGGGGACTAGGAGATGAGCCAGGACGCCGTCGTGGGACCTCCCGACCAGCACTGGGCTGGAGAAAGCCCCGGGTGAGTACTATTTTAAGTTGGGCTCAGTGTCCCTTTAAAGCATACAGCTGGTGTGAAAGTAAACCCCACACAATCAGCACATGCAGCAGACGTTATAACAGAGAATAGGGGGAAAAAAATGTCTAAACTCTCCACTTGTGCCATAAAAACCAGTTTTGTTTTTTTTTTTCCATACACTTGCTTGCAATGTGTATTTCCGCCACAGAAAGAGAGGACTAGAGAGCCTCACTTATGATTTGAATTGATGCCAAGAATTACTTGAAGGCTCATTACCGCAGATACTATAAATACAAAGCCTGTTTTTAGTGATGCAATCATCCGCTCGCACCACATCAAAACGCTGGTTGCTGGTGTGAAACCAGCATTAGTGCAACCAACACTATATAAAAAAAGAGGTAACGTCTCATGTACTGTACCTATATCGTTAAGTGGTTATTGTTATGGTAGGTTAAAAATGACTTTAACGACCGGCTAATGCTGATCGGCGGCAGCTCCTGGGGGCGGGGATTGCGGGCAATCGCGCAATCCTCTGCATTTCGCTTCGCCTACCTGTGACGTCAACCCGCCGGCCAATTAGCAGCGCCGGCGGGTTGTTAACCCCCGATCTGCAGCATAGTAAGCATATAATACGCTTTGTAATGTATACAAAGCGTATTATACAGGCTGCCTTCTGCCCTGGTGGTCCCAGTGATCGAGGGGCCACCAGGGCAGGAGGCAGCCCCCCTGTGTACTGTATACATCTAACCTCCCCTATAATCACCCACTGATCACCTGTCAGTCACCACCTGTCACTGCTACCCATTAGATCAGACCCTAATCTGCTCCTTGCAGGCACCCAATTACCCGCCCACACCCTCAGATCGCCCTCAGACCCCCCCCTGATCACCTTGCCAGTGCATTGCTTGCATCTATTCTCCCCTCTAATCACACCCTGATCACCTATCAATCACCCCGTCACCACCTGTCACTGCTACCCATCAGATCAGACCCTAATCTGCCCCTTGCGGGCACACAAACACCCGCCCACTCCCTCTGATTGCCCTCAGACCAAACCCCCCCCCCCCCCACCCCGATCACCTCCCCAGTGCATTATTTACATCTGTACTCCCCTCAAATCACCCACTGATCACCCATCAATCACCACCTGTCACTGCTACCCATCATACCCATCAGTTCAGACCCTCATCTGCCCCTTGCAGGCACCTCACCCGCCCACACCCTCAGATTGCCCTCAGACACCCCCCCCCCCCGGATCACCTCGCCAGTGCAATAGCTTGCATCTATACTCCCCTCTCACACCCTGATCACCTATCAATCACCCCGTCACTCCCTGTCACCACCTGTCACTGCTACTCAACAGACACCCATACACCCGCCCACACCCTCAGATTGCCCTCAGACCCCCCTCCCCCCCCCCCCCAAATCACCTCCCCAGTGCATTGCTTGCATCTATTCCCCCCTCTAATCGCCCCCTGAGACACCCTTCAATCACCACCTGTCACCCCCTAGCTCTCCTATCCATCAGATCAGACCCTAATCTGCCCCCTGCGGGCTTCTGATCACCCGCCCAAACGCTTACCCGCCCCACCGAAGTGACCGAATTTTTTTTTTTTTCTGATCACTGCTGGTCTCTACGATTTAATTGTGGCTGAGACCAACCGTTATGCCCCTCGATACGCAACCGCCAATCCAAGAAGCTACCATGCCCAGCCTTTTCGGTGGAAACCACTCCAAGTTTCTTACGTAACATTTTTGGGGCCTTCTCCTTAATCACTTGCCGACCGTCCACTACCTATGGGCGGCGGCAAAGTGCCACGCCCAGGACCACGTAACGCCGATAGGCGTTGGATCCTGGGACTGTCTGGCCGGGGATCGCGTGCTGTGATGCCCCTTGTGGGCACCTGATCACCCGCCTACACCCTTAGATTGCCCGCAGAACCACCCTCAGATCACCTCCGAAAGTGCATTGCTCTCCCCTCTAATCACCCATCAAACACCCTGTCACCACCTGTCACTGCTACCCATCAGATCAGACCCTAATCTGCCCCTTGCGGGCACCTAATCACCCGCCCACACCCTCAAATAGCCCCCCAGACCAGCTCTGATCAACTCGCCAGTGCATTGCTTGCATATATTCTCACTTGTAATCACCTACTGATCACCTATCAATCACCCTGTCACCAACTGTCACTGCTACCCATCAGATTAGAACCTAATCTGCCCCTTGCGGGCACCCAATCACCCGCCCACACCCTCAGATACCCCCTCTGATCAACTCACCAGTGCATTGCTTGCATATATTCTCCTCTGTAATCACCTACTGATCACCTATCAATAACCCTGTCACCACCTGTCACTGCTACCCATCATACCCATCAGATCATCAGACCCTCATCTGCCCTTTGTGGGCACCCAATGACCGGCCCACACCCTCAGATTGCCCTCAGATAACCCCGATCACCTCCCCAGTGCATTGCTTGCATCTATTCCCCCCTCTATTCACACACTGAGACACCCATCAATCACCTCCTGTCAACCCCTAGCACACCTACCCATCAAATCAGGCCCTAATTTGCCCCGTGTGGGCTCCTGATCACTCGGCCAAACCCTTAGATCCCCCTCAGACCCCCTTCTGATCACCTCCCCAGTGCATTGATTGTATCCTCCCCTCTAATCACCCACTGAGACACCCATCAATCACCTCCTGTCACCCCCTAGCACTCCTATCCATCAGATCAGGCCCTAATCTGCCCCCTTGTGGGCTTCTGATCACCCGGCCAAACCATCACTGCTGGTACGACTTAATTGCGGCTGAGACCAACCGTTATGCCACACAATATGCAACCGCCAATCCAAGAAGCTACTATGCCCAGCCTTTTCGGTGGAAGCCACTCCAAGTTTCCGACCGTAACATTTTTTTGGGGCCTTCTCCTTAACGTGGGTCTAGTCAAAAGAATTTATTGCGGTCTTATTGGTCTACGCACCCAATGCATCACATGCCCATGTTCTCTGCTGCCATGTCCAGGTCACGATTTGAGAACATCCTGCGCTTCCTGCACTTCAGTGCCAATACACCCTGTCATCTAAGAGGCCACCCTGCTTATGACTGGTCCCACAAAATTCGGTCCCTCATAGACCAGCTGTCATCAAAATTTGCAGATGCTTATACCCCTGAACAGTCATTTTGAGGCATTTGGTTTCTAGACTGCTCCTCACGGTTTTGGGCCCCTAAAATGCCAGTGCCGTATAGGAACCCCACAAATGACCCCATTTTAGAAAGACTCCCCAAGGTATTCCGTGGGGAGTATTATTTTTTGTCAAAAGTTAGTGGAAAATGACACTTTGTGAAAAAAAATAATTTCTGCCAACTTTTGACAAAAAACAAAATCTTCCTATACTGCCCTGGCATTTTAGGGGCCCTAAACCGTGAGGAGTAGTCTTGAAACCAAATGTCTCAAAATGACCTGTGAAATCATAAAGGTACTCATTGGACGTTGGGCCCCTTAGCGCAGTTAGGGTGCAAAAAAGTGCCACACACGTGGTACCGCGTACTAAGGAGAAGTAGTATAATGTGTTTTGGGGTGTATTTTTACATATACCCATGCTGGGTGGGAGAAATATCTCTGTAAATGACAATTTTCTGATTTTTTTTTTTATACACAAGTGTCCATTTACAGAGATATTTCTCCCACCCAGCATGGGTATGTGCAAAAATACACCCCAAAAAACATTATACTACTTCTACTGAGTACGGCGATACCATGTGTGGCACTTTTTTGCAGCCTAGGTGCGCTAAGGGGCCCAGTCGTGAACTTTTGCGGAAGGTTCGGCTAGCCAGCCTAGCATGTACCATTATGATCAATCCAAGAGAAAAATTAGCTTGCTTAATCCACGGAATTGTACTATTTCAAAAGCCAGCTTACATACCGTGGCTGGGAATTGAACCCAGGTCTGTGTGTGGTAGGTAACTCACTTAACCACTATACCCCCAACAACACTACATGCTGAAGCCAGCCTAGCATGTACCATTGTGATATACCCAAGAGAAAAATGAGCTCTCTCTCTCTAGGATTTCATGCCATTGAAGTGAATTTTCAGCTTAAAACCATCAACGGATACCGGCAGAATTTCACAGGCAATTTCGGAATTCCGCCAGATTGAAAAAGCAATTCCGTTCCAACCACACGGAACGGAATGACCAATTTCCGCCTAAAATTGCGGAAAATACAATTCCGCGGAAAGCGGTGACCATCCCTACTAGAGAGAGAGAGAGAGAGAGAGAGAGAGATTAATCTACCTGGCTATCTGGGGTTTTCTTCGGACAACTGTTGGACACAAAAGGCCAGGCCATGCCTGGGTGGGCTTGAACCACCAACCTTGCAGTTAACAGCCAAACGCACTAACTAATTGTGCCACACAGACTGTGTACCACAAAGACTGTGCATGCAGTTGGTGTTGAATGATTTTAAGGGGATGTATGTGTGTCATTTGGAGGAAGAAAGTAAGTCTGCTCCAAGAAGTTTCAGCATGTAGTGTTGGTGGTATAATGGTTAGGATAGCAGCCTACAGAGCGGTAGGCCTGGGTTCTACTCCCAGCCAATGTGAGTTGGCTTTTGACATGCTACAAATCCTTAAGCAAGCTAATTTTTCTCTTGGATTGATCATAATGGTACATGCTAGGCTGGCTTCAGCATGTAGTGTTGTTGGTTGTATAGTGGTTAAGTGAGTTACCTACCACACGCTGCGACCTGGGTTAAATTCCCAGCCCAGCCTGGGTTCAATTCCCAGCCACGGTATGTAAGCTGGCTTTTGAAATACTACAATTCCCTGGAAGATGAGACCCTCCGGGAGGAGGGAGAGAGGGAGGAGGAGGGAGTGAGGCCTAGTGCACACCAGAGCGGTTCTGCTGCAGTTTGCGATCCACTTGCGGGTGCGGATACGCTAGGGTAATGTATTTCAATGGGCTGGTGCACACCAGAGCGGGAGGCGTTTTGCAGAAACGCATACTCCCGGGCTGCTGCAGATTTTGGATTGCGGATGCGTTTCTGCCTCAATGTTAAGTATAGGAAAACCGCAAACCGCTCTGAAAAACGGCACTTCAGAGCGGTTTGCCAGGCGTTTTTTCTTACAGTAGCTGTTCAGTAACAGCTTTACTGTAACAATACATGAAATCTACTACACAAAAACGCTTCACAAAACCGCAAACTGCTAGCTGAAACGCTACAGAAAAATAAGAAAAAGCGTTTCAAAATCTGCTAGCATTTTGCGGATCTGCTAGCGTTTTTTGGTGTGCACCAGGCCTGAGTGAGGAAGAAGGGTAATATAAGGAATAACAATCAGCTAGGAACAAGCCTACAAGAGTCTAATTAAACTCTCCCTAGCAGAGTCTGTCAGCAGCTAGAACCTTGCCCTTTATAAGGGGGCAGATGGGGCTCCAAGAGTGAGTGTAGTCTGGTGACAATGTGCCTGCTGACTGTGATGTAGAGGGTCAAAGTTCTGCTCAATGGAGCATTATGGTGCGAAATAGGAGAAGTTCTCCTTCGCATGTGAGCCACCTAAAGTTCGCCTGGAACCGTTCGCGGGCGAACCGTTCGGGACATCTCTATATCGGAACACCACAAATGACCCCATTATAGAAAGAAGACACCCCAAGGTATTCCGTTAGGGGTATGGTGAGTTCATAGAAGATTTTATTTTTTGCCACAAGTTAGCGGAAATTGATTTTTATTGTTTTTTTCACAAGTGTCATTTCCGCTAACTTGTGACAAAAAAAATAAAATCTTCTATGAACTCACCATACTCCTAACGGAATACCTTGGGGTGTCTTCTTTCTAAAATGGGGTCATTTGTGGGGTTCCTATACTTTCCTGGCATTTTAGGGGCCCTAAACCGTGGGGAGTAGTCTTGAAACCAAATGTCTCAAAATGACCTGTGAAATCATAAAGGTACTCATTGGACTTTGGGCCCCTTAGCGCAGTTAGGGTGCAAAAAAGTGCCACACATGTGGTATTGCTGTACTCGGGAGAAGTAGTATAATGTGTTTTGGGGTGTATTTTTACACATACCCATGCTGGGTGGGAGAAATATCTCTGTAAATGGACAATTGTGTGTAAAAAAAAAAAATCAAAAAAATCTAATTTACAGAGATTTTTCTCCCACCCAGCATGGGTATGTGTAAAAATACACCCCAAAACACATTATATTATTTCTCCTGAGTACCGCGATACCACATGTGTGACCCTTTTTGCAGCCTAGGTGCGCTAAGGGGCCCAAAGTCCTATGAGCACCTTTAGGCTTTACAGGGGTGCTTACAATTTAGCACCCCCCAAAATGCCAGGACAGTAAACACACCCCACAAATGACCCCATTTTGGAAAGTAGACACCCCAAAGTATTCAGAGAGGGGCGTGGTAAGTCTGTGGCAGATTTATTTTTTGTTTGTCACAAGTTAGCAGAAATGGAAACTTTTTTTTATTTTTTGTCACAAAGTGTCATTTTCCACTAACTTGTGACAAAAAATAAAATCTTCTATGAACTCACCATGCCTCTTAGTGAATACTTTGGGATGTCTTCTTTCCAAAATGGGGTCATTTGGGGGGTATTTATACTATCCTGAAATTCTAGCACCTCATGAAACCTGACAGGTGCTCAGAAAAGTCAGAGATGCTTCAAAATGGGAAAATTCACTTTTTGCACCATAGTTTGTAAACGCTATAACTTTTACCCAAACCAATAAATATACACTTATTGGATTTTTTTTTTATCAAAGACATGTAGCACAATAAATTTGTATATATATACAAATATATATGTATATAGAAATTTTACTTTATTTGAAAAATGTCAGCACAGAAAGTTAAAAAAATATAATAAAAACTAAAAATCACAGCAGCAATCAAATAGCAGCAAAAGAAAGCTGTATTAGGGACAAGAAAGGGAGGTAAAATTCATTTAGGTGGTAGGTTGTATGACCGAGCAATAAACCGTTAAAGCTGCAGTGGTCTGAATGGAAAAAAAGTGTCTGGTCCTTAACCCATTCGCGTTCCGTCGTTTTTACTTGAGCAGTGTTCACCTCCCATTGATTAGCCTATAACTTTATCACTACTTATCACAATGAACTGATCTATATCTTGTTTTTTCCGCCACCAATTAGGCTTTCTTTGGGGGGTACATTTTGCTAAGAGCCACTTTACAGTAAATGCATTTTAACAGGAAGAATAAGAAAAAAACAAAAAAAATTCATTATTTCTCAGTTTTCAGCCATTACAGTTTTAAAATAATACATGCCTCCATAATTAATACTCACGTATTGTATTTGCCCATATGTCCCGGTTATTACACCATTAAAATTATGTCCCTATCACAATGTATGGCGACAATATTTTATTTGGAAATCAAGGTGCATTTTTTCCGTTTTCCATCTATCACTATTTACAAGTTTAAAATACAAAAAATATAGAAATATTTCATCTTTACATTGATATTTAACCACTTCAGGATTCTGCGTACGCTTAAGTACGCCCCTGAATCCTGAAGTGGTTTCCATTGGAGCGGCCGTTCCATGTCAGTTCACGGAGGGCGTCTCCGTGAACACCCTGCGAGCCTCCGATCGCGGCTCGCAGGGTAAATGTAAACACGCGGGGAAGATCTTTCCCGCTGTTTACATACATACGGCGCTGCTGCGGCACAGCGCCGTAGAGGAGATCGGCGATCCCCGGCCTCTGATTGGCCGGGGATCGCCAGCATCTGATAGGCTGAAGCCTATCTGAGGCGGCGCAGGACGGAAATCCGTCCTGCGCCGCTCACAGGGGGAGGGAGAGTGAGGGAAGGGGAAGGAGGCCAGAAAGCACTGCGGATGGGGGCTTTGAAGAGCCCCCCCCCCGCAAGCGCAAACAGCCGGCGGCGATCAGACCCCCCCAGCAGGACATCCCCCTAGTGGGGAAAAAAGGGGGGAAGTCTGATCGCCCTGCCTGCTATCTGATCTGTGCTGCGGGCTGAAGAGCCCTCGCAGCACAGATCAGCAAAACCACCCGGAACCCGGAAGTTTAAACCCTTAGGTAAATATTTACATTTTTTTTTTATTGTAATGTTTGTTTGTTTTTTTTATATTAAACATTTTATTTGGGTATTTTTGGGAGGGTGGGATGTAAACAATAGTTTTATAATGTAAATGTGTGTTTAGTTTTATTTTTTTTTACTTTTAGTTGTAGTTTTACTTTTTGGCCACAAGATGGCGGCCATGAGTTTATTTACATGACGTCACTCTAAGCGTAACATACTTTAACATGCTTTAACATGGGGGAGGCAACAGCCAGAAAAAGCTAGGCTTCCGAGAGAAGCTGTCGCTTTTTCAGCGGGGGAGAGGAATCCGTGATCGGGCACCATAGCCCGATTCACTGATTGCCTGGCTAACGAACCGCGGGCCGGGAGCGCGATCGGCCACGGGAGCGCGCATGGTTCCTGGACGTAGTTTCTACGTCCAGGAACTAAAATAGGTTAAAGGACTTACGAGGCCAAAATCCTTAAAAAAGTGAAGTACCTGGAAGATGTTTAAATGCACGGAGAATGCCGTCCGCGCCCTTCGTGCAGTTCCACCGGGTCCCCTTCCTGAATGCGCCCCCCGTACCAAGCGCGACCCCACAGGCTGATATGGCCGCTGGAGCTGGCAGCGGCTGCGCAGTCCGCATTGCCCCGAGTGCGGCTGCGCAGCTCTAGGGCCAACCCCTCCAAACCACGCACTGTAGCTCCGGCGGCCATATTAGGAGCGGCATGAGAGCCCGACCCGGCCTGTGGGGTCGTGATCGGCACGGGGGGGCGCTTTCAGGAAGGGGACCTGGCGGAACTGCACGGAGGGCGTGGACGGCGTCCTCCGTGCATTTAACCACTTGATGACCCACCCTTTACCCCCCCTTAAGGACCAGCGTGGTTTTTAGTGATCTGTGCTGGGTGGGCTCTACAGCCCCCAGCACAGATCAGGGTGCAGGCAGAGAGATCAGATTGCCCCCCTTTTTTCCCCCCTATGGGGATGATGTGCAGGGGGGGTCTGATCTCTTCTGCCTGCGTGTGGCTGGCGGGGGGGCACCTCAAAGCCCCCCTCCGCGGCGAAATTCCCCCCTCCCTCTCCTACCTGTTCCCCCCCCCCGGTGATCGAGGCTGCACAGGACGCTATCCGTCCTGTGCAGCCAGTGACAGGACGTCCCCTGTCACATGGCGGCGATCCCCGGCCGCCGATCTGCCTTACGGCGCTGCTGCACAGCAGCGCCGTACAAATGTAAACAAAGCGGATTATTTCCGCTTGTGTTTACATTTAGCCTGCGAGCCGCCATCGGCGGCCCGCAGGCTATTCACGGAGCCCCCCGCCGTGATTTGACAGGAAGCAGCCGCTCGCGTGAGCGGCTGCTTCCAGATTAATCAGCCTGCAGCTGGCGACGCAGTACTGCGTCGCTGGTCCTGCAGCTGCCACTTTGCCGACGCACGGTATAAGCGTGCGGTCGGCAAGTGGTTAAACATCTTCCAGGTACTTCACTTTTTTAAGGATTTTGGCCTTGTAAGTCCTTTAAGGGGTTTTATGACTGCAGTCCTTAAGTGGTTAACATGGGTCCAGTCAAAAAGAATGTATTGCGGTCTTATTGGTCTACGCACCCATTACATCACATGCCCATGTTCTCTGCTGCCATGTCCAGGTCATGATTTGAGAACATCCCACGCTTCCTGCACTTCAGTGCCAATACAACCTGTCATCTAAGAGGCCACTGGGCTTATGACCGGTTCCACAAAATTCAACTGCTCATAGACCACCTGTCATCAAAATTTGCAGATGCTTATACCCCTGAACAGTCATTTTGAGGCATTTAGTTTCCAGACTACTCTTCACGGTTTTAGGTCTCTAAAATGTCAGGGCAGTATATGAATCCCACAAGTGACCCCATTTTAGAAAGAAGACACCCCAAGGTAGTCGATTAGGTGTATAGTGAGTTCATAGAAGATTTTATTTTTTGTCACAAGTTAGTGGAAAATGACACTTTGTGAAAAAAACAATAAAAATCAATTTCCGCTAACTTGTGACAAAAAAATAAAATCTTGTATGTACTCACCATACTCCTAACGGAATACCTTGGGGTGTCTTCTTTCTAAAATGGGGTCACTTGTGGGGTTCCTAAACTGCCCTGACATTTTAGGGGACCTAAACCGTGAGGAGTAGTCTGGACTCTGGAAACCAAATGCCTCAAAATGACCTGTGAAATTCTAAAGGTACTCATAGGACTTTGGGCCCCTTAGCGCACCTAGGCTGCAAAAAAGTGCCACACATGTGGTATCGCCGTACTCAAGAGAAGTAGTATAATGTGTTTTGGGGTGTATTTTTACACATACACATGCTGGGTGGGAGAAATATCTCTGTAAATGGACAATTGTGTGTAAAAAAAAAATCAAATTTAGCACCCCCCAAAATGCCAGGACAGTAAACACACCCCACAAATGACCCCATTTTGGAAAGTAGGCACCCCAAAGTATTCAGAGAGGAGCATGGTGAGTCCGTGGCAGATTTCATTTTTTTTTTGTCACAAGTTAGCAGAAAGGGAAACGTTTGGTTTTTTTAGTCAAAAAAGTGTCATTTTCCGCTAACTTGTGACAAAAAAATAAAATCTTCTATGAACTCACCGTGCCTCTCAGTGAATACTTTGGGATGTCTTCTTTCCAAAATGGGGTCATTTGGGGGGTATTTATACTATCCTGGAATTCTAGCACCTCATGAAACCTGACAGGTGCTCACAAAAGTCAGAGATGCTTCAAAATGGGAAAATTAACTTTTTGCATTGTAATAACGCTATAACTTTTACCCAAACCAATAAATATACACTTATTGGATATTTCTTAATCAAAGACATGTAGCACAATAAATTTGGACATAAATGTATATAGAAATTTTACTTTATTTGAAAAATGTCAGCACAGAAAGTAAAAAAAAATCCTTTTTTTTTTGACAAAATTCATGTCTTTTTTGATGAATATAATAAAAACTAAAAATCACAGCAGCAATCAAATAGCACCAAAAGAAAGCTGTAGTAGTGTCAAGAAAAGGAGGTACAATTAATTTAGATAGTAGGTTGTATGACCGAGCAATAAACCGTTAAAGCTGCAGTGGTCTGAATGGAAAAAAAGTGTCTGGCCCTTCTGTGGTTAAAGCTAACACTCAGTCTGTGGGTCATTCATAACCTTAAAAAATTTAGATTTATATGGGTTAGAACTTTAATAGGAATGTAAAAAGAGTTTTTTTTTTTCACATACATTCCCTCCTGTCTTCTGGGATTTGTTCAGCACTGCCTCTTTTACTTACAAAAGACAACTTTTTTTTTTTCAGCCAGGAGTTTTGTCATTTCTGTCATAATACCTTACTCTATTTCTTTCTTTTTGTGCATGTGTTACATCTTTTGTGTGCTAAGGCTTGCATTAGCGGTAGGCAATCTAATTTGTATTGCTCATTTTTCTGCACCATTCATAAGGTTCTCCCCCTGCTGTCTGCCCGATTCTGCTCTTTTGTCCGTGTTGATAGCTTAGTTTTGCTCCCTCCTCTTCGGGTTTCCCTGCACGCTGGGCTTATTTTTGCACTCCACAGATTAGCAGAGCTATAATTGGAACGTTGTTCAAATAATACCATATGATCGATATGGAGACAGCGGGGTGGAGGACCAGTTACTACATTACATTCTTGCCATATGATGGCAAACAGCAGTATGTCTCATGGCCCACCCTATTAATGGGCTGTGTGTAGTACAGGCATACTATGGAATTGCTGTTGTATTAATGTGAAATGAGGTGGCTATTACTTTCTGTCTCTTAATTCAGGGGCTCGTGTTGTAAAGGTAACTGCCTCTACTCTGCAAGGTTACACAAATAAATTGAGGGCATAGAAAGATGTATTATTTACTCTTATATAATAGCAGCTTTTCCCCGTAATTATTTACATGCATAGAACCTTTTATATCTGCATATGTTTTGAGTTTGTGTCCTTGGGTGCAAGCCTTGGCAAAGGACTGCCTGACTGATTAACTGGGAAATTACAACATATAAAAAGACCCTGAACAGAGTACAAAAATGAAAATTGGCACTTACCTGGGGCTTCCTCCAGCCTCCTGTAGCCCGTGAGGTCCCTCGGCATCTTCAGTCCCTTCCATGTTCCTGTTGGCGGCCCCGTTAATGTTATATCAAATTTTTACACAGGTGTCTGCTTATAAATACAATTTTTATTACTACACATACTGCATACAAAAACCCTCAACCCCCATTAAAATGGCCTAATTGGGTTGTATACTTTTGGACCCATACACAGCCAGCTGTGTCATTTACTCAGCCTCTTTCACACCGCACTCAACCTGAAAGTTCGTACTACTCCCGGGAGCAATTTATTTTCTGCAGCTGCCAGTTGATTGCCCTTAGATATTGCAAAGCCTCAGTTTAAAGTGCAGTTCATTTCCACAGCATCAGCTTAGTTACTATATATAAGCCTTAAATTAATTGGCTATGCAGTCACAGTTCCTTTAATAGGCCTCTCTCCATCTAGATATACAGTATATCACAGGAGTTTCCCAACTGCGCTTTCAGCCAAGTCCAAGGTTGCTTTGTGTCAGATGATAAACGTTGCACTAGGCTTGCGGCACAGCGTTATAGTTATGCCCGAGAGGGCTCTCACCACCTCCACGGGCTGCAACAATATTCCTCCGCCGGCTCTCCACCACGCTCGGCTTCTCAGCTGTATGTGTTTTCACCGCGTCCCTGCAGCTCTCTCAGCCGCCAGACCAGCGTATTGAGCTGTAGCTGCTGGTTGCTGGTATGTTCGCTCAGATGACATCACCCTCTAGGCCACACCATATTAATGTGGCGTCTTTGGCCACACCCTGTTAATGTGGCGTCTTTGGCCAAAATCGTCTGCAACTCTACATGCGCTTCCGACTCAATCACATGCGCGTCGTCATTAGCCTCACATGTGCAGTTCTCAAAAGACTGAACTGCGCATGTGCTGGAGGTTTCCGGCAATGTGCACGTGATCGAGCCGGGAGCACATGTGCAGTTACGGATGACTTCGCTGCACTTAATTTTTGCACTTAATTTTTGTACTCTGCTCAGGGTCCCTTTTTTAAATTTTAAATACAGGTTTTCTAGATCTTAAGTTCTCAATGTGTGGTACTTATGTCCCGGGGATACTAGAATTTGCCATGGACAATCCATTACATTAAAGAGAACCCGAGGTGGGGGGGCAGATGGGACACACAGGCATGTTCTCTGCCTCATGACATGCCTCTGTCCCACCAGACCACTGCTCTCTGCTCCCCCCACCGCCGCACTATCGCACTATAGCCGCCCCCCCATCCCCCCCCCTCCCCAAGATTAGCGACAATATCTGTCGCTATCTCGGAGGTAAACACAGGGAGAGGAATTCCCTGTTCCAAACACTCACCAGGGGTGTTCCTGCAGAGTTTCCAGACCTGCCGTTGGGCAGGTCGCTCTCCCTGGCCACGCCCCCTGATGCTCCCCCACCTCCCTTCACGCTGTGAGAGACTCTCCTCGCAGCATTGTGACCTATAGGTCGAGAAAGTCTTTTTAAGTTTTAACATTAAAGAAATGATACATCCTATATAAACAAACCCAAATAAGTATTTATAGTCAATTAAATTAGATTGTAAGCCTTTGGCAGGGTCCTCCCTTCCCCAGTGTTTTCTACATTGTATGCTCCTTTCCTATGACCTCCTCATACTTTAATTACTGGAACTACCTAACTTTGTGTTATAACCCAGTTATGTTACTTCTGTCATCCTTTGTACTATTGTATGTATTTATTGTCCAGCGCTGCATAATATGTTAGTGCTTTATAAATACAATAATATTTAAAAGCCTCAGGGAAAGTTTTTACTAACCGCTATGGAGCACATCCTATGAATATACATGCGTTCAAAACACAGATTAGGTAAGAGCTCATTTCCAAGCAGCACCTTTTTAACCACATAAGGAGCACAGTCTTTTCGCCCCTTTTTTTCCATTCAGACCACTGCAGCTTTCACAGTTTATTGCTCGGTCATACAACCTACCACCTAAATGAATTTTACCTCCTTTTCTTGACACTAATACAGCTTTCTTTTGGTGCTATTTGATTGCTGCTGCAATTTTTAGTTTTTATTATATTCATCAAAAAAGACATGAATTTTGTCAAAAAAATGATTTTTTTTTTAACTTTCTGTGATAAAATTTGTCAAATAAAGTAAAATTTCTGTATACATTTTTGTCCAAATTTATTGTGCTACAAGTTATTGCATTTACAAACTATAGTGCAAAAAGTGAATTTTCCCATTTTGAAGCATCTCTGACTTTTCTGAGCACCTGTCATGTTTCATGAGGTGCTAGAATTCCAGGATAGTATAAATACCCCCCAAATGACCCCATTTTGGAAAGAAGACATCCCAAAGTATTCACTGAGAGGCATGGTGACTTCATAAAAGATTTTATTTTTTGTCACAAGTTAGTGGAAAATGAAACTTTGTGACAAAAAAAAAAAAAGTTTCCATTTCTGCTAACTTGCGACAAAAAAAAAAATGAAATCTGCCACGGACTCACCATGCTCCTCTCTGAATACCTTGAAGTGTCTACTTTCCAAAATGGGGTCCTTTGTGGGGTGTGTTTACTGTCCTGGCATTTTGGGGGGTGCCTAATTGTAAGCACCCCCGTAAAGCCTTAAGGTGCTCATTAGACTTTTGGCCCCGTAGCGCAGTTGGGCTGCAAAAAAGTGCCACACATGTGGTATTGCCGTACTCAGAAGAAGTAGTATAATGTGTTTTAGGGGTGTATTTTTACACATACCCATGCTGAATGGGAGAAATATCTCTGTAAATGACAATGTTTTGATTTTTTTTACACAAAATTGTCCATTTACAGAGATATTTCTCCCACCCAGCATGAGTATTGTAACGATTGCGGAACTTTCTCCGTGATCAGCGCACAACGCGTGCGCTGACACGGCGGAAATCCTCCACAAGCGTATAATTGCAGGCACCCAGCAAAAGGTGCTACGCACCCGTAGAGGGAAATTCCTGTGGGCAGATGGCGCTGGGGAGTGCAGAGGAACCAATCCTCTGTACCTCCACAAATGCCAGACAGGAATTGTACGAAGCACAGAACGCAATCGCAAGAGAGGCGATTGCGAATGAGAACGAGCAAAGGGGCAGGTTGTATGTGTGTGCGCCAACCTAGTCGCCACCCCGCGATAGCGCACACACAACAGCAGATACGAAACAGAAACGCAACCGCAAGAAAGGCGATTGCCAAAAGTGACACAAGGCAGATCAGAACAGAATACGAGGATAGCAAAGGCACAGCAAATCATACAATGAGGAGATACGGAAAATAACAAATGCTAACTGAACGCGAACACCGCACTCATTCGCAACAGTGCACGCATTCATGCGCGGTCTCCACGTGATAAGCACAATAGAGACAAGCACGCCTAACTAACCATCGACAGACAAACATGTAACAGAGGACGCGAGCGCTTGCTTAACGGTTACCTCACCGAGCCTCCAGCAAGCGTTCGTAGCAGACAAGACAGACACACGAAAACAGGGACAAGCGAGAGATAGGATCCACAGCACTAGCGGAAAGTGGCTAGCGCGATCCAAGAAGACAGAACAGAAGGATCCACAGCACCAGCACAGGACGCCAGCGCGATCCAGCTACAGAGTAGCAGAACAGAAGGATCCACAGCACTAGCGGAAAGTGGCTAGCGCGATCCAAGGAGACAGAACAGAAGGATCCACAGCGCTAGCGCAAGATGCCAGCACGATCCAAGTGAGACAGATCAGAAGAGATAGCTGGTAGCAACCGCTGCACCAGCTATACTCCAAGAACAGAGATCAGAACCATTTCCTGTCGACCACCGCTGGGACAGGACAATAGCAACAGAACAAACAAACAGATAAGCAATCCTAACTGCACTAAGGAAACCTGCCTAGTGCAGTTTTCCAGGAATTACTCTAAGCTGATCTTCAAACAGAGAGTAAGGCTGACACTCCTCCAGGCGTGTTACACAGGACTAAATCCTTATGACCAGCCAAGCATTGTGGGAAACACATAGTACTTATAGTACACGCCTCCAATGAATGTGGCCAGGCAATTTGCATGACAACGTATGCAAATTCCTCAGCAAGCACAAGCTGCAAAACTGACAGAAGCTCTTCTTTCCAGAGTCCTGCAGCATGCAAACCTAAACAATGGCCAAAAAGCTGCCTGCCTGCACAGGCAGCCGAGCAAATCATTACAGTACCCCCCCCCCCCCCTCCAGGGTCGAATTCCAGACAACCCTCAAAACTGCTATTAGCAAAAGACTCCAACCGAAGACTCATGAAGGTCGGGACAGCCCGACAAGGTCCAATTTCAGAGTCAGTCCACCGAAACCGACCTCATCGGAAACAGAAGCCACCGAAACATGCCCATCAGCACTAGAAGTCTCAGCGTAACACCCATCAGGACTGTGGATACCAGAGAAGAAGCCATTGACACCCTCCAGACAACACCCACCACCTTCCAAGGAGCGTCCGAAAATACCAAATCTGCCACAAAACGCGTTCGAAGTGTCTCTTTCAAAACAAAAGCCGCTGTTGATCGTATTCAGGGTACCAAGCAAAACTTCTCTCGGAATCTCCCAGAACGCCTTGAAGCTCCGCAGAGATTCCAAGAAGCCAGAACGCTCACCAGGCTCACATGGAGAGCTACCAAGCACCCCCATGGAACCTATGACAGTTCCAGATTCAGAATTAGCAGGACAACCATCAAGATCAGGACTTTCAGAGACCACTTCTGGGCATGCAAGCAGGCAGGCTAAATCAGAACATGTCTCCACTAAGGAAGCATCTGAGTACGCTGGTAACCGAGGCACACTTGGGCTTTCTGGGTCACAGAGCACACTGGGGTACACCAGCACAGGAGAAACCTCAGGACACGTCGGGGAACTGTCAACCTCAGAGTCCGGCACGACCAGACCAAAACCAGGACCGGGCAGAAAATCATCACGAGTAGAGGTCACAGGTACTGGTATTTCAAAAGAAGACTCGGTCTCAGGATTAGTAATCTCAATGACTGTAATGGTATCTGACAGAAATTCATCATTGACTACACATGACTGAAGCTCCACCAGAGCTGAAAAGGTAGCCAGCAAGGCAGCAATGCCTACGGAAGAGGGCAACACCTCAGAAGGACTTGGGGGGCAGGAGACATCTCCCACAAGTTCTGCACTCTTTGGGAGGAACTCGGAGACCTCCAGAACATCAAACAAGACCTCAGGAACATCATTTTCCAGGTTTTCTAAGAAGAATTCTGAACTATCCATGTTACAGGGCAAAACTGGAACTTTATTTTGTGAACAGGGCAGATGTCCCAGGAATGGTTCCACCATAACCTGAGACTGAACTTCATCATAATTGGTGGGATGTACAGGAATATTTACTGGAACACACACTGACTCCCTAACTTCATTCTCACTGTACCCAGAATTCTGTGTGGCAGTCAAACTAGCTTGAAACTCCAAAACTGCAGAAAAACAGGTGAGTATAGTGGCAATACCTAGACGAGCCTCTAGGGACACTGCAGGGGATTCTAAGCAAGGCCACATTGACTCATCCAGAGTACAGGGTGCAGAATCAGCACTTCCCTCAGAGCAAGAAAGGGGCTCACAAACGTCAGTGTGAAAGGAAAACATGTTTTCATTCATGGTACAGGGCAGGTTCATAGAAAGCGTCTCTGAATAAGGCAAAGAAGGTTCAGCATCAGATTCGCAAAACCGAAGTGCTGTCTCACTCCTAGATTCGGCTAACAATGGCGAATCCGAGGAACCAGAACGCAAAACCTGCGAATCAAAATTCACTTTAGGTTGTGAAACTGACACTTCCATAGCGCAAACCTCCGCGATCTGCGGAGCAGACTGCAAGGCATCTATGACCGAAACTCTGGAGCAACTGTCACCAGGCAACGGGTTCTTACAGGTGTGAACAGGGTGAGACAGAGACTCATCTGTAGAAGAAATAGCGACATCAACAGGATAAACTTTATTAGGCATAATAATTTTACTTTTGACGCTGCATAGTCGAGAAATTTTCCCCATAGCAGGGTCACAGACGGAAGATCTCAAAGATCTGTTTCTAAATGACAAAGGATCCCACACATCCTTGAGGAAACCGGCAGACTCATGCCGATCACAATCTGCAGGAACATCCGAGAAACAGGCTTCTGATCGCACAGATTCAAACTGCACACTGTCAGGAGCGAATCCTTTAGGATTCGCAGAGGAATCAACCACAGCGGCACACTCATTCATTTCAGATTGCACAAAGTCAAGACTCTCATGCTTTACCCCAGAAAGGCAGGAACAACAACGATGTCTCTTTATTGGAATCAATTGGTTGGTGTGTGTGCAACTCATCCAAAATCGTCTGCCACACATAAATCACCAGATCCACATCACCCTCGTCACATTCATCGGAATCAATCAGAAGGTACATAGAATCGAGACAAGCATTCAAGACATCTTCGCTTTTTGCGATATAGAAATCGCAAAAGGCTTTCCAATCAAAATCGAATTCCTCCAGCAAGGCCCCAACATCCCAGGAAGCAAATGGGGGTTCAAACAGGCCAGTATCCAGATAATCTCCATAGGGGTGGAGTTCAGGAAAAAGACCAGTTTTTTTAACTGCTTTAATATAGTGTGCGATCCTACCTATAGCAGGATCCACATAAGCTTTGGATTGGGGCAAAAAGGCCGGAGACGGAACAACATCATTATAAACATCAATAGGGAGTGTTTTATTCCGATGCTTGCGTTTTTTAGTTTTTCTCTTTTTAGCCACTTTGCATGTCTGCTGTTTAAAACCTGAAGTGGCAACAGACACATTGAACTGATTGTCATACTGAAAAGTTTTGCATGGAAGGGAAAGATCAGCTGACTTATCAGCAGCTACACATTCAATCAGAGCAGGTGGTAAGCCAGGCAGTTTAAACCAGTGAGAGAATATCACTGCAAGCAACTGATACAGATTACCATTCCAAGAATTATTTTTTAGAACATCATATGCCCAGGTGAACAAATCGTCTTTTAAGAGCATATAGGCAAACTGAAGAGCCGACGTAGACGGATCAGTAATCTGAAAGGTGGGATTCAGACAAAACCTCACACATTCAGAAAGAAATTCCGCTTTGGTCTCTGCCTTTTAAAGCTCTTAAAGACACAGGACCCAAACTCGCCAAAATCGTACAAATCGGAAATTCCGTCTACACTGGGGTTTTGGGTTGGGCTGGTCATACTGTAACGATCGTGGAACTTTCTCCGTGATCAGCGCACAACACGTGCGCTGACACGGCGGAAATCCTCCACAAGCGTATAATTGCAGGCACCCAGCAAAAGGTGCTACGCACCCGTAGAGGGAAATTCCTGTCGGCAGATGGCGCTAGGGAGTGCAGAGGAACCAATCCTCTGTACCTCCACAAATGGCAGACAGGAATTGTACGAAGCGCAGAACGCAATCGCAAGAGAGGCGATTGCGAATGAGAACGAGCAAAGGGGCAGGTTGTATGTGTGTGCGCCAACCTAGTCGCCACCCCGCGACAGCGCACACACAACAGCAGATACGAAACAGAAACGCAACCGCAAGAAAGGCGATTGCCAAGTGACACAAGGCAGATCAGAACAGAATACGATGATAGCAAAGGCACAGCAAATCATACAATGAGGAGATACGGAAAATAACAACTGCTAACTGAACGCGAACACCGCACTCATTCGCAACAGTGCACGCGTTCATGCGCGGTCTCCACGTGATAAGCACAATAGAGACAAGCACGCCTAACTAACCATCGACAGACAAACATGTAACAGAGGACGCGAGCGCTTGCTTAATGGTTACCTCACCGAGCCTCCAGCAAGCGTTCGTAGCAGACAAGACAGACACACGAAAACAGGGACAAGCGAGAGATAGGATCCACAGCACTAGCGAAAGTGACTAGCGCGATCCAAGAAGACAGAACAGAAGGATCCACGGTACTAGCGCAGGATGCTAGTGTGATCCAGGTACAGAGTAGCAGAACAGAAGGATCCACAGCACTAGCGGAAAGTGGCTAGCGCGATCCAAGAAGACAGAACAGAAGGATCCACAGCACCAGCGCAGGACGCCAGCGCGATCCAGGTACAGAGTAGCAGAACAGAAGGATCCACAGCACTAGCGGAAAGTGGCTAGCGCGATCCAAGGAGACAGAACAGAAGGATCCACAGCGCTAGCGCAAGATGCCAGCACGATCCAAGTGAGACAGATCAGAAGAGATAGCTGGTAGCAACCGCTGCACCAGCTATACTCCAAGAACAGAGATCAGAACCATTTCCTGTCGACCACCGCTGGGACAGGACAATAGCAACAGAACAAATAAACAGATAAGCAATCCTAACTGCACTAAGGAAACCTGCCTAGTGCAGTTTTCCAGGAATTACTCTAAGCTGATCTTCAAACAGAGAGTAAGGCTGACACTCCTCCAGGCGTGTTACACAGGACTAAATCCTTATGACCAGCCAAGCATTGTGGGAAACACATAGTACTTATAGTACACGCCTCCAATGAATGTGGCCAGGCAATTTGCATGACAACGTATGCAAATTCCTCAGCAAGCACAAGCTGCAAAACTGACAGAAGCTCTTCTTTCCAGAGTCCTGCAGCATGCAAACCTAAACAATGGCCAAAAAGCTGCCTGCCTGCACAGGCAGCCGAGAAGATCATTACAGGTATGTGTAAAAATACACCGCAAAACACATTAGACTACTTCTCCTGAGTACGACAATACCACATGTGTGACACTTTTTTGCACCCTAACTGCGCTAAGGGGCCCAAAGTCCAATGAGTACCTTTAGGATTTCACAGGTCATTTTGAGACATTTGGTTTCAAGACTACTCCCCACGGTTTAGGGCCCCTAAAATGCCAGGACAGTATAGGAACCCCACAAATGACCCCATTTTAAAAAGAAGACACCTCAAGGTATTCTGTTAGGAGTATGGTGAGTTCATAGATTTTATTTTTTGTCACAAGTTAACGGAAAATGACACTTTGTGAAAAAAACAATAAAAATCAATTTCCGCTAACTTGTGACAAAAAATAAAATCTTCTATGAACTCACCATACTCCTAACAGAATACCTTGGGGTGTCTTCTTTCTATAATGGGGTCATTTGTGGGGTTCCTATACTGCCCTGGCATTTTAGGGGCCCTAAACCGTGAGGAGTAGTCTTGAAACCAAATGTCTCAAAATGACCTGTGAAATCCTAAAGGTACTCATTGGACTTTGGGCACCTTAGCGCAGTTAGGGTGAAAAAAAGTGCCACACATGTGGTACCAACGTACTCAGGAGAAGTAGTATAATGTGTTTTGGGGTGTATTTTTACATATACCCATGCTGGGTGGGAGAAATATCTCTGTAAATGACAATTTTTTGATTTTTTTTACACACAATTGTCCATTTACAGAGATATTTCTACCACCCAGCATGGGTATGTGTAAAAATACACCCCAAAACACATTATACTACTTCCCCTGAGTACGACAATACCACATGTGTGACACTTTTTTGCAGCCTAGGTGCGCTAAGGGGCCCAACGTTCAATGAGTATCTTTGGGATTTCACAGGTCATTTTGAGACATTTGGTTTCAAGACTACTCCTTATGGTTTAGGGCCCCTAAAATGCCAGGGCTGTATAGGAACACCACAAATGACCCCATTTTAGAAAGAAGACACCCCAAGGTATTCTGTTAGGAGTATGGTGAGTTCGTAGAAGATTTTATTTTTTGTCACTAATTAGCGGAAATTGATTTTTATTGTTTTTTTTCACAAAGTGTCATTTTCCGCTAACTTGTGACAAAAAACAAAATCTTCTATGAACTCACCATACTCCTAATGGACTACCTTGGGGTGTCTTCCTTCTAAAATGGAGTCATTTGTGGGGTTCCTATACTGTCCTGGCATTTTAGGGACCCTAAACTGTGAGGAGTAGTCTTGAAACCAAATGTCTCAAAATGACCTGTGAAATCCTAAAGGTGTTCATTGCACGTTGGGCCCCTTAGCCCACCTAGGCTGCAAAAAAGTGTCACACATGTGCTATCGCCGTACTCAGGAGACGTAGTATAATGTGTTTTGGGGTGTATTTTTACACATACCTATGCTGGGTGGGAGAAATCTCTCTGTAAATTGACAATTGTGTGTAAAAAAATAAAAAAAATCTAATTTACAGAGCTATTTCTCTCAATCAGCATGGGTATGTGTAAAAATACACCCCAAAACACATTACACTACTTCTCCTGAGTTCAGCGATACCACATGTGTGGCACTTTTTTTGCGTCCTAACTGCGCTAAGGGTCCCTTTAGGCTTTACAGGGGTGCTTACAATTTAGCACACACCCCCACTTGCCAGGACAGTTAACAAACCCCACAAATGACCCAATTTTGGAAAGAATTCACGCCAAGGTATTCCATGAGGAGCATGGTGAGTTCAAAGAAAATTTTATTTTTTGTCACAAGTTAGCGGAAAATGACACTGTTGTGAAAAAAAAAACAAAAAAAAAAACAACAACAATTTCTGCTAACTTGTGACAAAAAATAAAATCTTCTATGAACTCACCATGCACCTCACGGAATACTTTGGGGTGTCCTCTTTCCAAAATGGCCTCATTTGTGGGGTCTGTCCTGGCATTTTAGGGTCTCTGCAATCATTACATGTATGGCCAGTATTAGGAATTTCTGCTATACTCCTTATATTGGGCATACGGGTAATGCACTCTGGGCTGAAAGGAAAAATGAACGTCAAACAATCAATCAATCAATGTGCATGAAAAAATATCTGCCAAAAAATGTGAAAAAAAGGAGGGGAAGGCATCTGCCAGGACATATGAGCTGCCACCCAAAAACGTCCAAACCCACTCAGCTCGTATGCCCTGGCAAACTCGATTTCTCCATTCACACTGATCGATGTGGATGAACAAATCATTGCCAGAGTTCTTTTTTGATACAAAGTGCTTGCCAAAGCATAGAAACTCCAACACTGCCCCTCAGCTCATATGCCTCGGCAAACGTATCTTTTTTACTGCGGAGGAGAAATCTCGTCCTGCAGCGCTGCATGCACCGACTTGTGTGTAATCTGACAGACGCACAATGCTTCTGTCAGGATGCACCATCAGTGCTGCAGCTGGTTGGTCAGTTGCTCGGTCCACCTGGAAGGGTTATGAATGGAAAAAAAGAGAAAAAAACAAAAAAAAACAAAACAAAAATCGTGTCCTGGACATGGCAGCAGAGTACAAGGGAACGTGATGTGCTGGGTCCGTAGACCAATAAGACCAGAACACATTCTGTTTTGACTAGTCCCATGTGAAGGAGGAGGCCCAAAAAAATTTTAAGTTCAGAAACTTGTACTGGTTTCCACCGAAAAGGCTGGGCAAATCCTGGGTGATGAACAGATAGAAAAAGTCTAGGGCCGATCCTAGAATATCTGTCTCCACCTGGACTCCAGACTGGGTGGTGAAAGAGGGCAGTACGGGTGTGGCGGAATCAGGGGAATGCCAATCAGGATTTGCCAGCACCACTGGTAAACTAGGGGTCGTACGGGCCCGTCTTCTTGGTGGCTGCGACCGGGATCTTACTGCACGTGCCACCGAACCAGTTTCAACTTCCATGCTTGTGCTCGCCACTTCACCAGGGTATAAGGAAGCACTGGTGCTAAGTCCAGGAGATGCTGTGCTGCTGGTGCCTGCCTCACCATTGAAATATCATACCAGCACTAGCACCACTCTGCTGCCCTTGAGGCAGATCCTGCGCCACCTGCAGTCCAGTGACATGGGATGTGGTGCGCCTGGCTCTAGCCGGGACCTCATCCTCGTTATCGCTATCGGTCAGTGAACCACTGCTCTCTACAGGTTCAAACTCTGACCCAGAAGATTCGTCGAATGAGTCGTCCCAATCGTCCTCATCCGACTGGGCCATGTACCTGAACACCTCATCATCGGAATACCCCTTTCTTGCCATGGTGGACTGTTAAATTTAGGGGGTATTCCTCTGAGACTACCCAGAAAAAAGAGCACCTACCTAGCAAAAGGGAGTACTTGAGAAGCAGAAAGCTGTGGTCACTGAGTTTTGATAAAAAAAAAATAAATCAAAACTGATCTTTACAGTGCCACAGCTATTGTACAGTGTTTTTTGCAGTGATCAGAAAAAAAAATTCTGTCACTGCGGAGGGGCAGGCTGAACGCAAGTGCAGGCGAACGATCAGGCCTGATCGGGCAAACACTGCATTTTTTTAGTGGATCCTAGTGACCCTAATATAGATCTGACTGCGATCAGTAATGATCCCTTACAGAAACTATATAGTACCAATGTTGATTAGCGACAGTGATGACGCTATTTAGTGACTGTGGTGCAGTGGGCTGAGCACTAACTGACACTAACAAAGGGGCCTAGCTAACTGGCCTAACTGTTAACACTAGTGATACTAAAAAAGTGACAGTTTTCACTGATCACTGTTTTTAGATCACTAGGATAGTGACAGGGGGGTGATCTGGGGTGGGGTGGGGGGATTGGGGGTGATGGCGAGTGGGGAATCAGAGGAAATCAGAAAAAATCACTGGACAATCAAAGCCAATCACGAGAAAACAAAGCCAATCAAAGCCAATCACAAGGTAATCAAAGGCAATCACAGGGCAATCGCAGGCCAATCACAGGGTACTCAAATCACGGTACAATCAAAGCCAATCACGAGAAAACAAAGCCAATCACAGGCCAATCAAAGCCAATCAAAGGCCAATCACAGGGCAATCACAGCCAATCATGGGGCACTCAAATCGGCGGCGGGCGATCAGGGGGTCTATGTGGCAAAATTGTGTGTGTGTGTGTGTGTGCTTACTTACATGGCTGCCGTCCTCTCTGATGATCGCACGACGAAGAGACCATAAGAGGAGGAGTTTCTCCGCCTGTAAAAATCATGCCAAGCAAATGATCATTTATCAAATTAATTTGTTGGATACATGATAAAAAAAAGGAAATAGAAGAGTGGCGTAATTTTTGTTTATAGGGTGTGATGTAACACCTATCCAGATCCGGTAATTTATTAGTGCCTAATCCCTTTTTATAATTACATGAACAATAGCCTAAATAGCATAATACTGGTCTGTGAGGAGGTATTATTGTATTCATGCATTAGTGTGGTTTCCTAGTAGCATGTTGTGAGATGCCAGTGGGTATCTTGCCGTAGGCACCAGAATAGGCAGAAACAGCCCTGGTCTCTACAACAGAGGCAGGTATGCGCTGTTCTAGGTCCACATGTCAAAACTTGTTTGCATTCCTACTCCGTACTAAACAGTCTGGTTACTATATTTGTAGGGATATTATAAAATGGATGGAGCTGTACTATACTAAGGTTAGCAAAGATACACATATGGAGATGGAATTACAGACCTACTGGACTTTGTAAGGCAAATAATTTAAACTCCTGCACATGACAGAAGGAAAACATAGAGAAATGTACCCAGTATGTATGTAGAGAGTTTAGCCTGTCTAATTCCCCCTCATCATCTGTGTCTAATCATAAGTTGTAATTTGATCTCTCCCTGTGTCGCCTGACTGCCACAGCAGATGAGCTCATTTGAAAGCACAGGATGTTAAGTTATATGTCTGCTTCCATGAAAGCAGGAAGTAGAAACACTGAAGATTTATTTTATGATTTGTATCAGCTGTAACAAAGAAATGTTTTTCTTTAAAGGTTATTATGCTGTTGCGTATCTTTTAGAGCTTAGAGGAAGTTCTGAGTTCAGGTCTGCTTTAAATATACATTGTAAACCTACTTGCAGCAGTAATCTTAGGAATTCTTAGAAAGCAGACAATACCTTGATATTTTTAACACTTGTTGAAGATAGTACTTCACTGACAGTGAGTAGGAGAGTACAAATAAAACATGTCAATACATAATGAGTAGATACACAAACTAGAAGAGGACCTTGCACAATTTACCATTTTAGAAGGTAGTTGATGGGGCACATATGTATTATATTGGTGTCAAGTCTTGAAGCCCATTGGGTGGCTGCTGGCCAAAGGGGCAGCTGGACATGGAAAAGTTTTGCTGACTTTCTGCATATGGAAGAGGAGGCTGCAAATCGGGAACAGCACACGGAAGAGGAGAGCTGCTGTCCAAGGAAACTGTATATGAAAGAGGAGCTGTTGTTTAGAGGGGGAGGAACATGGAATGGGAGGCTAACTGCTGTGCTTGGAAGGAGAGCCACAACAATGTTGGCCTAGGGACAAAAAATAAGAAAAAAAAATACACATCCGGGCCTTGATTGGGGTAGATTGAAGTGTTTTGCGACTTCTTGTTTTTCTCTATTGCTGCATGGTGTGGGCATCATTTTATGTATTTCAGTGTGGAAAATATGCCTTAACAAGGGTTATGTACAGGCACAAGGCTCATGTTAGGGTTGTCAGGGCAAAAGTGGTTAGGAAAGTGTATGGTTAAAACTACACATAGCAGATGACTTTTATTAAAGGGTGTTTGTTTAATATTAAGTATATAGTTTGACTTTAAAAACTGTTTTATTCTTCTTGATGAGTTTTATTTTTTTTTTTTTTTTGTGTGTGGAGGAAGGTTGGGATCGGGGTACTATAAACATTCCTGCATCATTCATCAGTGCAAACCAGAACTTATAGTTCTAATGTGGGTCTAGGGCACAAGGAAAACAGATGTAGGCCCCCTGCACACTGCATGCGATTCCGATTCCGCTTTTTAATCGGTTTTTACATCCGATTCCGATTTTTAATCTTTACTGCATGCTGCATTTTTTTTATCTGTTTTTCTGTTGAATGTATTCAGGGAAAATCGGAATTGAAAATCGGGAACGGAATCGGAAAACGGATTTGCAGTGTGCAGGGAGCCGTACTCCTTATCCCTTTCACACTGACTTCACCCACCTCTGATACCAAGGCGAAGTTCAGGAAGGGACCACAGGACTTTATGCCCTAGTTCTTTATAAGCATTGATAACTGAGAATTTCTAACCAGTTGCAGAATTGTAATAGGTTATCTACAGTATTAAGCAGAGGGAGTGCTTAATTGGGCCTTGGCCTGTTCGGAGGACCTATAAAACTTGTCAATGGACAGCTTAAGAAAACCTCAAATTGAATCAAGTGGAAAAAAACAAAAAAAAACAAAAAACAAAATCCAAGTTTCTTGAGCTTAGGTCGGTCCTGCAAGTCCACTATACCGAAACACACAAATATCAAGAAATGTCAAATCTGGAATTCTGCCTTTTTCTTTGGAGCTACTGTAGCTGAGGGTTGTTTCTAATGGGCGAGGGAAGGAAAATAAAGGAGAGGACAAAGGCCTGTTTTAATTTAAAACAACAGTAATCTTTAGAATTTGGTAGGTGGTAATATGATTTTCGGGCTCTCTTAGCACCTTCAAGGTAGATATAGATGAGTTTATTAGCAGATCCAGTCAGTTTGATCAAATAAGAAACAAATGATTTTTTTCACTATAACTTAACTGTTCGATGAAAGGAAACCTGAAAATAGAAAAGGCTTTTAAACTAAATACATTGTTGGAAATAGTACTTAACTACAATTGCTTTTAGTGCTGCTTGTTTTCTTCAGGGTCTTCCCACCCTCCATTCCCTGTTCTGCCCAATAATAATAATAATCAACCTAATTGGCAGTTGTGGCAATGTACAAATGCAGTCTTACTGGGCATGCATGGTTCAGAACTTGCATGTGCCGAAAGGACAGAAGATGGGCATGAGTGCTTATTCTCAAGTACATTTTAACTGGGCATGCAAGAGTTTCATACCATGCATTCCCAGATTAAATGCACTTGTTCACAGCTCTGTGAAACTTTGAGACTGTGTGTAGAAAAGACTTTGCTGAACGGGGACCAGAAGGAACCTTGAAGGCAACAAGCAGTACTAAAAAGTATCTATAGTAAGTACTTTTTAAACCTGATAGGGAACAGTGATGAGTTTTCATTGATCAGTTGGTTGGTTTTTCGACAGCTACATCATTTTGCACTGCATTAAGCTGCAGTAGTGCAATCAGTCTGACAGATTAAATGCTGCAATATGGTAAATCGATTACATTTCAAATAATCATGTTTTTTTTCAGTAGAGAGTAAGGCATGCATGGTTCTGAAAAACAAAAAAACATGATTATTTGAATTGTAATTGATTTAGCATATTGCAGCATTTAATCTGTCAGACTTAATCTGTCAGATTTATTGCACTACTGCAGCTTGATGCAGTGCAAAAACTATGTGGCTGTCGAAACCAACTGGTCAAAGAAAACTCAACATAGTCTGCCTCATAAGAGAAATGTCCAAGCCAAATAATAAGCAGAAGGTAGTGAGCAACGTATCCTACAAGTATCCACCTGAATGCCACTCCTGGATCTAGGTAGCTTTTTATCCACATAGTTTGGGGTGAATGGGTGGTGCAGGCTAGTTTTAACATTTAATTCATGTAATATCTAAATTCCATAGCTTTTGAATCTTAAAATACCTACATTTAAAAATATGGCATAATGTATGTCCAAAACTACATTTTATTTTATGTATACCAGCTCTGGATTCTATAACCTGTGTGACATAAATGTATTGTAAGACAATCTGTAACATTAGACTGTACATGATTTTCATCTTCTTTGTCTCAAATCTAGGTCTTTGTATAAGAATCCTTGTCTTCTAGTGACTGCAGAATTCAGTGTCTGTCAAGCTGAAACATATGCTCTTTACAGAGCTGGATGTTAATTAAAATATTAGTTATATTGTATCTAAGAGTTAAACCAATGGAAATTATATTCTACATAAACACACACTGTAATCTAGTTTATAGATATAAAGTAAACGTTTGACAAATGTGCTTATTTTGCTAATGTTTTTGTTGTCTATAGTAAATGGCTCCAAGAACAGCTCAATTTGCAAGTTAGCCAGCAGGAGGCAGTAGGGCACTGCCGAAAACCCCTCCATAGGTTTTTAAAACGATTAGCTATGAAATAGAATTTCTTGCCGCAGATGTCAGTGCAGCAGGGGAAATTTGGCTGCCTGTATTTGTTTTTAAATGGATTATATCTTATTTTTTCTTTATGAAAGATGCTAACATCTGGCATTCAAAGAAAATAATCACTCCGGACTATCGGCTTGGGCACTGACTCGCATTAAATTTATCTTTCCTGCAAAATACCTTTCCTCTGCTCTTCCTCCCTACCTCCTCCCATTGCCAGTCTCTCTTTTCTGACCTTTTATCTCAGCAGGGGGCCTGACTAGAAAGAAGCTTCTGGTAACTCAGCGTGTTTTTCATTAGGTTTTTAAAGCTGGGAGTTGCATACTGCATTTTTTTTTCTCCTACATATCTATACCAGCACCTGCTGCCTATGTTTTACTTAATTTAAAATGCACAAAAGCCCTAGAAATACATTTTTTTTGCATAAACATCTCCATTTGTGATAAATAAAAATGATGAGTTTTTCTAAAGTTTGCAATAACTGTGCGTTTGTATACTTCTTACTTATATACAAGGCTCAGTTCCGAAATGCTATTCTAGTACTTTGTGATAGTCAAGCAGCTGGTAGATGCTCTCTCCCTTCTAACCCAATTAACCGCTCCCATTTGGCATGTCAGCAGAAAGCTGTACTTAGATGGGAGTAAGTGCTACATGCTAACCTACAGCAAGAAAAGGAGGTGCTGACTGACGCGATCCGTGGCATGGATGTATGGAATATTTGGACAATTATGCAGTTTTCCTAATTTGTGACGCTTCCTAGTTTAAAAACAGATGTTCTTTTATTTCATGGCGCCCACGTTATTCTGGAGGAACCTGCTGTTCTCTATTCTGATTGCAAGTATCATTATACGTTTGTGTTAGATCTTTCGGCTCTGCCATCAGAATGCTGAAAATAAAAATTCTGTCTGCACAGCCTATGCCAGCAAGATGGTACAAGACAGTCAACAGCGATCTACAACAAAATATTTGTAGCCAGGAATCTTTTTCACGCCCTGGAAAGCGCTGCTGGTTTATAGCTGTGTGTTTATTTCTAATTAACACGTTATGATGTTCACGACAAAAAAAATCTAAAAATCTCAGTTTAACACAAAACTTATCTGTTGATTTAAAGTGCTGAGAATGCTTCCTGTACAAAACTAGGAGGTTCCTGCTGGCAATCTGTCTTTTAAAATATTTTTTAGTAAATTTGGCTATACAATTTTACAAATGTTTCTTTATTCATGATTCTCTTTATTACAACCGCTCTTCGTGCATTTTTTTAAGTTTTTGCTGCAGACACAGGACTGCAATAGCAAAAGTACCAATTTGCTTATATTGAAAGACCATTTTTCTAATAAACCTTTCTCTCCTCCGGTAACTAACATAGCACTAAATTGTCTATCCCCCCAGATCTTCTTCCATACTTAGTATCTGAAGGCACCCAACTTTGGAGTTATGTGACCCCCACTGCTCGACAGCCATGATAGCGAAAACCACTTTGGTCCCAAACAACTGAGATCAACATTGTCCTACTGTGTTTCCCCAAAAATAAGCTCTCCCCTGAAAATAAGCCCTAGCTTATATATCAAGCATGCTTCAACTATTAGCCCTCCCCTGAAAATAAGCTGCATAGAAAATCGGACGCTATGTTAGTGTGTTGGGGAGGTGTGTGTTGCCGCACCTTCCTCGTGCCTGCGTCCCCCTAAGTTCGCCAGTAAACCAGGGCTGTGGAGTCGGTGCAAGAATCATCCGACTCCTCAGTATATGAAACCACCGACTCAGACTCCAACTCTGACTCCAGGCAGGTACCCAAAATTGCTCAGACTCCTCGACTCCGGCTCCTTAGTCTAATACTTAGCAGGCCTGTGGATTTGGTACAAAAATCATCCGACTCCCGACTCCAACTCCTGCTTTGACTCCTCCTCTAACTCCGACTCCACAGCCCTGCTGTAACCGGCTCCAGTATTCTAAGATGGTTGATGCCCTTTGACCCAGTCGCCACACAGGGGAATGGAGGGGGAGGCAGTCACAAGGGAGGTGCGGTAAGAGACTCCACACCTCCCCATACACAAACATAGCTTACGATTTTCTACCGTATACCCCTTAAAGAAAATAAGACATCCCCCCCCCCCAAAAAAAGCTCTAGCATATATTTTGGAGTACAAATTAATATAAGACACTGTCTTATTTTCGGGGAAAGTACTTCCAGCTGCCTCCCCTCCAACCTTCTATACCTCATCCTAGAAACACCCACCTTGCTGATTACCCACTGCATCATCCATAAAACCACACCCACCACTGACTGATATACTGTAGCTGGACTAGGCACACTTCCCCTCAAGTCAGTGAAGGGAAGGGTGACTGGCCTGAGTACCATGTTTCCTCCCTGTAGTAAAGTGGGTGTCTGGGCAGGTGTGATAATTCAGCAATCCACTTCCAGGAGCTGAATGGAACCTAGAAGAAAGCCCGAGGGTGATAAAATTGCTAGACGTTTGGAGGTCTTGTCAATAAAAAGGGGGAGTTGGTGCATTTGAGTGGAAGCACATTAGTATTAGGTAGACGTTTTGAAACAGGATGATAGGTAGGTTAGACAAGGGGAGGAAAAACTCAATATATTGTATTGTATAACGTAATTAATAAAATTGCTTATTGTTTACAATATTACTTTATAAATTATTTTGTCAGTGTTTGGCATTGTAAAAGGTTTCCTCCCTCTTATTTACATTCTGAAGTGTATCAAAGGTGGCAAAATCTTTACTGCTGGCAGGTGCATCAGTGCAGATTTTTTTCTTTTTAGTTCTGAAGTGTTTAGAAACAACAATTGGTCTCCCATAGTGCACTGGGAGATTTCTGCATAATGGACAGCCTAGCTAAACATCACTGGTAGAGTGGGGCTACATACCAATATACAGTATAGATATAGTAAGTGTTTCTGATACTGAAACCAGGGAAATTCCCATAAAAGTTGATATCTTGAATAATTTTTTACATTCTACTGGATGTCACCGGAGTTCCTCTTCAATCAGTGCTCCTGCAGAGTAACTTGTGTAATGTGAAATGCATTTTATAAATACAAGAAATCCAGCAACTTCAATGAACAGTCAACTTAATTGACAATAATATGTAGATTTTCATGATTAAGAGCCTTACGGAAGGTGCATACTGACTTTCAAACATGGTCTTGCCAAACTAAAATTTGTTGGGTTATTAATCACAAGATGTTAGTAGGGTGGTGGGAAAAAGAGCACTAACAACAATTTTTTTTTGTATGAAAACAATCATTAGTGGTGTCTGCCAGGGTCAGGATGATATAAGATGTGATGCAATGTGTTCCTGTTTTTCATAGTTCCACGTGTGCTTTTATCATCCAATACAACCCACAAAGAAGCATTTCTACCAAATCCAAATACCATTTTTTTTAACACTTAACCTACCAATTTGTTCCTGTTAAGGGAAATTAGAACAGCTGGAGGAAGCCCATGCTAGAGATGCAGTGAGTCCCTTGGTGAACGTTTACCCCATGGCATGTGATTGCATCTTATAATTGCTTGAAAACATTTTATGTATGGTTTGTCTTCATTAGATATATATTTTATTACTACATTCAACATGAATTTACATTGCACTTTAAAAAACACATGTTCTTGGATTTAGTTTCTGGTTTTCTGCCCTGGCTTCTCCTACCATCTAAGAAAGGAACCTACTTATGAAATGCATGTGGAATGTTCTGTTGCTACATAATCTGTCTTCTCTCCTGGATCCCAGAGACTTCCACAGACATGTGGCCCAGTATCCCACAGTTCCTTCTCGGAGGGGAAATATTGCAACTCTCGCTATGAACTCTTTATGCTACTGAATATAGCAACAGATGCCACTTGCCCTGTCTCCTGTGAATGCCTGCTTGGCAAAAGCAGCTGTTCAATCACCATCACCCTACACTGGATGTTAAAGACAATTGTAGGATGCAGTAGCGGTTGCAGTGGGAGGGGGAGGGGCCAGCCTTCCAGGCATTACCTGGGCACACGGGATGATGGACGGTGTGTAAACAGCGAGGTCTGATGCTAGTGTGTGTGAGTAAGGTAAGTCTTTAGATCAGTGGTGTCCAACTCACATACAAAGTGGGACAAAATTGAACCCTGGGACCAGGTCACAGGACAAACTCATATAATGTTCCCTGGTGTCTAGTGACCCCCTTCCTCCCCGATACAGTTTTCTGGTATCTAGTGGCCCGCCCCCTCCCTCTCTTATTTGGCTTCCCTGGTGATATAGGGCTTCACCACCAATATCACTTCCTTTGTGTTGTACAGGGTTGCTCGTAAACTACGCCAGCGCGAATCTACGCATCGTAGTACGCAACTACGCATCGTAGTTCGTAGGCGAAGTTTAAGAACTACACTTACGCATTTCTGCGTAGTCGTAGTCCCGCTATGCGTAGCTTCGCCCGCTACGCGTAGTTGACGTATGTATTGCGAAGTCAACTACGCGTGCGGTAACTGCATTGATATGGGTCATTGCGCATGCGCAGAAATTTTATTGCCCTTTGTACGCATACAATTTCGCATTGGATGTTGGAATGTATGCTTAAATTAGTTTGTGTATGCGCATAGTTAGCAGATTATTGTGGAAATTTTTCCGCATAAGGGCATAAGCGGTCGCATCAACTACGCTACGCTATACGTGAAGCTTGCGTATTTTAATGCGTAGTCTACGGTATGCTAACGTAGCGAAGTGGCTGATTTCGGAGCCGTAGATTGCTAAGCGTATTTGCGTAAAAATACGTGTAGTTCCAGCGTAGCGAAGTTGGCTGCCTACGACCATCCCTGGTGGTGTAGAGTGGGCCAAACATAATGCAAAGTAGGGAAACCTTTTGCGAGACAGATTTTATGGCTCTGCAGGCCAGATTTGGTCTGTGGGCCAGAGTTTTACATGTATGCTTTAGATCATTCAGAAAATATGTATATTTACATGTATATTTATATGTAAAATGTAATAAAATTAAATTTTCACAGAATTGTCCCTTTTTTGTTAAAACAGATTGCATTGAAATACCGTAGCCATTGATCAAATGATATGTATCTAGTGTCTCACTTGCAGAAAAATAATTATTCCACATTAAAGATAAATGTGCCACTGTCATTGATAAACGGGAGCTATCGGACTCAGAGACCTATAGTGATGGATTGAAAAGAACACATTCAAGGTCAAGGGAGCTGTAAAGCTTTCAGTTAATATTGCATCCTCAGTACAGTGCCTGTAAACTGTGCCATAGTAGTTTCAGTTCACACAGTTCTGTAGCGAATGCATTAAAAAATTCTTCTTTGCAATGCCAAATTGCTATGTTTTATTTTACCTTGTTAGAATATAATTCATTAAAAGTGATAACGGCTCCTTTTACTTAAAGTGAACCGGAGGTGAAAATAAACTAATGAGATAAACAATTGTATTTATCTTCCTATTCCTAAAAATTACCTTTTTTAGAGAGTCCATGGTTTTATTTTATATTTAAACATTTTCAAATTAGGTAAAGACCCCTTTTACACTAGGCCTCTTTCTTTGTGCTGCGTTACCTATTCTGCACGTAGAGTAACGCAACAGCAAAGATAGTCTATGGGGCCTAGTACACTTACCCTGTTGGGTTGCACTTTAAGCTCCCGGCCCACCGCAAAGCCAACAGTGCCTCACTGTGCAACTGCCGTAGCAACTCAGTGGTGGCAGAATGCATGAAGGTCAATGTGCGAGGCAAAAATTGAAACTTGCTGCCGGCGGTGTGGCACACTTGCACGGAATGCAAATATGACTGGGAAGGCTGGAATCCCAGTGATGTACTTCCTGTCCAGCATGAAGGACGTTACTGGGTGGCAAGTGTGTGTGGGGTGCTATTCTAAAGACCCTGTCGGTGCACTCCACCGCAGGATCATATGAATTTAGTTTTTGGCGTTACGAGGCGATGCGGGTGGCGATTTGCATTGTTTGCCTCGTATAAAACCGGCCTGAATGTTTTATTGTCTCAATGGCAGTCTATTAAGTGTCCCAGAGTTAAAATACATGAACTATTGACCTTTTTCTATCTCTCTCCCCTGCCTTCAGAAGTATTCTGTCAGGAAAACTTTTATGGCTGTAATTTGCTTATCAGTAAGGTTTACTATATTCCCATACCGACAAGACAGAAGCTGGCACTTGCATGCCTGAAATTTAACTCTTTCAGTCAGTAAAAAACAAACAAACAAACCAAAAACTAAAGCAACCTGGTTATTAGTATGTTCTGCACTTTACATCCACATGTTTATCTCATTGTGTCAAATGTCGCATCGGGTACACTTTAAAGGTCAATGATGTCTGACTGTTGTGGCATACATAGCAACTAATCTGTTTTGTGTTTTTCAGCAAATGTTATTTTTGACTCTTACTTTTTTTTTCTTTTGCATATAAAAACAGAAACTACAGCAAAAATCCAATGCTAAAATAGGTCAGCTAAACGTGGATATATTTTCTTTGTTTGAGGCATACTATTATGACCAGGGTCTACCTCTGATGTCACAGCTAATGAACAAATTTGCAGACTTTGTATGTATACCAAATGAGATGTTAGTAAGTTATCTATATATCGCAACTGGAGCTGTCATAGGGTAAATTTATGTGATTTATTAGATATTGAAAAAGGCATGATCATCTGCTATGGGATCAAAGGCAACAACATTTTGGAAACATTTGTGCTTGTGAACAGTTTGCAGGCTGCTATAGATAAAGTGCACTGTGAGGGGCAAATGCAACCGTTATGACAACCTGACATGATAGCTGTGGGGAATAGCAAGTCATTGATGTGAGAGATGATGGACGGCTGTGTATGTGGGGTGAACTGATTGGCATGCTCCCATGGAGCAACTCACTGTCTAAATTAACCAGTAGACTTCTAGATTTGTATAGGAATTGACTGTGAAGTGAACACTGGTGCAAATGGTGCTCCAGAGCAAATGGCTGTTAAGTGCACCAATGCTCATAGGGGTTCATTGCAAAAAAAATAAATGGCTGCAATTTGCACAGGTGTACCGACCTTGACCTTGTACCACCTGGCAGAAAAATACATACCTATAAATGTACATTTCTTGTAGTTTCAAATGCACTAGAACTTACTTTTCTTCTATTTTGCTGTCACTAAAGGTGGCCACAATATTCCAGATGATCGATTGGCCAATCTGATCAATGCAATCGGAAACTGTAGATTGGGCCCACTAAAGAGAGGGGAGGAGAACACGTATCCAATCTGATCCATGGATTCGATAAGTGTTTCGGATTGAGTCCATCTTCCTTTCTGTTAACGGACCCAGTCAATAACTTCCGACTGATCGCATTTATAGGTCATTCAGAGAATTGGACTACTAGTGGCCGAGGTATATAGTAAAAATCTAACAGATCTGTCAGGTTTTGGACTAGTTCATCTTGTCATGGAATATTCTCATTAATTTACAAAAGCACTTACTAAACTGAAGTTGCTCAGTCCAACTGCCGAAATTGTGTAAATGACTAGGGAAGTTGACTAGCATCTTTGTATAGATCCTTAGCAGGAAGAGCGTTTGTTAAAAATAAAGATTATACTGAGAGCCTGCCATGAGGAGATGGACTAGTCCAAAATATAGTGCATTTCACTTTATGAGAAATTTAAATTTTATATGTATGTATATTTAAATTTACAACATTTCACGATAGTGGTCCTTTAACTTAATCAAGCACATTTGAGATCACTTTGACTGACTTGCTTGACAACTGGTTTCATCACCACAAAACTTTTAGCACTTGTCAATTAAACTGTTGTGTGAAGGGCTCCAGTTACCTCTGGCAACTCATCCTATAGACAGAGCATCTTATTTAGTTACTCCCAGGGCTGGCCCTAGACTTTTTGCCGCCTGAGGCAAATTTAGAAAAAATTGCCGCCGAACTGGAGGGGCAGTGGGCAGGACGGGGCTATTGGGCCTAGCAGTGGGGAGGGGGTTGGACCCCCCCTCCCTCGCCTGGGTCCCCCGATCTGCGCTCCCCTCCAGCTTTAAATAGTTAGGAAGCAGCCGATATAGTAAGATGCACGGGCGGGGAGGACTCACATCTTCCGCGTTCCAGCGTGCGATCCACTGACGTCACTTCCTGTAACGCCGCCCACTGTATTGTAAGTGGACGGCATTGCAGGAAGTGACGTCAGTGGAGTGCACGCTGGAATGCGGAAGAGGTGAGTCCTCCCCGCCCGTGCCTCTTACTATATCGGCTGCTTCCTAACTATTTAAAGCTGGAGGGGAGCGCAGATCGGGGGACCCAGGCGAGGGAGGGGGGGTCCAACCCCCTCCCCACCGCTAGGCCCAATACCCCCGTCCTGCTCGCTACCCCTCCAGTATTCTAAATGAGGGCAGCTATGCAGAACATGGTACCGGTACTGCAGGTGTTTTTCCTCTAAAATATTAATTGAAAGAATGATACATGCTAGTGTGTTTACTACCAGTATTGTGAAAGAGGAAACACTGCCTGCCCTAGGGATAGGTTACTAAGGTTCTAGGCTGTAGGTCGCTGGAAACATCAGATTACCTGATTTTATTTAGAAAAATCCAGCTGTGTTTGCATGCATGTGACAGCAGTCACATGATGCTCAACTACAAACTGACTAACGTTTCAGCAGCCCTTACTATGGTCTGGTATGTCCTAAGTGAGAGTTATCAACTTTTGCCTCCTGATTACAAGGAATTTTAATAAGTCTATGTGAGGTATGCAGGACTTCTGTTTTACAATATCCTACAATGAACTCCAGCATGCAGATGCCATACTAAATCAGGCCCACTGTACAAACCACAGTAACATATTTAGTATACTGTGTTTAACACACCACTTAAAACCAAACAAAATTACATGCTAACTGGATATGCAATCATGGTTTGGCAAAAATCAAGGCTATAGTTACAATTTTGCAACCACCATATACATCTGAACTTGTTATAGCAGCCAGGCTCTGAAAATAAATGCTCCTTTAAAAAAAAGTAAGAGATAATATAGAATTGTACCAAGCTGAATAAAATCAAGAAGTACCATACATCAAAAACATTTGGCTGTGGCTATTGCTATGTTTTTGTATTTTCAACTGTCCTGTGGTTTCTCCCATTGCCACACAGTTTAGTTGTTTCCAGTTGCACCTTTAATTGACTGCCAGTAGGACCTCTCACTAATGGAAAGCAGAAGACAAATCCAGACACCATCTGGTAAACTGGCTATATTGCATCCACTGTCATATAAGGGCTCTTCCACACTAGGACATTGCTTTTGATGCGACGTTATGGTCGCACAACGTGCCCCTAACGCAACGCATGTCACTTTTGAAGTGTGGCGTTAAATTGCCCTGCAGTATGTGTCTTGCGATGCAACGTTTTCGTTGCATACTGATAGAATGAAAACGGCGCATGCGACACATTTTTAAGAAAAATCAAAAACATTACTGAGCATGTGCAAACAGTCCAACGTAGCTAATAACGCAGAGAACGCACAGCATGCAGCACTTACTAAATGTTGCTACACGTTACACACAACGCAACGTGTGCACTGTGAATGTCGCACAGACTTTGTGTTGCTGTGCGTTAGTCTGCGTTATTACTTTTTATAACGTGCTACCTTAACGTCGCACTGTGAAAGAGCCCTAAAAGCAACACCATTAGCTCAGTTGCTCACATCAGATGTGCTGAGATCCTATAGTTGGGTAAAGGGGCACAGATGTAGATCAGATCACTAGCTTGTAGCTTGGAGCAGGTAGGCAGAAAGTGGTGTAGCTAAAATCACAAGACCCTGCAGCAAAATTTTGATGGTGCGTACAGCCCTTAGCACACTTGAGCAATGAAACCTTCCCATGCACTCATGTATGGTGTACTCATGTGCATGGTGTACTAGTTAAGGGCTCTGCCTCTGACACAGCAGACCAGGGTTTGAATCTCAGCTCTTTCTGTTCAGTAAGCCAGCACCTATTCAGTAACGAGACCTTGGGCAAGACTCCCTAACACTGCTACTGCTCCCAAATGGCTGCAGCTCAAGCACTTTGAGTCCGCCAGAGGAAAAGCACAATATAAGTGTTCTGTGTCTTGTCATGTACAATGCATACAGAATGCAGACACAGATATGTAAAGTAACACAGTGAAGGACTGAAGAAAAACTAAACCAGTAGCAAAGACATTAAAAGCTACCTGAGTTCCATCTGCTCTGGGCCACTTTGCAATTATGTGCATCAAGTGGTTTGTTGAAAATGCTAACAACTGCATTTAGTGATGACTCTCTGGAAAGGTTATCTGGTGGTAAATGTTTCAAAGTTGGCTGTTAGTTGGTGAATGGTGAATGATCACCCACATTTGCTTGATGGAACATACCATTACAATGTAATTGTATTGCATTGGCAATGTGATTATGTTTTCTCACCTGTAGTGCAAGAGCTGGCCATTGCTATAGCAAAGGGAGGAGCTCACCTGCCAAGCAATAGTAAGAAGTTGAGGAGGGAGGCAGGTACCACATATGAGCAACTCTGTACTGCTAGTCTATGGAAAAGGATCTCAGCTGTTTCCCCTATTGTATGGTTAGCAAAAGAACTTGCAAGATCTGCCTGGCTGCCTGATAACACTCTCCTAGAGAACACTGCATATTGTGGATTTTAAATGCTATAGGACCCCGTTCACATCAGCAAACACAGATTGCCGTGCGTTCGGAACGCAACGCGCACGCCATCTGCGTTTGTATGCGTTGCGTGGCTGATCCCGAATGGGTCAGCCGCGCGTTTTGTTAAAAAATGCGTGCAGCATACGTTCTTGAACCGCACTGGTCTGGAACGCGTGCATTGTGAACGAGCCTAAGTGTTTATAAATACACCAAATGGTTTTGAATGAAGATCCAGCTACAAAGTGTTTTGATCTAACAAATAATGTGTAGCAGTTTTATAGTTAAAGGAAACGTTGTGTCTTCCATTTTGCTGCTTCCCTCCTTCTGCATGAGGTGACCCAGAATTCCTGGATGTGAAATCACCAGAACCTTGGATCGCCTTCAATAAATAAAAATGTCAAAAGGTATTTACAATTACAGTGTATTCAGCTCTATGTGCTGTTGTTCAGTGCGAAATACATTGATGACCGCCAGATAAAAGTAACTCTGCGCACTTGCGGCAGCGTAGCATGCGCTGTTTGATGTCCGCACACTCTTTGCAAAGTATGCGTGCTAGTGCAGGCCAGCGACCGCAATACTCGACTATCACAGCCGCTGCAATAGTCAAGTATCGCGGCCGCTGGCCAGCACCAGCACACGTACTTTGCAAGGAGCGCGTGGACATCAAACAGTGCATGCTACGCTGCTGTCAGTGCGCATAGCTTGCAGAGTAAGTTTTACTTCACGGTCATCAATGTATCTTGTGCTGAACAGCGTGAAATACATTGATGAATCGAGCCCTATGTGAGCAAGAAGGAACTACCATGACACATAACTTCGAATCATTGACTGAATATGAAAATCATTACTTTATGTTCCTGAAAAGCCAAGCACACATCCAGAGTCACTGATGTACAGTGTAAAGCTATGTACCCACATTGTGATTTTCCCAACGACCGGCTTTTTTTTTAGCGCTGAGCGGTCATTTCCGCGATATTGTGATGTGGGTTCTGACACACGACCACGCAAACGTCGCTTAGTGTAGCACACCAATAACGACTGTCACGGCAGATTGGATCTTTAAGATCCCCGATAACTCCCGCGCAAAGTACCGCAATCACTAGAATTCTAGTTCGTGCCCGACATGTAACGTCGTGTGATGTAGTAGTGCATACTCGCTGGCAGGAAGAGGCGTCGCTTAACGGCCGCCGTCAAAGGGATGTCGCTGGACCCGTTGGGTGGTGAGTACGGAGCTTAAATGTAACCTGTCAATTTTACAGCGCTGTACTAATCCAGCATGCAGACTGGTTTGCCAGCATGCAGCTGATTTAGGCTAAATTGGCCTTTATCACTCAGTTATAAATTAAAAAGACAACTATCACAAGAAATTGTAAAGTAAAAATGTACATGTCTCCCAGAGTAAAATACACTGTAAATTACTTTTTCCGTATGCTCTGTCACTTACAGTAGGTTGTAAAAAACTGACAGCATTCGACTAGTTTATCTCCCCATGAGGGGTTCACAGTATTGCTTCCAAATGCACTTACTGAAAAGAATCTATACAAAGATGCCTGACCGCCTCCCTACTTGTTTGCATGCTTGTTTTGCAGTTGGACTAAACAATTGACATTAATTAGTGGTTTTGTAAATTAAGAATTACCTGAGAATCTCCCATGTAAAGATGGACTAGTCTAAAACCTGTTAGAGCTGTGAGATTTTTACTCCCTACTGGAAGCGACAGTGAAAGGGGAAAAAAATGATAGTGCATTTTATTCAAGCATACATTTTATATCTATGTATTTAAAATGTTACAGTTTTCAACAAATATTGTCATTTAATGTGGCTGAATAATTGCAAATACCTTCTGTTTTAAGAAAGCAAATTTATATTTTGAAAATACATGCATGCCACAGCCTTAGAATCACATATTTATGGCCTTTTCAATGATGTTTATTGTTCTTATGTGGATTGCTATTGCATATTATAGATATTAAACCTAGAGATATATGCAGAATGATTTCTTCATAGAGCAAACTGATAACAACATCTGACCTTATATACCTAAACCCATGGTACTTAATTACTTTAGGTGAACTTAAAGTCACATCTGCTTCCTTACCCCTTACTTTAAGCACTGCAGCAAGACTCTATGACAAGACCTTTATCTAATGGGTAAGGTGGATATAACTTGCTTCTGTTAAGAATAAATGTACATAGAAGAAAGATCTTGCAAAGTGCTGTGAGTCCATGTATCCATTAAAAATAATGAAATGATTTCATATTATTTTAAAGGGATCCTCTTCCTTTACAGTCATTTTTCAGGCAAATGTAAAAATCAGAGTTTTAGTCCATATGAATGCACTGTAAAAAAAATATGTTAAGGGTATTTCTGATTTGCAAATGAAATATTTGCTCTCAGTTTAGTTACAGTATTTCTGCACTGCAGTACCTGGTGCTTTTTATGCCAATTTTGGGTGTTATATATGCTTGGTTAAGATTATTTTCTTGGTAATTCTTTATTAATGTTATTATAATGTATAATCATTTCAATTAGAGCTTATATCTCTGTGGAAAGTCTATACCTGGTTCCTTGGCCGCACATATCCTTTATTAGGAATGATTGATTTACTGATATGACTATAAAAACTAACCTGTATCCAGTACAATACCGGTATATGCCCCATTGCTGCCATGATATGGAAACATTTTATGGTGGAACATACTAGGTTCATGATCTAGCATAAGAACACTGTTGATGACCTACTGTATTGCCTAGTACATGACACATTTGCTGAGGTGTTGTACATTGTTGATTCAAGGGATAGTAGTAGCAGTAGAGTATTGTGCCGTGTTAGCTATCAATAAAAGCAAGAAGTTTTGAATCAGGATGATACCATTTATCGGCTAACTTAGAAAAAAAAGAGTAAGCTTTTGGTTATGAAGCCTTCCTCAGACTTGATTCCTGTATACTGACCTCAAGCCAAGTCAAGGCTTCATAGCCGAAAGCTTACTCCTTTTATTCTAAGTTAGCCAATAAATGGTAGCATCCTGATTCAAAACTTCTTTAATTCAAGGGAGTAAAGGTGCGTACACATGCACTACTAAAGAGAAAGACGAACCTTTAGTCTGTAAACCTCATTCAGGGCCCTTTTCCACTAGCAATCGCTAGCGTTCACGCTGAACGCTAGCGATTGCTGAATCGTGATTCCCATGTTAAAAAGCAAACCGTAGCGATTGTAAAATCGCTAGCGGTTTGCGTTTTTGCGATTCAGCCAGCGCAAACGCGCTGGTGGAAAAGGGCCCTTAATCTGCACATGGGGTTTTCTTATTTTGGTCCCCATTCGTGGTGTTTCATCTACCTGTTGGGTGTATTTGTTGGCTTATTAAACTCTCATAAATATACTTCTATGGAAACATTCCATTGTTTTTACATCCTGTGTTTTATTAGGTCATGTATTTATTAAGTTTATGGAATTTTGACTGTATATTTATGTAATTGTTGAGGTCCAAAACATAAATTTATGGTTATATTGTAAACCTATTTTAATGTATTTTTGTCACTAGCCTGATAGCTTGAATGCCTGTATTTAGTCTGAAATATTAACTCTAGCCTTAAATGTGCCTGGCACATGTTCAGCATCTAATCTGAGTCTCCATTTCTATTTTTACTTTTAAAGTAACATGATTCTGCGTAAATTACAACCCGGGTGTAGCTTGGGGTGGGCGGGGTAGGACACGTGCCCCAGGGCGCTGGGTCCCTAGGGGCTCCCAGCCGTGACCTGAGGTTATTTATTTATTTATTTCCCCCCAGCGGAGCGCGGAGAAGAGGGAGAGAATGGTGGACACAGCGGTGGGGAAGGGGGGAAGTCTGCCCCCTTTCCTCACCTTAGGGCTCACCCTCTCTCTCGCTCCCCCTGCAGATATGAGCATAGGCGGGCAGCAGAACACTTACTCAATTCGCGGCAGAGTAGACAGATCTGTGCTCCGATAATCTGGTCTAGTCTAGACCAGAGTATCGGAGAACAGATCTTTCTACCGCTGGGAATAGAGTAAGTGTTCTGCCGCCCGCCCGCCACTCATATCTGCAGAGGGAGCGAGAGAGAGGGTGAGCCCTAAGGTGAGGGAAAGGGGGGGGGGGGGACATATACCCCTTATACTGGGGACAGATACACCTGACTACATATACTGGGGACACATATACCCCTGGCTACATATATTGGGGACATATATGCCTGGATACTTATACTGGGGACATGTATACCCCTGGCTACATATACTGGGGAAATATACCCCTGACTACATATACGGGGGACATATACCCCTGACTACATATACTGGGGACATATACCCCTGACTACATATACTGGGCACATATACCCCTGGCTACTTATACTGGGGACACATATACCCCAGGCTACATATACTGGGCACATATACCCTTGGCTACATATACTGGGGACATATACACCTGGCTACATATACTGGGGACATCTATACCCCTGGCTACATATACTGGGGACACCTATACCCCTGGCTACATATACTGGGCACATATACCCCTGGCTACATATACTGGACACATATACCCTGGCTACATATACTGGGCACATATACCCCTGGCTACACATACTGGGGACACCTATACCCCTGGGTACATATGCTGGTGACATATACACCTGGCTACATATACTGGAGACACATATACACCTGGCTACCTATACTGGGGACACATATACACCTGGTTACCTATTCTGGGGACACCTATAGGCCTGGTTACTTCCACTGGGGACACCTATACACCTGGTTACCTATACTAGGGGCACCTATTTTGGGGAACTGCTGCCAGATTAACTATATTTTTGTGGAACCGCTGCTGCCAGATTAAGTGTATTTTGGGGAACAGCTGCCAGATTATATGTATGTTGGAGGAACCACTGCTGCCAGATTATGCCTATTTTGGGGGAACCATTGCCAAATTATCTATATTTTGGAGGAACCTCTGCCAGATTACATGTATTTTTGGTGAAATGCTGCCAGATTACATGTATTTTGGGGGAAACACTATGGCAGAGCTCAAACTTCCCTGGCAGACCTTTACACCACTGCTAAGGTCATGTATATTTGGCCCCACCCATTAGAAACCTGCATTCTGTTGCATGGCCCCTTTTTTGGCCGCAGGTCCCCCCTTAGAGGGCGCATTAATAGTCTATGTCCCCGGGCACTGAAAGCCCTAGCTACGCCTCTGATTACAAAGCTAAACTTTCTAAAATGAATAGTTTCTCAGATTTTCATTCATGTTAGGGAAGACTGTATAAACAATTGTGCACACAGATTTTGCTCTGTATGGCACCTGTAGTGGAACAGGACAAGGGGAGGGACAGAATAATTCTCTATGTAAGCAGTAAGCAGTTGTAAAGTGGCGTCAGTTTTGAGTGTGTGCATACTCACATTCTGTGACTGAACAGAGAAAGGTGTTTCAGCAGTGTACATTCACTACAAGCTTTATGTTCTCTGACACATTTATAGACATTTCCACTACCCACTATGCCACTGTGCTGCCCTTTTAAATATTGCTACCGCTGTGACTTTGCTATGTGCTAGGCTGCTTCTTTTACTTCAGTATTCCTTAACATCTTTACAGCATGAAAGATGGTTGGTGTCTGCTACATACCCAATGTTGTTGGTAACATCATCTCAAGTACCGTATACCATTTACATATATACTGTATAATTTCATTACAAACACCCTCATACACTTAAAATAACAAAAACATACTTATTTGGATTTGTTTATATGTTATCTATATTTTTAATAATCTTAAACCATGCTTTAATTAATTTTATTTAATGATCTCAAGTTCTCCCCAGGGATGGTCGTAGTCAGCCAACTTCGCTACGCTGGAACTACACATAGTTTTACGCAATTATGCTTAGCCAAACTACGGCTTTGAAATCAAATATTCGCTTCGTATGCATTTCATAGACTACGCGTTAAAATACGCAATTACGCATAGTGTGAAGCGTAGTTTATGCGGACGCTTATGCCATGATGCAGAACATTTTCCACATGAATTCCATTTTAAAAGCTTGTACCGGGAACTCTTCTATGCGTACATTTCCCTTTCCAATGCATAATTTTGTAAGCATACAATCGTACGCTGAATATTAGACGCGAATAACGCATTCATAGTTTACTTCATAATACACATGTTAACAACGCGTATCGGGCATAAACTACGGAAAATTCATAAGCGTAGTTTTGAAACATCACCTATGAACTATGATGCGTAGATGCGAATTACGATGCGTAAATTCGCACTAGCATAGTTTCTGCTCATCCCTGGTTCTCCCTGATTCCATCTGAAGTAACCCCAGGGTTTGCATATTGCATGCTGAGAGCCTAGGCTTTACTTGTCTTAATGCTCCTTGATTATTATTGATTATTTCACTGTTATTATAAATTATTGATTTGTAGGATTTACTGAGCTGTGTAATGAAAACTGAAGATATTTTAACTTTATTAAGTCCGAACGGTTGTTTTGTGGTTTCACCTAGCACTACTACTGAGTATGACTTTCAGGCTGGGTACTGTCTGCTTTCTTGCACGCTTTGCCTGTGTTTCTATAGGTTTCGTTCCACTACCAGAAAACTTGTAGGTTTAATATCCCCTCCCTCTCATCTCCCAAACCAAATACAGGACAGTTAAGGTGCGTACACACGCATTCACACACATTCAATCTTCATTGGCAATTTTACCACTTCCATGCAGTATAAAAGCTTACCTTCACAGTATATTCATAGTATTCAAAATCTTTTGGTTTGCATAGTACATGGAGGTGGTAAAATTGGCCTATCAAGATTGAATGTGTGTATGCATCTTTAGTAGCATAAGTTGCTCATTGGTCTATCATTGCTATACAAACACATAAAAAATAGTGATCTCTTTATTTACTTATTTAAGTATTTATATAGCGCCGACATATTACGCAGCGCTGTACAGAGTATATTGTCTTGTCACTAACTGTCCCTCAGAGGGGCTCACAATCTAGTACCATAGTCATATGTATGTATCGTGTAGTGCATGTATGGTCTAGGGCCAATTTTTTTTTTGGGGGGGGGGGGGAGCCAATTAACTTGTATGTATGTTTTTTGCAATGTGAAAGGAAACCGGAGTGCCTAGAGGAAACCCACACAGACACGGGGAGAACATGCAAACTCCTTGTAGATGTTGACCTGGCTGGGATTCGAACCGGAGGACCCAGCGCTTGCAGGGCGCTTTATTACTTAATCTTTACAGAGAAACCCATTAGATCTTAAAGGAGTTATCAGGCAAATATTAATAAAACAAGCGCTACTTACCCGGGGCTTCCTCCAGCCCCAAAGCTCTGCACGCAGCTGTTCACCCCAGCTCCATCCCGGTCCCCGGCGAGGACGTCAGGCCGACCTCCAGGTTGCGAGCGGCGCTGTCAATCACTGCCACATGGACCGGAGCAGACTGCGCAGGTGGCAAGGGACATGAGCTACGGCGAAGGACATCATGGGAGCTTGGGGCTGGAGGAAGCCCCAGGAAAGTAGCACTTGTTTTATTAATATTTGCCTGTAACTCCTTTAAACAACAAGTTTGTATAAGAGTGGCCAAAGATATTACTGGAGATGGTCAAATTCAGTGGCCTAGCAATATGGGGTGCAGAGGTAGCAACCGCACCGGGGCCCTTGGGCCAGAGGGGCCCTCCCTTAACCACAGTATTAGCTCTTTCTTTGTTCTGTGCTGGTAATAATCACTTCTATAGATTCTTTAAATAGTAGCAATAACTCAAGCTCAGCCATAAGACCTGGTCCCAGATCAAAATAGATCTAATTACCATGATATTATTCCAGAATCTCCTCTATGCAATAATCTGGCCTTTCAAGATTTGATAGGATCCCAAGATGCTAGATGGTGGAATATGTATGGTGTACAATATATTCAACAAGTATATGATAATGATGTCTTTAAATCGTTTGAGCAGATCCAGTCACACTTCAGTATTCCTAGGTAAGGTTTTTACAAATATTTACAGTTGCGCCATGCACTGACTACCCAATTCTCCACGGTGGACATCAAGATTTCTGATTTTCCTTTAATTGGAATCTTTAAAACTCAGGGACCATCTGACCTTATATCTACTCTATACTCATATGCAGTAAACACTAGGATAGGAGAGGATGTTGCATACGACAGGTGGCGTGAGGTGATTCCAGAATTAACTAATGAAGACTGGGATGATGTCTGGGAGCTACCTTCAAAGATTTCAGTAGCTGCAAATGACAGACTTATACAAACATTTCTTATTCATCAGGTATATCGTACTCCCAAACGCATGATTAAAATACGAAGGGGACAATCTAAACGTTGCCCCAGATGTAAACTATATGCAGCAGATTACTTCCATACGATCTGGAGTTTCTCATACTTAAAAAAAAATTGGGCTGACGTCTTCTTTCTGAGATATCTCAAGTTATAGAACTCCCCATAGACCCTTCTCCTCAGATTGCTTTATTAGGAATAATAGATGAAGAGGCTTGGTCCAAATACTTATTATTTAATGTTATATAATTATATATATAACATAATAACATTATATATAATGTTATTTTGCTAATAAATCTCTAGACCTAAATTGGATGAAGCCCAGAATCCCTTCTGTAGAAATGTGGAAAAGGCTTATTAATGCTAACCTGTCGTTAGAACAAATTACTTATAAGAATAGAGGATGTATAGGCAAATTTCTTCTTACATGGTCAATATGGCTAGATAGCCCTCTTACAGTCAACTCACAGTAATTGCAATTTTTCTGTAAGTTATCTCATGTTATTATTTAGTCACGCTATTGAATCAGTAATTTATCTTGGTGCTACATACCTTGGTTATATCATTTTTTAGTACGGTAAGCATTTACCAACTTCTGCAACTTTGGGCTCTTGGTCAAAACATACTTACTTCGAATCGTAATATTACCAACCTTTGGTGAAGACTATATACCATGATGGACTGTAATATTACTATAATGGACGCCCACTCGTATTTTAGTTAATGGTGAATTTATTCAAACAAATGTTAATATGGGCTATGACAACATTTTGTGGATAAGACGTTAAATGATGAGTCTTATTTTACTATGAATAAGAATTCTGTAATGGATGTAAGTGTTATAATTTTTATTTCAAAACATTCTTCAATAAAAAGAGTTAAAAAATAGTAGCAATCATTAACAAACAGTTCCCCATCCCCTACTTGGTTGTCCTTGGCAGATTTTGGTGAACTGTATCAGTTGTATGTATGGAGTGCTTGGGGGGGGGGGGGGGGGGGGGGGGCAATGAAAACTTGCACTAGGGCCCATAGCTCCTTGGCTACGCCACTGGTCAAATTCTTATACATAAATTCTCCTAAAGGAGAAATTAGGGAAAAGTCGGGAAAAGTGTGACAGATTGGTAAGTTTCTGATAGCTTGTTGCAAACATGTTTTTGTCTTTACAGGAAGGAGCATAAACAGATAGATGATCACACGAATGAAATCAGCCAGTCCAAAGCTTGCAAACCCTTGATAGGATGCTTCATAAACAATATATCTGATAGTTCAGACATTTTTTTAAAGGAATACTGTAGGGAGTCAGGGGAAAATGAGTTGAACTTACCTGGGGCTTCTAATGGTTCCCCACAGACGTCCTGTGCCCGCGCAGTCACTCACCGATGCTCCGGCCCCACCCCTGGTTTACTTCTGGAATGTCAGACTTTAAAGTCTGAAAACCACTGCGCCTGCGTTGCTGTGTCCTCGCTCCCGCGGATGTCACCAGGAGCGTACTGCGCAGTCCCAGTACGGTCTGCGTCTGCGCAGTACGCTCCTGGTGACGTCAGCGGTAGCGAGGACATGGCAACGGAGGCACAGTGGTTTTCAGACTTTATAGTCTGAAATTCCAGAAGTGAGCCGGAGGCGGGGCCGGAACATTGGGGAGTGGCTGCGCAGGCACAGAATGTCTGCGGGGAACCATTAGAAGCCCCGGGTAAGTTCAACTCATTTTCCCCCGACCCCCCTACAGTATCCCTTTAAATCATAAAAATTGTTTTTCTTAGTTGGCCTGTGGGTATAACTACCACTGAAGCACATGCACATTAGACAGTATCTGTTATTGCTCTTCCTGTGAAGACAATATTTTAAGGAAAACTTTATAAAGCCACAAAGAAACCCGTAGAACACAAAAGAAAATCTCTTTATTATAGAAAGCTTTATTATAGCTACTGAGGCACAGAGAAAGTCAGTGTAATTATTATGACATTTCTTTATGACAAATGAGGAGCTGTGTAGTTCATATTTCACTGAGTACATCCCACGGTGTGTCTGAGTCTGCAAGAAGGAACAGAATGTAAATTATTCAGCGAGAACTACAGTATTTTATCTGATCTATTAATGCACAATATGAAATGGTGCTAAAAGGAGGAGCCTACTGATGTCTTTTAAAGGAGAAGGGAGTGCGATGAACATACTCTGTAGCCTATATTGTGGCAATTTACAGATTAGCACCTGTTGTTCAGACATATGATAGTTTACAACTTAATGTGGAATAAAACTCTGACATAGCATTCAATACAAATGTGTTTTCCTACTTTTTATTACCCATACAGTTATCATATTTGCTTTTGTACTCAAGTAATATTGTCCATTTACAGATTACAAGTACCCAAAGTACAGTTTATCTGCTCTGAAAGCTGCCATTGCATTTTATTCATAGCTGCTAAAAATTATATATTAAAATCTTCTAGTAAGCTTTTCTATATTGTGTGTATGCTTGAAGTAGAAAGAGCTTATTTTTAGCACAGTTAAGAATGTAACAACTGAGGAATGTAAACAAAAGTTAATATTATCACTTCTTCGGATGCGGATCATAAGCTGATGGAGCTTTCCACTGCAGAGAAAAGTGCTGTGTTTAACTGTCTGAATGCTGTTCTGTTACTATTTTTATGTGGTTGTAGGTTTAAAGCTGTAAGTAATCTTTTAGAGCAAAGAAGAAATTCTGAGTTTTAAACTACTTTAAGACCAACACAGGAAGTCACACAGAGGTTCTTTAACATGGTGGTCTTTTGTAAAATTCATATCTATAGCACCACAAAATCATATCTCACAACTGTCCCTGTTTTGGAAGGACATTCCCTCTTTTACTAGCAAATCCTTCTGTCCCTCTCTGTTGAATCAAATGCAGCACCTAGATAAGCTAGCATGTGTACAGCCATCTCCCAGCGTGGTTTAGTGCTGCACTATGACAGATTGCTAATGCTAAAGGACAAACACCAAATGAGCACATTGTGTCCTTGTCTTTTTTGTGCTGCAGAATGCTGCTAAATTCTCTGCATGTTCTTCTTTTTTTCTCTCTGTCTATTATACAGTACATGGTGCTTGCCTATAGCTTAGCAGTGTGTCTGTACTGATACGGTTGACCTTATGATCAATTAGCAAATAACTGAATGGGCTCGTTTAGTAATATATTTCTTGCAAGAGTTAAGGTTTGTCTTTAGTATTATAAAGATTAGATTAGTATAAAGGTCTTTCCTTGCGTTGAAAGACATCCATGGCTACAATTACTAGGTTATGCCTAATGATGTTGATCCAGGGATTTTATCTGATTGCCATCTGGAGTCAGGAAGGAATTTTTCCCATTTGGGGCTAATTGGACCATGCCTGGTGGGGTTTTTTTCGCCTTCCTCTGGATCAACAGGGGTATGTGGGGGACGGGCTGGAGTTGTACTTTGTACTGGTTGAACTCGATGGACGTATGTCTTTTTTCAGCCAAAATAACTATGTAACTATGTAAAAAAGGTATATGTTAGTTGTATTAAGGTTAATGTAGAGGTGTTAAGGTTAATGTGAGACCCATTGTAGGAATTAATAAGCTCAGCACCAGTATCTATAAACATGTCTGGTTGGTTTAGCGGTGCCATGCTATATTCTGTGAAATCTGCCCATCTGAGGTTATAGTTCAATTTTAATCTCAAAATTAAAGCTCCAGTATGCTTAATGTTTCTGAGAAACTAGATTTCAGGATTTAATGAGATCCCTATGGTCAAGTTCTCATGTAGTAATTGTTAAATTGATTCATCATTAACGGCTACTGTGGTTGCAATACTAGAGTTTTTCAATTACCCAATGGGATCTAGCATGTGTGTCTTAAATAGTACCAAAGCAGCACAAAAACTTGATTATCCAGGCCTGGAAATCACATGCACTTAAAAGAAGCAACATATGTGATTCAGAAACAGCGCTGCAACACATGCCAGATCCAGGGTTTATGCAGCCATCTGGGGATAAGATAATCTACACTCCTGCTACTTTATGATCACTTCACACAGAAGAGGGGAGCCATCCTTGGTCACCCTAAAATAGATATAAATTGAATGTACAACCTTATTTCTAAAGAGGTGCAGATGATAATGCTTGGCAAATCATTTACGTTCTGTATGTATAAAAAATGTGCTGAAAAGTTACCCCCCCCCCTCCCTCGACTTATATGCGAGTTAGTGGAGCAAAACAGATGGTGGAGCAGGTTTTGTTAATGGCAGAGGAGCGTAAGGATTGTGCACTAGTAATCCTGCTCTCCCCAGCTATCTCTCTGCTGTGTCCATGTCCTCCATCCCCTACAACATGGTGTGCAGAGTGCGCTGCTAAAGATGACCTGTGTACCCTGACTTGTGGAGCGAAGCATGCAAGCAATATGTCACCAGTGCAATGATCGGAGATTCTTCCTGTGTGGCACTCGCTGTGTCTCATATCTATGACGCCATCTAGCGGCATCTTGAGACATAGCTGTATGATCCTGGGGCACATCTGTCTATGAGGAGGGGACTGACTTATACCGGGGAACATCTGGCTACTGTGGAGGGGGCTTATACAGGAGTCAATCACTTTTTCTCTTCTTGTTTCTGAGGGGAAAATTGTTACTTTAGCTTATACACAGGTCGGCTTATATGCGAGTATATACAGGTATACTTATTTTACATACTGTATAATGGCAATGACACATTTAAAAAAATGGATCTGGGGCAATTTTATTACTGTGTAGCATCACCATCTCTTTTAACAACACTCTGTAAACAGTTGAATACTGAGGAGATCAGCTGCTTTCGTTTTGAAAGTGAAATGTTCTTTCATTACAGTCAGATATAGTATTTCAGATGCTCAATAGTTATTTTGTCATATTTTTTCATTTTATAATGTTTACAATATTTATACCGAATGACAGTTTACAATATTTATACCGAATGACAGGTCTGCAGGAAGGACAGTTTAGCATTCAGACTATTTTAAAATTGGATTGATGCTGTTGTAATACGTGCAAAATTATATTGTCTTGCTGAAATAAGCAAGGTTTCCTTGAAGTTGAAATCTTCTAGTGGTCAGCATATCATTATCATTAAATATTAATGGCACCTTCCCACATGAGCAAGCTACCAATGAGCCCATACAATACCAGACAATAATTTAATTACTCAGATAACATGAAAAAAATCCACTTTGCCTCAGTCCACCTTAAATGAGGTTGGGCCCAGAGAAGCTGGCAGTTTTTCTGGATTATGTTTATATATGTTTTTTTCCTAAGATGGAGTTTGACTTGCATGTATGGATGATGCATCAAATGTAGTTAACAGATAGTGTTTCAGAAGTGTTCCTGAACCCATCTAGTGATTTCCAGTACATAAATAAGTCTGTTTTAATGCAGTGCCACCTGAGGTGCCAATAATCACACACATCCAATATTGACTGTTGGCCTTGACCCTTGTGTAAAGAGATTCTTTTCTGTTCTCTGAATATTTTAATTATATTGTCCATGGTAGATGATGATGCTGCCAATTTACATTGTTATGTATATTAACACAGTACCGGCCGCGAGTGAAGTATTGTGGTGGCGATACTTCACAGGAGCAGGACCACCCGCAGTTAATGTTACGACTATTGCTAAAGAAGCAATGCACGTAACTAAGGAAGGCACGCTCCTTACATGGCAGCGAGCGCTGCTATGTAAGGCGTGCATAGCGCTCACTGATGAATCAAGACCATTATTCTTTTTGTCTATAGATATAGATATAGATAGAGCCCTATCTTTATGTGTAAAAGGATCTTTTCATCCCAATTATGTTACTAATCTTTTGTATAATAACCTAATATAGTCTGAGAATGTTTCCTAGCATTACTAATTTTTTCACTCTTTCTTAAATTGTCATAAAACTTCTAAACTTTCTCACTTTGCATACAGTTTTTAAAAATATAGATGTTTTAAATTATTTTTTAACTTATCTCATTCTGTTCTTACTAACATTTTACACTGTGCCTCATTTAAAAAAAATAGGGTTATAGAAAAGTCAGTCCTTACATCTGCTTTTGATTTGCCATTCTTTTAGACTGACAAATTTAGGGAATCAGACAACAGGGGGAAACACCCTGGTTAGAGCCACAACTGTTGCCTGGTGTGATCAGAACAGGCATGTGCTACCACATACTGTCACAGTCTTCAGCCATTATTTGGTCATAAAAGTTGTTAAAATAACAAATAAATAAATCCCTCCATGTTTTCTCTCTGGTTCATCCTTTCAAACACACCTCTAAATTTTCTATCTTATCATGGCTATCATAAAGCCTTAGTGATTCTCTCAATCGCAGTATTTTTAACTCTTATAAACAATTCCAGTTTGTTGGTTTTGTTTGTAAAGAACCTTGTGTTAGTTAGCATTAATTATGTATTTTTTTTACCTCCATAATTTTTATTTTTAGTAACACTTGAGTGAATATTTGGAAATGTAACCATTTCTTCCTTTATGCTATCCAAACCCAAACCCCTCTTTCCTATACTGTCTTTTTTTAGCAACTTATTTATATGTTTTCTCCCTCTTGGGTGTACCAGAAGCCGTTGGCAGCATTTCTAAAAAACATACCTTAGAGGTCTTGCTTTGAGTTTATCTCTAATTCCCTAAAATCCAAAGTAAGTAAAGGGAAACCGCTTTCCCAAGTCAATTCCTCAAGACTAAGGACACGTCCTGTATCTTGTAGATAACCAAGAAGTAACCTGACTAAGGGTTACAGAAAGATGTCCAACCACTCTCTAAGGGCTCTTTCACATCAGAGCTTGCGTTGGAGAACGCTCAAAGTATACGTTTTGTTGTATGCGTTTTAATGCGTTTTGATATGCGTTGCACTGCAGTGAGTGTGCATTTTTAATCCGTTTTCAATGCGTTACAGGACATAGGAAAACGCAGGTATTTTTTTTTTCTTGTTTTCAACTTTCTACATTGTTCCTCTGTTGCATTCTGGGACTGATTGCCTCCGTTAACGGATTAAAAACGCGCATAGTGTGCGTTTTACATTGACTAACATTGCAACGCATAAAGCTAGCGTTGGCCAAAAAACTGCGCCTGGGTGCAGTGTAACGCAACGCACAAAAAGGCTGCGTTATATGTGAAAGCTAAAATGAAAGTCTATGGACTTTCATATCACCTTGGGTAACGCAAACTTTATCCTTTGCGTTGAAACGCAGAAAATCTGCCCCAATGTGAAAGAGCCCTAAGGAGCTTCACTAGACATCCAATGGTTGTAACAATGCAACAATGTAAAGACGTGTGCCATGCTTCTATTTACACTTTTCAGTCATACATGGAAAACTCACTTTGAAAAAATATAAAAATAAGCTTTTGCTTTTAGAAACCAATAATTACGGCATGGCAGATGAATTACTCAAACAGGAATTTACATGAGAATATAAAATGTATTTTTGAAAGAGTTAAGCCCGCTACACACTTTCAATTATTATTGGCCCATCACTGACCAATTTTATAACCTCCATGTAGTATGGGGGTCAACTGATATTGAATACTATGGGCAGATTGTGTAGATAAACCCTCATACTACATAGAGGTGGTAAAAGTGACCAGTTATTGGCCAATCATAATTGAAAGTGTGTACCAGACTTTATACGTAGAATAAGGTACACAAACAGTTGATGCTTATTCAGATATAAAGCTGCCAGGACTCCATGCTACTGCATAGGTGTGAGCCGCATGCCCCTACATGGTAGCTGTGCTCCTGTATGTGAACAAGTGCAGCTGCATTGCGCAGCCGCAGGATGGTTTGTGCCTGAACAGGAGCATGCTCTTGTTGATGGAGTTTGGGGGCTCCATCCCTGGAACGGCGAGGTGGAAGGGGTGGAGGAAGCCTCTGGATTATTTAGAGGCTTCCCTCTACTGAGGTAAGTGTCTAAACTGTGCACTTTTTTTTTCATTACAGGTACACTTTAAAACTGTATACTGCATTATAGTTCCTTCAGGCACTATAAATGTCTAGGAGGCACAAGAGAAGGCACAATTAAAATTGTCCAATGAGCGCGCATCTCTGTCTAACCAAATCCCTTCCCACCATGTCACAGCTATGGAGTTGGACGTGACCACATTTCAGGGAAGCTAGCTATTCTTTCAACTGTCTGTCTCTCAGAAACCAAAGATGGATGTGTTGAAGCTGACATTGCTTCACCTTCAGCCTTTCTTGAATAAACTGAATTATGTCTTTCATTTCAGAGTCTTGTTTATTTTTTGCTATTTAATTCCACATGTTGCGTTGCCAGTTGGTAATCATATCATTCACATTGCTTACAGCCAATATTAGTCTCCCTTGTAATATCCTAAAATTTAATTGTAGATAAGCTTCAGTTTTCTGCTCTAGCAATTTCCTAATTTTGTCACTTCTTAATGTATTTATGAACAGATATCTGAGTGAATTATTTATCACTCTTTCCTAAATCCTTAAATGCAGCAGTAAGGCTATTTATCCCCTTTTATTCTCTCAGGCTAAATTTCAAATACACAAAAAATATATTTTTGGGAACTCAGCCTTGCAGAATACCTACCTCACATGCAGCAATGCCTAAAAAGTTTTCCCACAGACCCACCACGATAATAAGCTTGTTATGTAAACTCCAGTTGTTCAGCGAAAGACTTTGCAGCTCACATCTTGCTAGCCAGCAAAAGAACCATATCAAAAGTGGAGCGCTTAGTGAAAGAGGAAAATAACTTGAAATATGATTAATAAAATTGCTTGTCTTTTACAATATTCACTGATAAATTGTTTAGTGAATGTAAAATCTTACCTGACCCTTATTTGCATTTGTAAATTTACCAGTGATGCTGGCATCTTTACTGTTGGCAAGGTGAATCACTGTGGGATGTGTTTCTTTTTTCCTGTGTGAATTGAGCAGTAATCCCCCCTGATCTCCCATAGTGCTCAATACTTTGTATTCATCAGAATAGGGACTCAAACGTACCACGCAAATATTGTCAACTGGCCAACAAGGGGGGGGGGTCATAGCGTAGTGTCTGAATCACCCACCTGAAGCAAGCATGATGTGGGCAATCCAGTCAAACTTCAGTCAGAAACAAGTGATCTGCATGCTTGTTCAGGATCTATGGCTAAACTATTGGAGGCAGAGAGGATCAGCAGGACAGCCAGGCAACTGGTATTGTTTAGGGAAATATTTGTCAGCCTCGATATTCCCCTCACTTCAGGTATCCTTGAAGGTCAATTATCTGTGTTAGGATTCCACAGGTGTTTGATTATAACACATACTCAATTTGTATTGCTTGTGAATCCTATCTCCATCCCCATTTAAAAGTAGCCAACATACAGTGGTTATTAATGACAGCCTAATAAACCTATCACAGCTGGCTGTGTCTACACACAACCATTCACACTAAGCATACACACTGCAACAATGTCCAATATACTCCTGAGAGATTTTACATGGCAATCTGCAAATCCATGCTTTATTAATGTCTGTCCTCCAGTTTTTATATTGTGGTGTGTAATATGCATAACTCGTCATGATCTGTGCAGGCACAATGCCGGGTCATAGACATTCCATGCAGTAGCCAGTCTCATAGCCGCGTGTGTGGGGGCTTTGAAAGCAGATAGTGGTAATGCATGTATCACACCCATGTGGGCTCTCACCCCCTCCTCCAGGATCTAATTGTACACAGACTTGCAGGAAAATAATGGTGGGCACATAAAGTATTGACACTTTGGGCAGCATTTTGAAAGTCTTCCCTTAGGGGTGTACTCACTTTTGTTGCCATGGGTTTAGACATTAATGGCTGTGTTTTGAGCAATTTTGATGCGACAGCAAATTTATACTGTTATACAAGCTGTGCACTGGCTACTTTACATTGTATCAAAGTGTTATATCTTCAGTGTTGTCCCATGACTGAACCATACAGAGGTTGATGCTATACCTTGTTTCTGGCTTTTATGAGTAATGAGGAGTCCCTGGAGATGTTGGTGAGATCATCTATAATAATTAAAGGGGAACTCCATGTTTGTTTGACATGTGTGAGTGTAGTGATGGCTCTCTCATCCATTTGTGTCTTGGAATTTGCTATATATTTTGTTTATCATGTTACAGTTGTAACTGTTATTACTATGTCTACCAATTCTGTAACAACAATTGATGTTTAATATTTTTATTAATAACTACTTGTAAGCGCTTCCACTTGAATTCTTTTAGGCAGATTTGTCTGAAGTGTTGATAGTGGCTGCATATTTACCCTTGAGCGCCCTAATTGTTATTATTTTCAATAGAGAGGTTAAGGTTAGACAACAGGAAGGATCGACATGAAAAAGGGAGGATAGAGTTAGTAGTCAGAAAGAGTTTAACTTTAGGGGCAGGCAGATTAAAGTTATGCATCAGAAAAAGGTAAGTCAATGGTTAAAGTTAGGGATAAGTGTCAAAAAGAAGGCTTTATTACATGTAGTCACTTAGGGGTGATTCCCAAAATTGCGGTAATATCGCAGTGCAAAGACAGTATCACCCTTATTTCTGTGCACAAGTACCATGAGTTACTCCCAGTACTTGAGTAGTGCGACCATTGCTGTGGTAATGTGCGCTACTGACGGTACCGCTCGTTAGTAACTCACATAACTGTATCATTGGGAACCCTACTCGAGTACCAAGGGTCACGCTAATAGTGTAACTCACAGTATTTGAGGATGGAAATAAGGGTAATAATATCGTGCGCTGTCTGTGCACTGCAGTATTACCCAAATTTTGTGAATCAACCCCTTAGTGTCAGCAAAATGACGGGGGAGAAATAACAAACCCAAAATACCAAAAATAGCATAAACAAAGATTGACACTACTGCTGATGATCAGTTTCTCAGGTTTATTCTTTTATAGGTGCAAGCATTGAACTGAACAACTGTCTCAGTTTTTAAGAACTACTGACAATATTCCTCCAAATTTCCAAATAAAAATATTGCTCTTTTGAGCGTAATTTTAAAGGAAATGACATAAAAACAAGAGAAATGTTGCAGTGCTTGCAGAACTTGAGTAATACTAAGAAAACAAATCCCTTGTCCGCTCTTAAACAAAATGTCAATAATGTTTCCGCTACAGAACATTCACAAATCACTATTTGGTGGAATAACCCCCATTTAAAATCACAGCTTTCCTGCATTTTGGCATGCTCTCGACCAGATTTTCACATTGCTCTTGGGTAAATTTATGTCATTTTTTCTGCAAAAAAATCAAACAGCTCAGCTTTCTTTGATGGCTTTCTCTTAACAGAAGGAATCAATATATTTTTTAATAGTAGCCTTTGTATGGGGCTTGATTAATGCTTCCTTCACAAAGACACATTGCAGACTTGCTGAATAATCACTGACTCATCATTGACCCTCCCATCATCAGATCATCACTGACTCTCCTCTATATTTTACAATTTGTGCGAGGCACTGGGGGTTGTAGGCTTCTTCAGGTCTCTGTTTAAAGAATACATGAGATAGACATGTGTATGTACAGTGCCAAGCACACAAATAACTATGCTGTGTTCCTTTTTTTCTTTCTCTGCCTTAAAGATTTAAATATCAGGTATGCAAGTGGCTGACTCAGTCCTGACTCAGACAGGAAGTGACTACAGTGTGACTCTCACTGATAAGAAATTCCCCTTTTTATCTCTTTCTTGCTCTCAGAAGCCATTTTCTGCTAGGAAAGTGTTTTATAGTTGGAATTTCTTATCAGTAAGGGTCACACTGTAGTCACTTCCTGTCTGAGTCAGGACTGAGTCAGTCACTTACATACCTGATATTTAACTATTTCAGGAAGTGCTTGGCACTGTACATACACATGTCTATCTCATCATGTCACTTCGGGTATCCTTTAACTATAGGAAGACCAGGTGCTGGGCAAGGCTGGAAATTGGATTAATCAGAGATTACCTTACGCCAATTCTCTTCTGTCTAATTCCTGTGTTCTTTAACCTCAGCCTGACTCTTCCTTTGCTATTTTTTTTATTGCTTTGCATGACTTCAGCCCTGCCTGTAGGAGCCAGTTTTGAGCCCTTCCTGCTGTTTACTTTACCCCAGCCTCAGTTTGGCACTGTATTCAAAGGTCATTAGTGTTAGGGTTCTTGAGTGGCATTCAAATACGTTTGCAGTCATCCCTCTCTTTGCTGATTCATTTTCAACCCTTTGCCAGGTTGTAGCTCTGTTGTCCTCAGTGCCTATTGCTTAACTAAAAGCTATCTTCATTAGGTACCTATATAAAGTGATATGATAGCCGTACCACTAGTCACATGTTCAGATAAGAGCTAAGCTGTGTACACACTCTGGATTAAACTGCACCAAGGCAGCCATTAAAGAGAATCTGTATTGTTAAAATCGCACAAAAGTAAACATACCAGTGCGTTAGGGGACATCTCCTATTACCCTCTGTCACAATTTCGCCGCTCCTCGCCGCATTAAAAGTGGTTAAAAACAGTTTTAAAAAGTTTGTTTATAAACAAACAAAATGGCCACCAAAACAGGAAGTAGGTTGATGTACAGTATGTCCACACATAGAAAATACATTCATACACATGCAGGCTGTATACATCCTTTCTTTTGTATCTCAAGAGATAATTTGTGAGTTTCTTTCCCCCTGCAGCTATCTTCCACTGAAGTGTCAGGCTGTTTCTTCCTGCAGAGTGCAGACAGCTCTGCCTGTATGTAATTCCTCAGTATGTGAAAGCCCAGCCAGCTCAGAGGAGGATTTATCCAGCTTGCAAAAGATAAGAGAGAAGAGAGAAGCTGCCCTAATATAAATAATACACAGGCAGTGTGCAGAGAGGGGCCTGGAGGGGGGAGATGCATCACAGAACCACAACACTGAAGAACTTGGCAGCCTTCCAGACACAAACTGACAAGTCTGACAAGAGAGAGATAAGTTGATTTATTACAGAGATGGTGATAGTAGAACGTGCTGCAGTAAGCCAGAACACATTAGAATAGCTTTTGACACTTGTAGGATGATAAAAAACAGGATGCAATTTTTGTTACGGAGTCTCTTTAAGGACTGAAGTGTCTGAGAATCTACCGTGTGTACAAGTGCTCCTCGACATCACCTACAGATCCAGCATGCCTCATGTCAGTACAAGGCTTAAGTGAGAGGATATGATGTGTAAAGTTAATGAGGCAGTTTCCATAAAAGGAACCGGTAATCATTTGAAAGTAAATAAACCCCTGTAGCCATGGAACAATAACATAGTGCCAGTGGCCTACTGTCCTGCTCTGGTGTAGATAAATCTGTAGTGAAAACAGTAGAGACGAGTTGGTATGTAGGTCAAACAAAAGTAAAAATAAAAAATATTGTCCAGATGATATGCACAATGTACATGAGCTGAATTTACTCACTAAGCATTGAAAAGTTTCCTGGTTTACCAGAAACACTGTCCTGGAGTGACTCTAAGATGAGAAACTTGTTCAGATGGCAGAATTACAGTATTATTTACACACACAGATGCTACAGAGTGGAATGCAAGGTAAATAGGGAAGAGAGTTATTTAGAGGTGTATCTACAAACCATAAGGATCCCCATCAAAGCTTTGACGTGGCCTCCCCTACATTGACACCCCTTACCCCCCCTCTCCTTTGTAGCCCGCACATCCTGGGGTCACATTTTCAGGGGTCATATAACAAGTGTGGCCACTATGATCCCCGCTCCATAACAGTGTGGCTACCATGACTCCCCCAACTTATAGCAAGTGTGGCCACAACATCCTGATTTGGAGTTGAGCCACTGTATTGCTTGGCAAGAGGGTATTGCCACCCACAGCTCTACACCCCCATCCACCTGCAGGCACAGGGGCTGCTCTTTCAGTAGTTAATCCTCTGTAGTTATCTTAGCTTTACTGAGGCCAAATTGTAGGTACCTTTCAGATTTCCCTAAAGATGTGACCGATGAGTAATTAGTACTGATTTGCAGTACAAGGGGAGAATGATCAGGATTACACAAGTAGATTTGAATACCATGGCTGCTGTGGAACCCCAATAGGTTCTATCCTGGGTAGGAGAGCTTGGCGCCGGTGCACTCCCTCAAGTAGGTACACCACACCTGGGACACAAAGTGCTACTTTGAAACTGTAGAAGGAGGCACACTACAGGCTAGAACTTGCATTTTTGGTTTATTGCAGTATCTAACACACTACATGTTTTGGCGTCAAGTGATGAAGGGCACCGCCCTAAACATGTAGTGTGTTAAACATTGCAATAAACAAAGAACGCAAGTTCTAGCCTAGTGTGCCTCCATCTACAGTTTCAAAGTTACACAAGTAAATGTGGGTGTCATTTGTATACGGATTGCACTGGAGACCAAAAAAAGAAATGTAGTAACACATTGTTGAGCAAATGTGCCTGTTTGTGCGGTTCTTTCGCACTTAGTGACACTGTCTAAATCAACAACAACAGCTAATGGGGTGTAGCATTTTCATTGGCAAACTCACATTTTTTTATTAGATTTACAAGCATTCTCTGTTTTCGGGTGTAGATTTGGTTCTGCTATGTAGGTTAATCCAATCTTCTGACAATATTAAAAAAAACACACATTAAAATGTACTCCCAGCTTCCTATTTAGCATATTTACAGAAAGGTTTTAGAGGGCAACAGTATGACCTGCTCATGAAATTTCTTCATTAGGTTAGTAGTGCATTCAATCTCCCTTGAGGACCTGCTGTAAGATTTGCTTCTACAAGAATTTCTTAGTCAAAATTGAAGACTATTATGCAAACTACCCAATACACGATATAAAAAGATGCTACACTTCTTAGGCCTTTGATAAAATGTAAATATGATGATAGACTCTCTTTATAAGACAATTCTGGATCCCTGTACAGGCTGCTTAGTAATGAGCAAATTCAATGACAAAAATCAATGTTAGGGCAGGGAGATTGCCAATAAAATATGGCATCATTTAAGTCTTTTAAAAAACAATAAAATCTATGAGGCAAATGAAAAACCAGTGTGCAGTCTTAAATACACAGCCTGGCCATGCGTAGAGAGAAGAACAGAAATATCTTCCTTTCAAATGCATTTTTGCTCTGATAAAAGAGAATTTGTTCGTGCAAAATGATATCTTAGCAAAGAAATATATAATATTTAAAGAAAACAATAGTTAGAAGTATTCATCAATGCTAGTTGTTTGACTGTCTTTTAGTGTTTGATTTGCACACTTGTAGAAAAAATACAGCCAGTGAAGTCAGAACACCTGATCTGCAGACCCATTTTGGGTGGTATTAGAGACAGAGGACCAGCATGAAAAACAAAAAAGAAAGTTTTTTAAAAGCTTATAGTAAAATTTAATCCACAGCGCTATTTGCAAAGTATTAAAACTTCTTTATTGTTAAAAAAACAAGCAACATATGTCTCCTGGTTCCTTAACTTTTTTAAACCATCTATAATTAACATGCATGCATTACCCACACACATACAATTCACTGCAGTGAATGAATATTAAATGGTGAATGCTCCCTGCATAACGATTTTCAGGTGAATGCTCCCCACATAACAATTATTTTCTGGTGAATGCTCCCTGCATAACAATTTTCTGGTGAATGCTCCCCACATAACGATTATTTTCTGGTGAATGCTCCCCACATAACTATTATTTTCTGATTATTTTCTGGTGATTGCTCCCCACATTACGATTATTTTCTGGTGATTGCTCCCCACATAACGATTATTTTCTGGTGATTGCTCCCCACATAGCAATTATTTTCTGGTGAATACTGCCCACATAATGCTTATGGACATGGGTGTGGTTATGTGTTTGGGCGTGGTTAATTTAACCACTCCCATAGGCGCCAGAGAAAGTCTTGCACCCAGGTGCCAGGCACCCCAGGCTCACCCCTGTCCAGCATAATCAAATTTCAGATCAGCTATGAACTGGGTCAACGTTCATACGTTACCCATCCAGAGAGAATGGCTGGTTAAATGACAGGTATCTTTGACTCAATCCTCCACTAGAAGACGGCCGTTCCAGCAAGCAGGGAGAGACTAGCGTTCATGAAGCTGCAGGTATCTAGCGCTGCACGCAAATACCAAAGTGTCCGCTGATAGGGTACAGAATCGTGCTGTTCAGAGTGACGTCACTTCGCACAGTAATGAATGGCTGACGTTTCAAGAGCACTGAAGAAGAGGGGCGGACCCCTTGAAACGTCAGCCATTCATTACTTTGAGACACAGATACCTGTCATCTAACCAGCCATTCTCTCTGGACGGGTAACGTATGAACGTTGACCCAGTTTATAGCTGATCTGAAATTTGATTATGCAGGATTAAGCAGCCATCTTTGAACTGCATACATGTCACAGGATCTACTATAGCGGCTGCATCATTTGGATTCAAAGAGACTGCATGCATATACAATCAATCACCAGTGCAATTTTATGGAATTAGTACTCTTGCCTCTGATAGACTGGATGCCTCCAGTTTTTTGACAGGAGACTGTCTTAATAGTTGTGGAAAGCTCATTTTTTTTCGCTGTTGATTCAATAGTTTTTATTCTTTATAATTTTTAAGTTTTGAACTAGCGCATGTCTTTGTTTTGGGCCCAACATTTTCTCTTTCCATTTAATATTTATTCACTGCAGTGAATTGTATGTGTGTGGGTAATGCATGCATGTTAATTATAGATGATTTAAAAAGGGTTAAGGACCCAGGAGACACATGTTGCTTGTTGTTTTAACAATAAAGAAGTTGTAATACTTTGAAAATAGCGCTGTGGATTAAATTTTACTATAAGCACCTATTCAGTAATACAAGCATACTGTTATCCATCCAGCAGCTGACAGGCCTCACTGGCGCAGGTGTTTGACAAACAATTTTGAAGTTTTTTAAAAGCCCCATATCACAAATAATTTTTCTCTGACAAATCCTGTCCCCCATAACTAACGTCACATGAGAGATGATGGGGTGGAAGCTGCCATTGCCTGCTGCAGTGATAAGAATACCAGTTGGGCGTGGTTTCTGTATGTGGCCAATCGGTGATGAAAAAGAAAACATGTTTTTTGTTTCCTGCCTCAGGTATTGGCCCCACACCTTCACATAGGACTCAAGCAGGGACTTTTTGCATACCTTGGCAATTATCAAGTAGAAGTAGTATATTACAAATCTTTATTTTATTATAGCTTCAATGCATTAAAAAAATTATATATATATATATATATATATATATATATATACATTTTAAAGTGAAATAAACACTCCATCACAAATTTCTTCATACAATTTATACATCACATAGTTTTGGCTATTTATCCAAGTAAGCGCATTACCTTTCTTTGCCTGGAGCAGGTTTCTCTGCCTACTAGCCGCTTCCTCAGAGGCCCAACAAGATCAAAAAGACAATAAGCTGCCTGTCACCACTAAGATGAAGTAGAGGATTCCCTCTGATATTGGAGGCCCCTAGGTATTATGGGTGAGCCTGGGCGCAGGGCATTATGGGAATGGCACCAAAAAGTCAAATTTGCCCCGTGAATATCAGCGTTTTTTGGGTTGGCAAGGCCCAAGTTCAAACAGCCATATTTAGGTTGAAGTTAATGGTGACCCGAATTCGAACACCAACCTCACTGCTGGATTATTACATTTGCTGCTGAATAAATTCAAGAGTATTGTCAGTTCATTGGGAATGTTATCGGGTGTGCAAATCAGTGGTTTGGTATTATCTATTTTCACTGATTTTTTTTTTTTAAATAAGACAACTTTGAACAATTGTTACAATATTATTACTGAGCTGAGCATTTTCATCCGCACTGATACACTCCATTAATCACTGAAAGCACATTGCTGGTCTCTATCTTAACATAGAAATGATGTATGCTCTGCCTTAGGAACAGTGATACCCGTCAGTGGATATCACATGGAGGGAATAAATTTGCCTAGACACTGGAGCTCATATAGCCAGGCCTGTGTGAGAAATTACATTATTTAGGCCTTTTCCTCGTCTTCCACTTAAAATATATTAAACTGCTTTTTCACCTAGTTAAGTTTGCATATTCACTGTGACATTCCTGATGAAATAAACTACGCCTAACTATACTGTTAATACAAAAACACAGTTGCATAGACTGATGACTTAGTATCTGGATAATAGAATAATATATTATTCACATCAATCATTCATATCGGCAGATCTGTACTCTGCCAAACCCACAGTGTTACTGCCAACTATGTCACCAGTGTTCTCATTAAAGATCCTCTTTTTCTGTATAATTAGTATTTGAAAGTTGACAAAAGATCTTTACCGTTAGCATCACTGTCTCAATCACTGAAGAAATATTTCTAAGTTTAAAAGGATATAATAGTTACATAAAAAAGTAGTTACTTTTTTTTACTACAGTGCTAAAGTTCAATGGCCAAATAATTTTTCTTTTACTTTTAGATAGAGGCACTAAAGGATAGATTAGCTGAAAGCAATATTTGCTTACAGTTTTATTTTTCATGCATTTAACAGGACATAATATGCTTAATAAATCAATTAATTTAATACCAACCTCTTACATAATATGATTGATCAACCCCAGCTGTTTTTTCTCCCTCTTGAGGTTTTCGCAAGCCTGTACCTATATAATGCTCAGTAGTAGAAACAATAGGAAAGGCCCATACAAACGGCAGATTAAAGTCGGCTGAGGTGGCCAATAAAGACCACCTCTGCCCATAATCCAGGGTGTACAGTAGCTCATGACTGCCGCCCAGCCAGCAATCTGCCAGGCAGATCAACTCCAATACCTTTGTATTCACAACTTGCCCGCCTGCCACGCAACAACACATCTGTGCCACTCTGTTGGCCCTCTTCCCCCCCCCCCCCCCCCCCACATAGCAACAGAATGCATTGTCAACCTATAGGCTGACTATTCACTTGTACAGCCTTGGCCCAGAGATGTTGCCCGATGAATCAGGTGCCAATCGGCATTGGGTGACATCCATCCTGTGTGTGTATGGGCCTTGAGAAGAACCAGAGCTTGGCAAGCCGGATTGTTACTGAGTATAAAATAACTCACTGAAGAGGCTTTTTTGTGCAAAGAGGACATTTCTAATTTAAAAATTCAGCTATGTGAACTGTGCAGTCTTCCAGGTGTGGTAGTATTTGAGTACAATCATCAAGGAAATGATCCACACCCACAACTTGCTGACTTTGCGATTTATTTGTAAGCCATTTAAAGCATTGCACAGAGAACAACCTTAAAGGTGGCCATACACTGGCCCGATTCGCGGCCGTTTCGACAGCAGATTCGATCCTGGGATCGAATCTGCTGCCAATCGTTCGCGCTAAACGCACCCGCCGATCCGATTTCCTCCCGAAATCAGATCGGTCCGTCGATCGCGCCGTGTGGGAAATTACCCTCGATCGCCCGCGGGTAGGGAGCGCGTCGCTAGCGGCGGCCGATCCGATCAGGTATACATTACCTGACGCTGGCTCCCGGGCGTCTTCTCCGCATCTTCTCCGCGCTGCACCCGCTCCATCCCGGCGCTTCCTGTCACTGCAGTGACCAGGAAGTTCAAATAGAGGAAGCGCTGGGATGGAGCGGGTGCAGCGTGGAGAAGATGCGGAGAAGATGCCCGGGAGCCAGCGTCAGGTAATGTATGCGCGGGGGGGGGGGGGGGGAGGGGGGGCAGGCGGCAGCGGTGGCTCCACAGATTGTGATTGGTTTCAGCCTGAAATCGATTCACAATCTGTTTGCAGTAAAGGCAGCCATACGATCCCTCTCTGATCAGATTCGATCAGATAGGGATCTGTCAGCTGGTCGATCTAATGGCAAATCGACCAGTGTATGGCTACCTTAACACTTTTCACTCATATCACTCACCTTATGAGTAAGCCTCTGCAAGGTGAAATGCATAAAAGGTTGTTCCCTGTGCAATGCTTTAAATGATTTACAAATAAATCTCAAAGGGTTTGATTCACAAAGGTTACTTATTTTTCGCCTTAAAGAGAACCCGAGGTGTGTTTAAAGAATGTTATCTGCATACAGAGGCTGGATCTGCCTATACAGCCCAGCCTCTGTTGCTATCCCAAACCCCTATAAGGTCCCCCTGCACTCTGCAATCCCTCATAAATCACAGCCATGCTGTGAGGCTGTGTTTACATCTGTAGTGTCAGTCTCGGCTGCTCTCCCGCCTCCTGCATAGCTCCGGTCCCTGTCCCCGTACCTTCCCTCCAATCAGTGGGGAGGGAAGGGACGCAGGCAGGGACCGGAGTTCTGCAGGAGGCGGGGAGAGCAGCAGACTGACACTATAGAGATAAACACAGCCAGCTCTGACAAGCTGTGTGTCAGCAGCGTGGCTGTGATTTATGAGGGATTGCAGAGTGCAGGGGGACCTTAGGGGGGTTTGGGATAGCAACAGAGGCTGGGCTGTATAGGCAGATCCAGCCTCTGTATGCAGATAACATTCTTCAAACCCACCTCGGGTTCTCTTTAAAGGACTTCCGAGGCCAAAATTAATAAAATCACACTATACCTTTTTTTTGCAGAATCCACGGAGGACGTCCTGCCCGTCCTCCGCTCTGTTCCGCCATCAATGCACGTCTTATTGTTCCCCTACGGCTCGGCCCGACCCCACCGAATGGGTCGCATGGATGCCACCTCTAATATGGCCGCCGCCTTGCTCCGCGGCTGCACAGTACGCTTTGTCGCTAGCGCGACTGCGCAGCCTGTGTGCGCCCGCCCGACGTACGCTTGGGGAGCATGCCGGGACCTAGTACGCGATTTAAGTCAGTTAAGGAGAGTTATACAATTAATTAAGTCAGTTAAGGAGAGCTAAATCATGGGTAAAGTCATTTAAGGAGTGATGCATTGTGAGCTAATAAGTAAGGTGAGATAATTTAACAGAAAAGCTTTGTGAATCAGGCTCAAAGTCATCAAGATCTAAGAGTGTGGATCGTTATATTGGTGACATATGAGGGGCAAACGCCCCTTGAAGTGTACACTAGAGACGGCCCGAACCTCCGATTTTCGGTTCGCAAACCGCGAATGCGAACTTCCGCAAAAGTTCGGTTTGCACGAACTTTTGCGAACCGCAATAGACTTCAATGGGGAGGCGAACTTTGAAAACTAGAAACATTTATGCTGGCCAGAAAAGTGATGGAAAAGATGTTTCAAGGGGTCTAACACCTTGAGTTTTTTCAGTGAATACAAGAGGGAAAAAAAAGTTTCAATGAAAATTCTCCTTCCGACCGTGGGAAAATTAACCCCTGCCGACTTTAGCGGTTAATAGCAAAGCCCCTTTAAAAGCTAGAAACACCAAAATTGCTGAGAATGTTAAGAAGAAAAGTGGGAACAAGAGGAACATTTTTTTTTCAAAAAGACCTTATACTTTTTGAGAAAATCGATTTTAAAGTTTCAAAGAAAAAAGAGCCGATTCATTAAAAAGAACTGTATCATTCATGAAATTCACGAAAGTATAGCTTAGAATGCGTCCTGTGCAGGACGTATAGCTGCCGGCTCCCGCTGTCTCTCCCCACCTGCCTTCACCTGTCACCCTCACCTAGCCTGGCACCCGGTGCACCCATGGGTGCTCTAGGTGCCAGCCTAGGTGAGGGTGACAGGTGAAGGCAGGTGGGGAGAGACAGCGGGAGCCGGCAGCTATGCGTCCCAAAGGACGCATTCTCTGCTATGTGTGGGACGGCGGAGATCTTCAATCAACTTAATTGAAGATCGCAAGATAAGAGGATACTGTATTCGTGGGATCATTTGCCAAGGATATTGGCGTGAGAAAATGTATTTAAAGGTACAGGTAAGTATTTCTGGTTAATTAAGAACATTAAGGATTTTTTTCGTCGTTGTGTTTTTATTTCATTTATTCTTTGTGGAAATGGGTAAGGGGTACTTTGTCCTTTTGCACCCCCATAACTCTGGTTTGCAGAGATGTAGGGAACCCAACGTTGGAGTCAGTTCAGTCTGCCAGTCTGTCCTGGCTGTAAGGTAGTCTATCACCTGCTGGGAGCACCCACTCCAACCACTGTCTTTTTCTGCCCACTTCTGTCTCTCTCTACCCACCCTCTTTCTTTCTCTTTGCCCACCCTTTGTCTTTCACTTCCCTCTCTCACTCACTCACCCTTCCTCTCCTTCCAACTCTCTACTCACTCTGTCTCTCTCTGTCCTTCCTCTCTCACCATCCCTCTCCTTCCCCTTCTCTGCCCAAATCTGTCTTTTTCTGCCTTCCCTCTCTCACCTTCTGTCTCTCTCTACCCACCCTCTGTCTCTCTGTCCATCCTCTTTGTCTCTCTCTGCCCACCATTTGTCTTTCACTGCTCTCTCTTACTCACCCTGCCTCGCCTTCAATCTTTCTTCTCACCCACTTTCTCACTCTGCCCACCCTCTCTCACCCCACCATTCCACTTCTCTGCCTGACATCTGTCTTTCTCTGCCCATCCTTTCTCACCCTCTCTCTCTCTCTGCCCACAAAGTCTCTCCCCCCCCCCCCTCTGTCTCCTGATGCCTCTGTCTCTCCATCTACTTTCTCTCGGTCTCTGTCTCTCTCTGCCCTCCAACTCTCAACCTCTGTCTCTCTGCCTACCGTCTCTCACTAACAGTCTTTCCTTCACCCTCTCTGGACACTTTCGCTTAATGGGATTAGACCTATAAAATTGACCATGATGCAAATCTCCCATTCCACCATATCATGGCCTTTCTAATGTGTGTAGGTTTTTTTTTCTTGTGTGGGGGAATGTTGTCTAATTACTTTCAGGGTCACTTTGCCTAACTGTGTTTGGAAGGAAACTCAGGCCCACTATCTTTGAGTTACATTGTTACATTAAAGTTAGCTCCGCCTGCATCCTGTCATGACCACGGCCATTTTACGGCGTGGCACACTTCACTCCCTGCGCTCACTCCTTTTCCCCCAAAAATTGCCACAATGTACTCTGCGCCGCCACCCACTCAAAATTTTTTTGCAATGGGAGGATGTCTGTAATAATCAACACTAGGTGCCAAATACCCTAGGTACACCACTGGGAAAATGGCAGTTTGTTTAAACACTTTAGAGAGCGTTTTATGACTCTGCTTGGGGTAATAGCAGAATCTCAGTTATCTTTGACTCTGCTGCGGTAAAGATTATGTGTGCAGCTTTCGCTGTTGTTGATTTCAGAGAGTATCGGTTCAGTACTGAATAGCTTTCCTGGATTTGGCCCACCTAATTTTCTGCTTCTTTACTCCTATTCCGTTTAACATTGGATACTCTCACTATATTAACCCTTTTCACATAAAGGGTGATGGCGGATGACAAACTAGTTTGTCATTGTCATCACACCTAGGCTAATGTACATTAATATGACTGGGGTGAATGCAAATTAGTCTATAATCAAAGCCCCTGGTTCTTCAGGTTTACACTTAGTAGCAGGGTTAAGCAACATCTTTTTGTAATGAATATATGCATAGACAAAAACAGATGGATCTTACAGTCACTACCTCAGCAAACTAGGAGGATGTAGAGAATGGTTTTCTTTTGGAAACTTGGTGCCTGTAATTTACAACATTGTTAAGAGCAGGAAATGTGGAAGGAATTGCAACATACATGGAAATAGCAGCTTTGCAAGAACAACGTTAGAGAGGAACATGTGAAGTAAGTGGGAATTATTTGTTCTTTTACAGTGGAATAGACCATTAAAACAAGACCAGCTGTTCTGGGATTTAGACTGATCAATGAAAGAGTCTTTACAGATTAAAAGTCAAAGGCCGATTTTTCAAATTAACTTTCATTGATGCCTTTACTGCAACAGAGGATAGTAATGAAGACGAAGCAAAAGAGTTTTACACTGAAGAGTGTAGAGTCACAGAAAATAATGTGCTGATAATCTTCCATGATTAAGAAAAGTGCAGTATTAAAATGGTGCAGGTAGATTTGGTCTCCATGGAAAAATGGGATAAAAAAATCTGCAATATAGCAGAATCCCAAAGCTTAGTGAAGCATACATTGCCTACATAAAAGATTCACCTCGCAACATGGAAAGTACCAAGGATCAATGTGTGTAAACACTGCAGAACTAACATGTAAGGAGTTCAACAGGCTGAACAGTTGCAAGATGTGGGCTACCAAACTGATCATGTGCTGTGTCACAGAGATGGGGGTTGTCCATGAGTCAGGTTGCATTGGAACCTCCACAGCACCACACAGTGCCTGACTTGGGCCTGAATTACGTGTGAAAAGGGATTAATTAGGTAATCAGTAGGAGAATATGTTTGTTGTATTCCCCTAGATTAGACAGCACTGGGAGAGCTGTCTATGTATTTCCATATGCCCAAATTACAGCTGCGGGAGGAACTTTATGTAGGCCGTTGTCCATACAGAACATGATATCACTCAGGGATCCATTGTGACTCAGATCATTTTTTATCAAGAGTAGAAATGAGACAGTAAATTGCTATGTTGAAGAGGAACTTCAGCCTAAACAAACATACTGTCATTAAGTTACATTAGTTATGTTAATTAAAATAGATAGGCAATATAATCTCTTGCCCACCTTGTTTTAAAAGAGCAGGCAAATGTTTGATTTCATAAGGGCAGCCATCTTTTTGGTTGAAAGGATGTGACAGGGAGCATGAGACACAGTTCCAACTGTCCTGTGTGCTTATCACCCCTCCCAGTTGCTAGGCAACGTGAATAACAACATAGGAAATACCTTCATGCTTTGCACAGCATCAGGGAAAAAAGCCCGGGCAGTTTTCTTTGATGGGGCGCAGCTTAAAGAGACTCCGTAACAAAAATTGCATCCTGTTTTTTATCATCCTACAAGTTCCAAAAGCTATTCTAATGTGTTCTGGCTTACTGCAGCACGTTCTACTATCACCATCTCTGTAATAAATCAACTTATCTCTCTCTTGTCAGACTTGTCAGCCTGTGTCTGGAAGGCTGCCAAGTTCTTCAGTGTTGTGGTTCTGTGATGCATCTCCCCCCTCCAGGCCCCTCTCTGCACACTGCCTGTGTATTATTTAGATTAGGGCAGCTTCTCTCTTCTCTCTTATCTTTTACAAGCTGGATAAATCCTCCTCTGAGCTGGCTGGGCTTTCACATACTGATGAATTACATATGGGCAGAGCTGTCTGCACTCTGCAGTAAGAAACAGCCTGACACTTCAGTGGAAGACAGCTGCAGGGGGAAAGAAACACACAAATGATCTCTTGAGATTCAAAAGGAAGGGTGTATACAGCCTGCTTGTGTATGAATGTATTTTCTATGTGTGGACATACTGTACATCAACCTACTTCCTGTTTTGGTGGCCATTTTGTTTGTTTATAAACAAACTTTTTAAAACTGTTTTTAACCACTTTTAATGCGGCGAGGAGCGGCGAAATTGTGACAGAGGGCAATAGGAGATGTCCCCTAACGCACTGGGATGTTTACTTTTGTGTGATTTTAACAATACAGATTCTCTTTAAGCTTTTGTGCAGCTAAAAATAAGGCTTATGTAAGAAAAACAAAGTTCTGATGCTGTGAAACTGTTAAAGAAATACCAAGTCTGTCCAGTGATGCTGAGCAGATTTTTAGTCTGGAGGTTCATGTTAAGGTAAAATGGGCTGTAAGCTGAAGTGGTTAACTGTCTTTGCCATTTTTTTGGCCACACCCCCTTTAGCACCTTCCTAATAATTTATTTAAATGTCCTAACTTTAGGTAATGTGCCTGGATTTGTGTGTCTTTTCTTGTAATTGACCCCTGTGGCCAGGGTTTAATTCAGTGCACTCCTTCCCCTGTCTGACCATTGTCAGTATGCACACAGCTTATGCTGGTTTGTGCATGGTGTACATGGATACATTTTATTAGCTTCCTTGTGGGATTAGTCAGATGCACTATTTGTCTCAGGAGAGGCCATCAGGATATGTGTTCCTAATCTTTAAATAGGTTTGATGCACTGAATGCTTGCATGTCTACACTATGTACATTACAGGGCCAGAGTTAGGACACCTATGATTATTGAGGTACCTCTGCGCGGTGTAGGTGACTACGCAAGAGAATGTATTCTTTTCTACTAAGTCCCTGGCTTTTATTTTAGTTGTAGGAATAGCAGTTCTTCCTGGATGATTGAAGATGATTGAATTCTGTGAATACATTTGTATGAACATTTGCATGTGAGTGTGCAAAGGGTTAACCTACACAGGGTCTTAGCCTACACTGCAACCCTGGTTCTCTGCAGCCCAGCCTGACCTCTGGTAGATCTTGTTCTCCTCCACCATGGAACCTGCAGTGGCCGTCTGTTTGGACTCTAGATGCCTTGAGTGACCGCACTGAACTAAGCTGCAAGCTGGGGGTTAAGTTTATGCGCATCCTGCGTCAACCGCAGCAGTCACCCCCCCCCCCCCCCCCTCAGCGACCCCTGAAATGGTATGGTAGTTGGGCTGCCCTCACCCCACATGTCGACAATGACATTCAATGGGGCAATGTGCCATCGGACAGCCCTCAGGAGTATTTTGGCCAGGCTAGTCAGCTGGCCAGCCAAGTCAATGCTGCAGCCCTAGGGGGACTCTCTCTCTCTCTTTCTGTGCTTCTCCTCTTCCTTCTTCCTTCTCTCTCTCTTACCTCTCTTTTCTCTTTCTTTCTCTTCTCTCTCTCTTTCTCTCCTCTCTCTCTCTCTCCTTCTCTCACTCTCTCTTTTTATCTCTCTTTTTTCATCTTTCTCTTTTCTCTCTTTCCTACCATTTTCAAGGACACACTGTGGGGCATCTGAAATTGCTGCAGATCAATTTTGAGCTCCACAAGATAATGTGGCAGCTCTGCTCACTTAGCACTTCAGACTACCCCTCTGATCCTTCCTATGACTTAAGTGCTGTAAATATGCTACTTTATTTATATTATACTGTACCTGATCCATATGTTTACTGTACCATCACTGATCTTGTATGTGCCAAAAACACTTTAGAGTAAAACCCTGTTGTACTTGGGGAAATAAATGATTCTGAATTTTATGTAAAATAGGCGCTAGGAAAAGTGATACAATATTGGTTAATTTACCAATATTATACTACTTCATTCATATAGTAAAATATCAGTAATATTTACCAATATTTTACTACAACCTAACCTCTCACTACTCTCACACAGAACCCTCCTCTGGTGGTACCTATCCTTAACAGCCCCCCCCCCCCTGGTGGTGCCTAATCTTAACTCCCCTGGTTGTGCCTAAACTTAATCCCCCTGGTGGTGCCTATCCTTAAACTCCCTCCCCCTGGTGGTGCCTAACCTTAACCCCCCTGGTGGGCGCCTGACCGTAACCCTGCCCCATGGGCAACTAACCTTAGCCTCATTTTGTTTTTGTAATACATTTCTATATATTTGTTTGTGGTTTTATGTAACATAAAAATATAAAAACATCATTGGAAAGGCAAAACATAAAAATAAGCTTTTTCTTTATATAAGTTTAAGTGAGTTTTTTGAAAAACGATAATTTGTAATGTAGGTGAGAATCATGGAAGCTGCTCGCTGTAATGCAAAAAGTTGAAATGTAAACAATTTTTTTCTGAGAAATCATAGTGAACAGTTTTAGAAACGATTATACAGTTTTAGAAACAATTATTTGTTAAATAATGGGCTATTGTAATCTATAAAATTGGTAAGGAAATAAATAGATAATACAGTTGAATTCAAAGAAAAGAGGAAAGACTGCTACACACACGTGTATACTTAACTGGGAGCATGGGAATCAAAGTGCTAGTCCATGTGTTGTAGTGAAAGGAATCCCGCTACACCAGAAGTAAGGTGAAAATAGAAAAATTTCTTTATTCTTGATCCAACATCAGTATAAAATTGTTGGATCAAGAATAAAGAAATTTTTCTATTTTCACCTTACTTCTGGTGTAGCAGGATTCCTTTCACTACAACAGATAATACAGTTGTTTTAAAGGATACGTCCAGGCAAATTAAAAAACACTTACCTGGGGCTTCCTCCAGCCCCTGGCAGCTGTCCTGTGCTCTTGCTGCAGCTCCGGTGGCTCCTGGTCTCCTCCACTGCAGGTGCCGAATTGGCCAGGTCGGCTTCTGGGTCAGCTTCTTCCTTGCTCCACTGTGCAGCTCATGTGGTCGCGCTGACGTCTTCAGGACTGTACCGCGCAGGCATCTGCAGCGGAGGAGACCGGGAGCCGCCGGAGCTGTGGCAAGAGTATAGGATGGCTGCCAGAGGCTGGAGGAAGCCCCAGGTAAGCGTTTTTTAATTTGCCTGGACGTATCTTTTAAATAATAAAATCTCCGGTTAAAAAGGGCGCCAGATATAAACAATATTGAAGTTATGGTTTACAAAAATGGTTACAGGATATGCCGTAAAGCAGTGTTTCTCAAAGCTGTCCTCATGACTCCCCAACGGTGCATGTTTTGCAAGCAACATCACCTATGTACAGGTGGGGTAATTAGAGTCTCAGCTAAGTGAATTCCATGTAGCTGAGACACTAATTACCCCACCTGTGCATGGGTGAGGTCAGGTTTGAGAAACACTGCCGTAAAGCATAGTTTATAATACTGATATTCTACTATTCCCCACTGTAACCTCTATTTTTACATTTAGTAAAATGGGCACCAGTAAAAGTGATAAAATATCATTTACTTTACTGATATTGTACTACTTCATTCATATACATAGTAAAATATCTTTAATTTCTACCGATATTTTACCATAACCTAATCTCTCCCTTCTCTTACACAGAACCATCCTCTGCTGGTGCCTAACCCTAAACCCCCACCCGGTGCTGCATAACCTTACCTCCCCCTGGTGGTGCCTAACCTAAACCCGCTATGGTAGTGCCTAATCTTAACCCCCCTGGAGGGTGCCTAACCTTAACCCCCCTGGAGGTGCCTAACCTTAACCCCCCATTGATTTTGTGTAATATAAATTATAATATGATTGTTTATGGTTTTAAAGAGAGTCTGAAGCGAGAATAAATCTCGCTTCAGACCTCAGAGTTAGCAGGGGCATGTGTGCCCCTGCTAAACCGCCGCTATCCCGCGGCTTAACGGGGGTCCCTGATCCCCCAAATCCCCTCCGTAATGCGGGGGAGCGCTTCCTGGTTGGGGCAGGGCTAACCGCCGCAGCCCTGCCCCACGCGTGTCTGTCAGCGCGTATCTCCGCCTCTCCCCCGCCCCTCTCAGTCTTCCTTCACTGAGAGGGGCGGGGGAGAGGCGGCGATGCGCCGCTGATAGACGCGACTGGAGGCAGGGCTGCAGCCGTTAGCCCTGCCTCCAGGAGCGACCAAGTCTGCGACCAAGTGTCGCAGTGGGGGGTTTGGGGGTCAAGGGACCCCCGTTTAGCGGCGCTATTGCGGCGGTTTAGCAGGGGCACACGTGCCCCTGCTAACTATGAGCTCTGAAGCGAGATTTATTCTCGCTTCAGAGTCTCTTTAACCACTTCAGGACCACAGTCTTTTCGCCCCTTAAGGACCAGAGCCTTTTTCTCCATTCAGACCACTGCAGCTTTCACGGTTTAATGCTCGGTCATACAACCTACCACCTAAATGAATTTTACCTCCTTTTCTTGTCACTAATACAGCTTTCTTTTGATGCTATTTGATTGCTGCTGCGAGTTTTACTTTTTATTATATTCATCAAAAAAGACATGAATTTTGTCAAAAAAATGACTTTTTTAACTTTCTGTGCTGACATTTTTCAAATAAAGTAAAATTTCCTATACATTTGAGCGCGAAAGTTATTCTGCTACATGTCTTTGATAAAAAAAAAACCATTCAGTGTATATTTATTGGATTGGGTAAAAGTTATAGCGTTTACAAACTATGGTGCCAAAAGTGAATTTTCCCATTTTCAAGCATCTCTGACTTTTCTGCGCACCTGTCAGGTTTCATGAGGGGCTAAAATTCCAGGATAGTACAAATATCCCCCAAATGACCCCATTTTGGAAAGAAGACATCCCAAAGTATTCAGTGAGAGGCATGGTGAGTTCATAGAAGATTTTATTTTTTGTCACAAGTTAGCAGAAAATGACACTTTGTGACAACAACAACAAAAAAAAAAAGTTTCCATTTCTTCTAACTTGCGAAAAAAAAAAAATGAAATCTGCCACGGACTCACTATGCTCCTCTCTGAATACCTTGAAGTGTCTACTTTCCAAAATGGGGTCATTTGTGGGGTGTGTTCACTGTCCTGGCATTTTGGGGGGTGCCTAATTGTAAGCACCCCTGTAAAGCCTAAAGATGCTCATTGGACTTTGGGCCCCTTAGCGCAGTTAGGCTGCAAAAAAGTGCCACACATGTGGTATTGCCGTACTCAGGAAAAGTAGTATAATGTGTTTTGGGGTGTATTTTTACACATACCCATGCTGGGTGGGAGAAATATCTCCGTAAATGACAATTTTTTTATTTTTTTTACACACAATTGTCTATTTATAGAGATATTTCTCCCACTCAGCATGGGTATGTGGAAAAATACACCCCAAAAAACATTATACTACTTCTCCTGAGTACGGCGATACCACATGTGTGGCACTTTTTTGCACCCTAACTGCGCTAAGGGGCCCAAAGTCCAATGAGTACCTTTAGGATTTCACAGGTCATTTTGAGAAATTTCGTTTCAAGACTACTCCTCACAGTTTAGGGCCCCTAAAATGCCAGGACAGTATAGGAACCCCACAAATTACCCCATTTTAGAAAGAAGACACCCCAAGGTATTCCATTAGGAGTATGGTGAGTTCATAGAAGATTTTTTTTTTTTGTCACAAGTTAGCGGAAATTGATGTTAATTGTTTTTTTTTCACAAAGTGTCATTTTCCGCTAACTTGTGACAAAAAATAAAATCTTCTATGAACTCACCATACTCCTAACGGAATACCTTGGGGTGTCTTCTTTCTAAAATGGGGTCATTTGTGGGGTTCCTATACTGCCCTGGCATTTTAGGGGCCCTAAACCGTGAGGAGTAGTCTTGAAACCAAATGTCGCAAAATGACCTGTGAAATCCTAAAGGTACTCATTGGACTTTGGGCCCCTTAGCGCACTTAGGGTGCAAAAAAATGCCACACATGTGGTACCGCCGTACTCAGGAGAAGTAGTATAATGTGTTTTGGGGTGTATTTTTACACATACAGATGCTGGGTGGGAGAAATATCTCTGTAAATGACAATTATTTGATTTTTTTTACACACAATTGTCCATTTACAGAGAGATTTCTCCCACCCAGCATGGGTATGTATAAAAATACACCGCAAAACACATTATACTACTTCTTCTGAGTACGGCGATACCACATGTGTGACACTTTTTTGCAACCTAGGTGCGCTAAGGGGCCTAACGTCCTATTCACAGGTCATTTTGAGGCATTTGGATTCTAGACTACTCCTCACGGTTTAGGGCCCCTAAAATGCCAGGGCAGTAGGAACCCCACAAGTGACCCCATTTTAGAAAGAAGACACCCCAAGGTATTCCGTTAGGGGTATGGTGAGTTCATAGAAGATTTTATTTTTTGTCACAAGTTAGTGAAAAATGACACTTTGTGAAAAAAACAATAAAAATCCAATTTCCTCTAACTTTTGACAAAAAATAAAATATTCTATGAACTCATCATACACCTAACAGAATACCTTGGGGTGTCTTCTTTCTAAAATGGGGTCACTTGTGGGGTTCCTATACTGCCCTGGCATTTTACGGGCCCAAAACTGTGAGTAGTCTGGAAACCAAATTTCTCAAAATGACTGTTCAGGGGTATAAGCATCTGCAAATTTTGATGACAGGTGGTCTATGAGGGGGCAAATTTTGTGGAAGCGGTCATAAGCAGGGTGGCCTCTTAGATGACAGGATGTATTGGGCCTGATCTGATGGATATGAGTGCTAGGGGGGTGACAGGAGGTGATTGATGGGTGTCTCAGGGGGCGGTTAGAGGGGAAAATAGATGCAATCAATGCACTGGGGAGGTGATCGGAAGGGGGTCTGAGGGGGATCTGAGGGTTTGGCCGAGTGATCAGGAGCCCACACGGGGCAAATTAGGGCCTGATCTGATGGGTAGGTGTGCTAGGGGGTGACAGGAGGTGATTGATGGGTGTCTCAAGGTGTGATTAGAGGGGGGAAATAGATGCAAGCAATGCACTGGCGAGGTGATCAGGGCTGGGGTCTGAGGGCGTTCTGAGGTGTGGGCGGGTGATTGGGTGCCCGCAAGGGGCAGATTAGGGTCTAATCTGATGGGTAACAGTGACAGGTGGTGATAGGGGGTGATTGATGGGTAATTAGTGGGTGTTTAGAGGAGAGAAGATCTGCGGGCGATCTATTGGTGTGGGTGGGTGATCAGATTGCCCGCAAGGGGCAGGTTAGGGGCTGTTTGATGGGTGGCAGTGACAGGGGGTGATTGATGGGTGGCAGTGACAGGGGGTGATTGATGGGTGATTGACAGGTTATCAGTGGGTTATTACAGGGAATAACAGATGTAAATATTGCACGGGCGAATTGATAAGGGGGGGTCTGAGGGCAATCTGAGCGTGTGGGCGGGTGATTGGGTGCCCGCAAGGGGCAGATTAGGGTCTAATCTGATGGGTAACAGTGACAGGTGGTGATAGGGGGTGATTGATGGGTAATTAGTGGGTGTTTAGAGGAGATAAGAGATGTAAACAATGGATTTGGGAGGTGATCTGATGTCGGATCTGCGGGCGATCTATTGGTGTGGGTGGGTGATCAGATTGCCCGCAAGGGGCAGGTTAGGGGCTGATTGATGGGTGGCAGTGACAGGGGGTGATTGACGGGTGATTGACGGGTGATTGACAGGTGATTGACAGGTGATTGACAGGTGATCAGGGGGGATAGATGCATACAGTACACGGGGGGGGGGGGTCTGGGGAGAATCTGAGGGGTGGGGGGGTGATCAGGAGGGAGTAGGGGGCAGATTAGGGACTTAAAAATAAAATAGCGTTGACAGATAGTGACAGGGAGTGATTGATGGGTGATTAGGGGGGTGACTGGGTGCAAACAGTGGTCTGGGGGGTGGGCAGGGGGGGGTCTGAGGGGTGCTGTGGGCGATCAGGGGGCAGGGGAGGGGGAATTCAGTGTGCTTGGGTGCAGACTAGGGTGGCTGCAGCCTGCCCTGGTGGTCCCTCGGACACTGGGACCACCAGGGCAGGAGGCAGCCAGTATAATAGGCTTTGTATACATTACAAAGCCTATTATACTTGTTACATGCGGTGATCCGGGTGCTAGTAACCCGCCGGCGCTTCCGAACGGCCGGCGGGTTACAACGAACGGTGGGCGGAGCCAGTCCCCGGCGGCTGATCGCGTCACGAATGACGCGATCGCCGCACAGCCACTCCCGCAGCCGCCCCCGCCGATGGGCGTATTGCGGTCGTTTGGGCCCGGTCTTTGCCGCCGCCCATCGGCTGGGGGCGGTCGTTAAGTGGTTAAGTAACATAAAATAAAAAAAATGATAATTGAGGAGGAAAAATTTAAAAATAAACATTATACTAACATATATATAAGTTTAAGTAAGTTTGTTGAAAAATGATAATTTGTAATATAGATGAGAATCACGGAAGCTGCTTATTGTGGTGGAAAAAGTTGAAATGTAAACAATTCTTTTCAGAGGAAACATAGGGAGCAGTTTTAGAAACAATTATACAGTTGTAGAAATGATTATTTGTTAAATAATTGGTTATTGTAATCCATTGTAAATTGGTATGGTAATTAAAGTTAAAGATAACAAGTGATATAGTTGTTTTATATTCAGGCGGCACCCTTTTACATACAATATTGTTATTTTATATTTATGTGACACCCTTTTTATACACCTGGTGCCAATAGAGAAAATATATGCGTTGATGTGAATGAGATGGCTTTTTAAATGAATGCCATTATTACATGTTACACTTTTAAGTAACTTTAGAGTAGGTACTTACATTTTAGTTTAGGGAGTTTAATGCCACTAAGAGTGCCTGAAAAAAAGTAAACAATTATCAACAACAATGTTAAAGTGCTCTTACATAGTCCATGGCTTTAGATTAAAGAAGGAAATCATATACAAATGCACTGTGTATGTATTTAGAGAGTCAGTGGTGTAGCTAAGGAGCTATGGGCCCCAATGCAAGTTTTACAATGGGGCCCCCCAAGCACTCTATACATAACAATTGATACGGCGCTCCAAAACCTGCCAATGGAAACTACAGTGTCAGAGATGCAAGAAGGGGATGGAGAGCAGTTTGTTAATGATTACCACTATTCAAAGTATCTATAGAAGTGATTATTATGAGCACAGAACCAATAGAGAGCTAATACTGTAATTGAGGGAGGACCCTTTGGGGCCCCTCTGGCCCAAGGGCCCCGATGCGGTCGCTACCTCTGCACCCCCTATTGCTACGCCCCTGTAGAGAGTTTAACCTGTCTAATTCCCCCTCATCTGTGACTAAGCACTGGTTGTAATTTAATACATCAGCGTTGTTTTTCTTTAAAGGTTAATATGCTGTTGCCTATCTTTTAAAGCAGAGAGGAAATTCTGAGTTCAGGTCTGCTTTAACATGCATTACTATCCACTGTTAGTATAAGGACCTTTTAGCCTTGTCGATGCTATGGGGTTTGCCCTCATATTTATGAAGATGTAGAACTAGCAATCTCTGTTTGTCAGGGGTGTTGTGTGCATTTGTTCACTTCATGTGAGTTGAGCTGAGGTTCTTAAATATTTTACTGCGTGTGATTCATTGCCTTGCCTTGTGAGCTCTTCACATACTGGTTATTAGCTTGAATGAGTAAACCATCATTTTTCTTTTTTTGTCACTCAGAATAACTCTATTGCTAGTAAATATATTACACATAAATACCAGTAAATATATTACACATATTACTTTGTTGGTTTTATGAGAATACACCTAAATTTAAATCTGTTTTCATGCTGTTAGTAGGCAGGAAGTTGCAGGGATAAATCCAGTACAGCATTTTAAGAATAAAATCTTCTCTTCTGCTGCCAATATGTAATATGTAAATTCCCTTTACTTTGTGACCACATACAGAGGAGTTATAAAAATCTTTTAAGTGCATATCTGTAGGGCTTTTCCTGTTGTGTTCTCCTATCATATATATGCTCTTTAATTCTCTTTCTTACTAAGAAGCCTCTCAAGCTGGACATACACTTATGTGGCTGAATAGAGTACTGGTTAAGGGTTTGAATCTCGGCACTTCCTGTTCAGTAACAACTATTCAGTGAGGAGACCTTAGGCAAGACTCCCTAATACTGCCACTGCCTATAGAGCACGCCCTAGAGGCTGCACTCTGTTGCTTTGAGTCTGTCAGGAAAAAAAGCACAATATAAATGTTCTGAGTCCTTTGTTGTCTTGTCTTATGAATTGCCACCCAATGTGGCAAAACAATCTCTGATCAGAATTGATTCAGAGAGGAGTCGATTTCTGGCACACACAGCACATTGATTTTCAATAGATTCCAGCAAGTCTACTAAAAATCATTCAAACCTCAGCGTTGCATTGTAGGATGGGGTGCAATGCTGTGGGCTGTTGATCTACCATCCCTCCTACTCCGCCCCCGATGAACTTAGATTTTTTTGTCTTGTCTAATTGATACTTTCAAAGTCAATCAAAATACAATCAACTAGAAATTTTGAGTGAAGCAATGTCTAGCAGATTTGATTGAATCTGCTGAGAATTGAATGGGAATAGTAAGTGTATGGGCACATCTTCCCTATATAATAAGATTACAAGAAAATTTGCAACTGATAAAGTATTCACCAAGAAATGAAATTTATGAAATATTTAATGATAAACTGTATGGATTTAAAAGTATTACTATTTTCTACAATAAGGCCACATCGTGCAGCTGGCGCACACAAATATACCTTTGTTGAAATTGGAGGTGCTTGTATTCTCGACATCACTATAATTTTCACTCCTAGCCAGTGAGTTTATAAAAGTGTTTAATGAAAGAAAAGGGATAAATAGTTTCTTATTGCAGACAGGGCATGATGAGGAGAAGTATACAGGCCTAATATAAACAGATTGAGGAGGGTGTATGGGGGGTTAAATACTTTATTACAGACTGAGCAGAGGTGAAATATGTGATGAGAGGCTGCCAAGCTGCTGTACAAACCTCATAAAGTTTTACTCCTTAGCAGCAGAGGTAGGATGTTTTTTGGGTCAAGTGATGGTCATATGCTGGCAAGAGAGAGCTACTCACTAGGTGTGGAATGCCCATTTACCAGCCAGGTGCCAGTTTTGTATAATGGATCCTGGGTCACATGACGGACATTTCCAAAATGGCTTTCTCTGGAACAGCTGCATGAAATATGAAAATTGTGTGCGTTATGGCATAACCTCTTATCCACCTTCTCAAGCAATGAAAATCTGTAATGGTGGGCTTTAATAGAATATGCCAGTGTTTGTACAGATATTTTTAAGTTGGCTTCAATGTTTCCCAATGGGGGTAACAATCCTCAGTTCACCATTACTTTGTTTCATGCATTCATTTTAGATTTTGTTAAGTAAAGTAACCCTCTCTGTTTTACACGGTCTGTAGTATGCAGATCATATAATCTTTATAAGAATTACAATGTTTAGCTTCTCATTTACAGGCTTTGCCTTCTGCTGAAATAAATTATACCAATTGCAATAAAGATGGGAACTGTTTGCTTCCAATAAGGTATTATGTGCAGGAGGTGTTTGGTACTTATTTGTACAAATGTGTTAATTTCCTTTATGATCATAAGATCTAAAGAAGAGAGTTTTGGGGATCTATTGTCTATGACTATTAGAAAGACTATTATAATTGAGCTTCCTACTGTGCAGCAATGTAGAATGCAGAAGAAACAGATATTAATCAGCCCCATGGTAATGGCTCTCTTGGCTGTTACACATCAAGAAATACAACAACAGCTCATATTACAGGCACATGATATAGTTAGATCTTTGCTACTAAAACACACTTCCACCCTGTAGTTATAGCTGATGATACATCTTACCTAACAGATATACACATAATAAGCTATTGTTGATATACTGTATACACATTCCAGCAATGACAAATATATGTTGCTATCTTAAACACTTAAATTGTTGACATTTTCCTTCCTTTTCCACAGCCCACAAATGTAATTGACAAAGCAAAGCAGAGGGCAATGAGTTCCCCATAACCCCAGATGCCCCTCACCTCCATCTCCTTCTAATGTGTCAGCATGACTATGAAATATTTGAATGTATCCCAATCAATCAAAAGGCAAGGAAAACATCAAAAACAAAAGTTAAAATGGCAAGAAGAAAGAAATGCAGGTGTAAATACAAGAGAAACACATTACATTCCAAATATATAAGTGACCATGTTAAAGAGAACCCGAGGTGTGTTTAAAGAATGTTATCTGCATACAGAGGCTGGATCTGCCTATACAGCCCAGGCTCTGTTGCTATCCCAAACCCCACTAAGGTCCTCCTGCACTCTGCAATCCCTCATAAATCACAGCCATGCTGTGAGGCTGTGTTTACATCTGTAGTGTCAGTCTCAGCTGCTCCCCTGCCTCCTGCATAGCTCCGGTCCCTGCCCCCGTCCCTTCCCTCCAATCAGCAGGGAGGGAAGGGATGCAGGCGGGGACTGGAGTTCTGCAGGAGGCGGGGAGAGCAGCAGACTGACACTATAGAGATAAACACTGCCAGCTCTGACAAGCTGTTTGTCAGCAGCATGGCTGTGATTTATGAGGGATTGCAGAGTGCAGGGGGACCTTAGGGGGGTTTGGGATAGCAACAGAGGTTGGGCTGTATAGGCAGATCTAGCCTCTCTATGCAGATAATATTCTTCAAACCCACCTCGGGTTCTCTTTAATGACTGCAGCATTATCAATCCACAATAAACTATTGTAGGAGCATATTAATCTATGAAAGAAAGGTCTCTCTTATTGTCTTGCAACAAATGGAGACGAATCCACTTCTTATAAGGGGTGTTACTTCAGGGCCGGGCAATGCAGCGCAGGGCAAGTCGAATTATGGCTCTCCCTGCTGCCGCTAAACTCCCCAGCGGCGTTAAATACTAGGCCCCCTTCCGAGTTGTAGCAACTTGGAGGGAGGTGTAATTCAGAACCTTGATATACTTGTATGTCAGCTCAAATAAGTAAGTTTCCATATTCACTGATCTGCTGGAATTTTTAAAACCCACATGCTACTTTTAACTACTACAAGTGACACATGGTGATCAGAACTGTGGTTGCCATACTGTAATTACCCTAAATAGGAAGTCCGCAGCTCCATTCACTCACTTGAATTAAGTAATGGATGGTAAGTTGCAAACCATTTTTTCTCACCAGAAAAAGTAACAATAAGCAGGCCACTGACTTGCACTGCATGTTCTACTACTTCCCAAAGTGGTGATCTCTGACAAACTGGTGAACAGGATGTTTGAAATAAACACTACTATTGTACATTGTGGCCTATGGTGTTTTATACTTTTAATGCGGCAAATGCTATTTATTTCTATATAAAGTGACATCAGGTTGATCCCCACTTTACTGTATATACTTTAATATCACCAATTTTGATTTCAGATTTCTGGTTGACGATCATATCAATCTGGCAATCAGGCTAAAAAAATATATTAATATCGTCAACTGATTGTCCCTTTTAAAAACCTGTTTATTGTGAAAGGCCCATTTTTCCCTGCATAAATGATAGTTCTTCTCTTGCAAACAACCTCTTCATCCCTATATAAATAGGACCCGAACAGGTGATGGGGAGTGATCTTACTATTGATAAAAGAAATAGAAAGAGATGTATGCAGCTGAATGTTATAGTTGTTGGGTATTACCAAATAATTGGAACTTGTCCTTTTTTTAAGTGATGGAAAAATGAAGTTTAACCTGCAATAGGGAAAAATTGGTTTATAAAAATTAATTTAAATATTTATATCATACAATTTCAACATGTTATTTACTCCCTTAGATGCAAAAAAATATTTACAACCCCTATACACTGCCTGCATGCTTTTGCTAAAAGCAGTACATTGGAACTAATCTCTAGATATTTGGAATTAAAAAAAAATCTGGTCTAAAATATTCTCTTTTGTAATCAAAACAAGTAGTAGAGTATTATACTGTGTTAGCCATCAGTAAAAGCAAGACGTTTTTTGAATAAGGATGATATCATTTATTGGCTAACTTAGAAGAAAAGCAGTGAGCTTTCGGCTATGAAGCCCTCGTCAGACTGATTCCTGTATACTGACAATGTCCAGTGTGTATAAGCTGTGTTTTAAGTTTTGTCATTATACAGGAATCAGTCTGTTGAAGGCTTCATAGCCAAAAGCTTACTGCTTTTCTTCTAAGTTAGCTAATAAATGGTGTCATCCTGATTCAAAACTTCTTGTAATTGAAGCAAAAAATGTTTTGAGATTTAGAATGGAGGTGGAGGCTGATCCTAGTTGGTGGTTGGTTGATGTAGACGGGAAGTCCCATAGGATGTTAGACTTGTACATGGAGATACATTATTCTGATTATATAAACATAAGAGCCCATAAGGGCATCATAATGTGCAATTCACTTTTTCCTCCTGAGTTTTCTCCCATGAGATAATTTTTCTTCTATTCTATTTACAATAATTTTCAGCACTTTGCAACTGAAAAAACCCCCAGAAAATAAATGAAAAAGTACTATTAAAACTATTTTAAGTATTTTCTTGCTTGCTGGTGATTTAAAAGGCATTTTATTGATAAGTTTAAAAATATCAAAAAGTTAATTGCATATGGGCTCTTGTCATAAAATGCAATTTTATCCTCCAGCAAGAAAGAAAATACTCAACATAATTTTGATAGTACTTTTTTACAAACTTGTTGATACTTTTTAAATTGTAAAATGCTTTAAAGTTATTTAAAAGCGAAAATGAAAACGATTTCCCAGGAGATAACTTATGAGAAAAAGTTACTGTAATTGCTTATGGGCCATTGAGTTTATGGTCGGTATAATGCTACTTATAATAGAAAAAAAATTCAATTCAAATTCAATGATCAGTACTGCCAACAGAGAAGTGACATGGACACAGGGACAGTGAATTTCCGCTTATGCATGCTTCCACCTGGTATACTGGATGGAGATGGAGGGAGGAGCAGTGCCAGTTTAGAGCTTTGGAGCTTATAGGCACTGAAGTTTTGGTGCCCTAAACTCTGCCCCTCAGCACAGGCCATGCCCCCAAGTCACGCCCTCTTTTTGCTATGAAATTAGCCATGCAAGGCAATTCAAAGTTGCTAATTGAAATGGTGGCATTGAGGGGAAATTTGTGTGTCCGTGGTGTCCGATAAATAGTGGGCACTGGGTCCAGCACCTGAAGTTTATTGGGTGCCGCTGGTACCTAAATTATCCCTCGATGTCACTATTTCAATGGGCCTATGGCAGCACCCAAAAAATTACGTTTTTCTGTGGTGATGGGGGGGGGGGGGGTTATTTTACGAACCTTCTATAGGCTTAATACTAAAATATTGGTAAATTTAGTGATATTCTACTATCTGCTTTCCTGGGTGTTCAAATTTTCAGGTGCCCTTTTATTACGTAAGCCACACACACATACACACACACATCACACACACACAAAGATCTCTCTCACACACGCAAAGAACTCTTAAACAAACACGCACACACACACACATCAAAGTTAACGCACTCTCCCCATCCCCACCACACATGTAAAACGCAACCCTCACTCCCCCCTCCCCCATTCACACAGCTAGCTATCTTTCTTTGTTAGAAGAGAAAGTACCATCCACGGCAGCCTTGAAGCTCCATTGCAGTCAGGTGATACTCTTTATCAGGCTGGAGCCGAAGCAGCAGGAATCCGTCTGGGGAGAGCAGGCAGCAGCAGCTCAATCTGCTCTGCCTAAGCACTCTCAGAGCTGTCAGCAACCTCCCAACCTGCAGAAGTGTGCCCACAGCCTGACCCCTCCTTCCTCATAGTCACAGGTGATGTAGGAGATGGATGCGGGGGAGGCAACGCTGTCACCAGTTGAGAGAGTGAGAGTGCATTTACACAAACACAGTAGAGAGGGGAGGCATATAGGGGTGGGTATATATGCACTGTCTGAGTTAGGCAACAGCACAGTCACCCAATGGGACTTGAAATCTGATGCTTGGCTGCTTCTTTGGCACATGGCACCTGTAGGCTCGTGCTTACAGTGTCTAGTGCTAAATCTGGCCATGGGGAAGATCATGCAGCAATATATAGACCATGTCATTCTCTGGCCATGGTTTGTGGATAACATTTTTGTACTATGGAAAAGGAGTGTAGAGAAACTAAAGAAATTTGTCAATAAATTCAACTGCTAATGGTAGTTATACAGTATATTTCACATCTACTATACATTCCCTAAAACTAATGTTTTAAAGGGAAAGTTCAGGGACTGTATAAAAAAAATATAAAATTCCAAATCCACTTACCTGGGGCTTCCTCCAGCCCGTGGCAGGCAGGAGGTGCCCTCGGCGCCACTCCGCAGGGTCCCCATTGGTCTCCGGTGGCGAGGCCAGACCTGGCCAGGCCGGCTACCAGGTCGGGCTTCTTCTGCGCTCCAAAGTGCGTGTCACTCGTGCGCGCTGACATCATTGGACGTCCTCCGGGCTGTACTGCGCATGCTCAGTAGTTCTGAGCCTGCGCAGTACAGCCCGGAGGACGTCTGATGACGCCAGGGCGCGAGAGTGACACGCACTTTGGAGCGCAGAAGAAGCCCAACCTGGCAGCTGGCCTGGCCAGGTCGGGCTCGCCACTGGAGACCACCGGGAGCCTGCGGAGCGGCGCCGAGGGCACCTCCTGCCTGCCACGGGCTGGAGGAGGCCCCAGGTAAGGGGATTTGGATTTTTATTTTTTTTATACAGTCCCTGAACCTTCCCTTTAAGGTGCCCATTAACTGTACCATTTTTAGTGAAAAATCTTATTTTTTAACAGATTATTCAGATTGTATTGCATGGAAACAGAGAAGCCACTTGTATGGAACACTGAAAAGCTTTGGAGGGAAATTTAAATATGATTTGATATCACAGCCCCCTGTCACTTTACCCCAGGAATTACAGCATAGTACAGAAGTATAGACTCATATTTGATATTCACACTTCAAAAATTCCTATTTTCGCACATGAAATTTCCATTATCTTCTAGATGGACATAAATATCTGTTAAAGTGTACTGACTCTGCCACCCTTTTCAATAAGGCTTCACCTAAGCTGTCTTACTATATCCCCCACTGCTTACCACTGGCTCCTTCCTTGGCAAAATATGCACAGATAATGCCAGACCCCGGGCACTTCTGCCTCACCCTCTGGGGAGTGGGTGAGGTGTCACGTGGGTGGGGAAGGGGACACATCTGTGTGAAGGATTGTCATGTACATATGCATATAGATCTTCTGTGGCTATAGACATTTTTTTTATTTCAACAAATTTGTATTGGAATCCAAAACAGATCAAAAGACAAATATAGTTCCATAAAACAACGTCAAGTCACAATGACCAGCCATTCAACATGAAAGCTAAAGCATAGTAATGATAACATCAGTAACATGCAAAAGACATGACAATATCAAATCTGTCAACACAGAATAATTAAAGATCCAATATTGAGAATTTTCACACTTTTGAAACTACCCCCACCCCAACCAACCACCCACAGAAACCCCATTCTCTCTCAGCGGTCTCAAGCCAGTATTAACACATCCATCCATTCAACTAAAGTGATATCTTCAGCCAGCACAGAGAAGGAAGGCCTCAAATAACTCAACAAAAATATATCCATATAATAGGTGTATAGTATGAAAATCCTACAAAGACTTCAAAACAGAAATCAAGAATCAAACCTCCCATCCATCTCTCATCATGAAAGCGCCATAATCTACCCCATATAGCATTTGTTTCCCTTCATCAGACTCCTGGTTAATATGCCATAGCAGCCGAGGATTTGCATGAGACAGTGGTTTGCTGTGTGATTCCTGAGCAAATTCTTTAATACGCTAGATATATTCCATTTCCCTGAGCCAATCAGTAATAGATGGGGCAACAGTCAATTTCCAAAAACTTCGGAATGACGAGCCTAGCAGCCGTTAGAAAATGTCGTAGTTAAGATTTTTACATTTCTTAATCGCCATAAGGAGCATTAACAGTTATAAAGAAGCAGGCATATTTTCTCAATACCTAGGCAGTACTTAGTAATCTTACAAATATTTGACCAGAAAGGTCGGCTATAGACATTTTTAAGGTATCTGTCAGGGAGCTCTGTAACCCAGTGGCCCATCATTTTATTTGTTAAATTTAGTATACTTTAACAGTCTGTTATTACACTAACTGTGTGGTCATGTGAAAAAAAAAAAATCCTACGTAAATGCTGAAAGCCAGTTGTTCTAGGTCTTGCATCATTGACTTGGAAGCTCCTGCCAGATTCATATCTAGCTGCTAGATTTCAAATTGGAAATGAAGTGCCATAGCTGGTACCTTGTGATAGCTATGACAAAACACCGGGTGTAGATAAGGTGCAATTCATATATCATTTAAATCTAAAACTTTTTGGACAAGTGAGGATAGAGGGAATGCAGAGGCCAAGGATCATTCACATGGAACTTAGAGTAGCTTGCAGTTGGTCTGATGGTGGATTTCCCTTTGCGTTAAGGGACCTGCAGGGGTTTAGGAGAAAAATGCTAGGAGAAACTGGCAAAACTCCTTTGGGGGTAAGGCAGCCTTACCCATAGCAGACATTAAATGATCTATTATAGGGTTGCTTTCAAAGAGAAAACAGCCACAAACAGGCATTTGTAAAACCTGAATCTCCACTCTACACTCACTTTAAAGAGGAACTCCAGTGAAAATAACGTAATGAAAAAAAGTGCGTAATTCTTACAATAATTATGTGTAAATGATTTAGTCAGTGTTTGCTTATTGTAAAATCTTTCCTCTCCCTGATTTACATTCTGAAATGAATCATATGGTGACATGTTTACTGCTGGCAGGTGATGTCAGTGGAAGTAGCTGCTTCTTGTAATGTGGCTGGATAGTGTTAGGGGCTCTGCCTCTGACATGGGAGACCAGGGTTCAAATCTCAGCTCTGCCTGATCAGTAAGCCATCACCTATCCAGCAGGAGACCTTAGGCAAGTCTCCCTAACACTGCTACTGCCTATAGAGCGCGTCCTAGTGGCTGCAGCTCTGGCGCTTTGAGTCCGCCAGGAGAAAAGCGCAATATAAGTGTTTGTCTTTCTTGCTTTTTTGGCAGTTGTAAACAGCTGTTATTTCCCACAATGCAACAAGGCTCCCACAGTGTAATGTCAGCACCTGAGTGCTGTGAGGTGCTAACATCACACTGTGGGAGGTGTTTCACTACAATATCAGCCATACAGAGCCCCCTAATGATCCATTTGAGAAAAGGTAAAGATTTCTCGTGGGAAAGGGGGTATCAGCTACTGATTGGGATGAAGTTCAATTCTTGGTTACGGTTTCTATTTAACAGGGACAACTTGAAACGCCAGTGCAGTATGGTACCTATAATGTATACTTTTGGTTCAAGTGAAGGTTAAATGTTAGTCATAAACCCATGCTCACTACAAATATGATAGCTGAGGAACATGTGTGCACCAGAGATCAGTTACTTACCACAGGAGAACCATGTTGGCTCTATTTTGCAACACATCTAACACAAGGCAAATTAAAACAAAAGGAGATAGTTCTAGCACAGTAGTAAACCTTCCTTTGAAGTAAAACTTGAACTGATTTATCTAGAATCAGCCACGGTTGGGAAACAGGACTGCATCTTAAAATCAAGACGTGGCAATGGTAAGCCTCATAATTGTACAAATTTAAGTCTATAAAACAAGTTGGGATCACTTGCAGATTAGAATTTTCTCTGGGGATACAAGAAAGAAAAAAGAAAACAAATAAAGTAAACACATTTAGGAAAAGGTAAATGAAAAAGGCACACACAATGCAGTTTTGTCTAGTAGAAAGACCTCTGTTTCACAGGCATCTGTTTAAGAGGTGATTGACAGATTAATCTCTTCTGTGGAGAGCAGCCTTTTCTGTTGATCTCACCTTCTGCTGAAGCCTTTGCTTCCTTGACAAATGCACACACAAAATTTTGTGGAAAGCTTTATTGCTCGTCTAACAAGAAATGACAGTAGAGATTCATTCACTGAACCACAGTAAAAATGTTGAAGGAAGGGGTTACTCTTCCCTAAAATCATACCACTATTTAGCAGATGAGACATGTAATGTTCTTGAAAGTTTACGTGGGGTAACGCTGACGTCTAATCCAATAAAATAAATCAAAGTATTTAAATAATCTGTTTTTCCCTCCGGGCAATGCTGCTTGAATCCATCACCTTATCTTACTTTTGTTAAGTATCTCATGTCTGTTGCAATAAATACAAAAACAGAATCCCAAGACCTCTATAATTTTTTATGCGTCGAGCTGATATAATTTCATTTTAATGTATTTCCTCAATGCACGAAGGCTGTTCATTTTGTCTGGTGAGCACAACAAGCTTTTTATCTGTGAGCCCCGTTATATTTTTTGTGGTTTTGCTATGTACATGTTATTAGACAGCAGCCTTATCTCTAAATGCAAGCCTTCTGCACAATACATCCTCTTGTCAGCGAGTTTAATCCTAGATTGCTACTTCACAGTATGCACTGTCTTCCGCCGGAGAAAAATGTTCTTGGTTAGTAGGTGTGATTGCAATATACTTCTCAATTTACTTGATGTGCAGCCTTGTACTAGTTATTTCTTATAACGTTACACTGGTGCACCGTTCTAATTTTTCATAACATAGGAATACATGTAACATAAAATCTGACAAAAAGAAAAAAAAATCAGGCATCTCTTTTATCATCAAAATATAGAAGTAAATTCCTTTCTAACCTTCAGAGACGGTGTATCAAATCTGAGATGATGCATTTTTCTTCTTATTCTTTCTTACAAAGGGCCAAGTATAATTATTCTTCAAAGATAGAAGTATTTTTTAATCTTAATGTTGCACTAAAAGATGAATAAACTTTTATACTGTAATTTAAAATAATATTCAGGAATTTAAGAAAAAAGTCCCACCTGCACCCCATGTTAGACAGACAAATTAAATTGTATATATATATGTGCGTGTGTGTGTATATATATATATATATATATATATATATATATATATATATATATATATATCCTTATTAATTCAGTTTTTACATGATGGGGCTCTTTGATAGAAAACACCTTCATCTTCTCCTTGGGAGTCTAGGCACTAGGATGATAAAGCATTTTTTGTACTAGAGATTCTTATTGAGGACCATGGAGCTCCAATGCAAAATGCTATGTTATAATGAACATTTAAAGGAATTACACAACTATGTAAATATAGATAGTGTTAGAAACCTTTAATCGAAACCATTCAACACCACAGTCATGATGTAAAAGTCCTCAAGACAAATTTTTGTTTGAAGATTTTCCTGTAACACTAGTCCTGTAAGTTTTATGATCCATTTGGTGAAATAGAAGGGGAAAAAAAACCTAAAATACCCTACTCAAAAAAATAAAAGGAACACTTAAACAACACAATGTAACTCCAAGTCAGTAACACTACTGTGAAATCATACTGTCCACTTGCAGTTCCCTGTTTGGCCTTCGGATGGCTTCAAGTGAACTCTCATTGCGATTGGTCACAACTAGCTGCATCCTGTGTTCACTAATCACATGGACTATGTAAGCTCTGCCTCTTCCTTCTGCTGATTGCCAGAAATTTGTGCTTCTAGGCCTGAGTCTCTGGACATCTCGTATATGTTCCTTGTCCTGAACCTTGTCTTTTACTTTCCTGTTGCTGAACCCGTTAATCCTGCCTTAGACCTTGTTTTTGCCTATTCTTTGGTACTGTGCTTATTTGATTACCTGTTACTGACCTTGCTCTCCTCTTGATTCTGATATTCTGCCTGATCATTTGGTACTGCATATGATTGTATATATTTGCATGTTTTTATGTTTGTATATATCCTCTGTATATATTATCGTGTACTTAGCTAGATAGCTAATAGATAAATAGATAGTCAGGGTGGTGTATATATTTGTCACTGCATTCCCAAGTTGTCTGTATATAGCATGCTGTGCATGTGGTTTGCATCATATTTGCATTGTCAATTGTATGCGCTATCTGGATGTAGTTAAAAACTTAGTGTACCTCCTTGGTCTTAGTGTCTGTATTACTGCAAACTGTGGTCAAACCCTGTTTCTCCATTCAGGTTTGTGACAGGCACACCAATGCGAGCTGTGGCAAGAAAGTTTGCTGTGTTTGTCAGTGTAGTGTCCAGAGCATGGAGGTGTTACCAGGAGACCAGTATATCAGGAGACGTGGAGGAGGCTGTATGAGGGCAACAACCCAGCAGGAGGACCGCTACCTTTGCCCTGTGCAAGAAGGAACAAGAGTAGCACTGATAGAGCCCTGCAAAATGACCTGTAGCGGGCCACAAATGGGCATGTGTCTGCTCAAATGGCCAGAAACATACTCCATGAGAGTGGTATGAGGGACATCCACAAGTGGGGGTTGTGCTCACAGCCCAAAACCATGCAGGATGTTTGACATTTACCGTAAAACACCAAGATTGGCAAATTCACCACTGGCGCCCTGTGCTCTTCATAGATGAAAGCAGGTTCACACTGCGCACATGTGACAGATGTGTTGCTGCCTGCAACATCCTCCAGCATGACCGGTTTGGCAGTGGCTAATGGTGTGGGGTGGAATTTCTTTGGGGGGGCCACACAGCTCCCCATGTGCTCGCTCGAGGTTGCCTGACTGCCATTAGGTACTGAGATGAGATCCTCAGGCCCTTTGTGAGTCCATATGCTGGTGCGGTTGGGGTTCCTCCTAATGCAAGACAATGCTAGACCTTATGCGGCTGGAGTGTGTCAGTGGTTCCTGCAAAATAAATTAATGCTATAGACTGCCTCACCCATTCCCCAGACCTGAATCCAATTGAGCACATCTGGGGCATCATGTCTTGCTCCATCTAACAATGCCACATTGCACCACAGACTGTCCAGGAGTTGGTTGATGCTTTAGTCCAGTTCTGGGAGGAGTTACCTCAGGAAACCATCTGCCACCTCATCAGGAGCATGTCTAGGCATTGTAGGGAGGTCATACAGGCACATGAAGGCCACACACACTACTGAGCCTCATTTTGACTTGTTTTAAGGACATTACATCAAAGTTGGATCAGCCTGTAGTGTTTTTTTCCATTTTAATTTTGAGTGTGACTCCAAGTCCAGACCTCCATGGGTTGATAAATCTGGTTTCCATTGATCATTGTTGTGTGATTTTGTTGTCAGCACATTCAGCTATGTAAACAACAAAGTATTCAATAAAAATATTTCATTCATTTAGATCAAGCATGTCTTATCTTTGTGTTCCCTTTATTATTTTGAGCAGTGTATATAGCAGGAGAAATACAGGACAATTCCCAGATAACAAATGTGGTGTTGGCTCCATTTAAAGAGGTAGTCCTCCTAAAGCTGTTTGGGTATTTGGGGAGGAAGAGAAATATTAAGCATTTTGGTTTTAGAGAGACTCATTTTAAAATTACTGAGGGCTCCAAACCTCTCAGCCTCTGCTAGAATGTGGAGAAGGCATCCGACATGATCCCATTTACTCTCATCCTCGCAGAGGAAGAGCTGTAAAGGGCCCTGATTCTCTAAAATAAAAGGGGACCAAAACCCATGTGCTGTAACATGAGTTCCAGAAATTGCCAGTGGACCCTGTCGAACACCTTCTCTGCAGCAATGAAAATGAGACAGCTTGAGGCTTCCGTGTGGGGGACAAAACTAGATTGGTCTGTATGAATCAAATTTGGTATGAAAAGCTTAAGGCGCTCAGCTATAATTTGGCATGCAATTTCAAATCTAGGTTGATTTAAGAAATGCATCTGTAACTTCTACATTCCTTGGGGTCCTTACCTAGTTTGGAGATCACTCAGAGGTGGATCTAGGGAAAACAGTATCAGCAAGCACTAAAATTGTGCACCCCCCAAACATCAGACTTAATTCTATAATCCAATCAGAAAACACACAAGAGAATCTTGAGAATCAGGTGATTTTTCAGCCATCCTTTAACGTACGATCTATTAATACATCCGTGTGAGGGATAGCGGACCCGTTGCCAGCAGGCATGAGGCAGCGGGCTCCGCTTCCCAGACTTCCGCCGCCGGCGTGCCGCCGGGCAGGGCTGTGCGGTTGGCGAAGTCCGAATGCTCGGCGGACTCTGCCGCGCAGCTGCCTCCCAGGGGGTCTCCTTCGCCGGCACTCACCCGGCGCTTGGCGCGCGCGAGGAGACAGGAACTTTATCGTTCCCGAAGAGGAGTCAGCTGACCAGGCTAGTCAGCTGACTCCGGCAGGGCCAGGGATTGGCTGGGCGGCTGGGGGATGCTGCTAGACCGTTCCCCAGCATAAAAGGAACTGTCTGTCAGTTGCTCCTTGTCTGCTGTCGTGAATACACTTGATGTGTTAGCGCTCAGACCTTAGTACAGTGCCCTGGTGTTGATACTAAGGATTTCACACCTTAGCTTAGGAATTATTTGTATATTGATCTGTGTTTTGAATCTGGCTATCCCTGACTACTTTATCTCTTGCTGATCTTGTACCTTTGCCTATCTGATCCTTGTTGCCGACCTCTGCCTGTCTAACGATTACTCTTCTGCTTTTCGCTCCTGTACTGCCGCCGACATCTCTGTTGCCGAACCCTTGCCTGTCTGACCTTTCTCCCTTCAGTGGAACGTCTCCCACTGGAGGGTTATCTCTGAGGCTTGCCTCTCCGAGACGCCTGCCCCGAGCAGATTGTTACTGCTGGGGGTCGAGATTCCTCACTCAGCCTGGATAGAGGATCTCACTCATGGGGTTCCCATTCAGAGGTAACCACACCTCTGAGGAATTACCGTGTGGTGGACATTTCCACACCATCTGATATATTACTGTCTTTATTGTGTTCTTTTCCTGGTGTCCAGAGGTAAGCAATATATCGGATTATCGGTGATACTGCAGATCATCAATAATCGGGTATATATCAGCATTCTTGGTGATACTGCAGATCGCCAATAATCAGATTCTCTCTGCGTGCTGACACCGATCATGACAGAACAGCAGAACATTGGTATGGAAGCACTGCGCAGTCAGATCGAGACTCTAACCACCTCGCTTAATAACCTCATCGAGGTGGTTAATACACAACAGACTCAGATCAACCAGTTGGCTGGGTCTGTACGGGTCTTGCAGACGACTGTGGCCACAGTGCCATCCCCTCCGATCACAGATCTCCGCATGTCAGTGCCCGAAAAGTTTTCAGGGCAAAGATCTGCCTTTCAGAATTTTCGTAAACGGGTTTTATCTTATTTTGAGTTACGACCTACCCAGTCAGGTTCAGCAAAGGGTGACTTTTATTAAGACCTTATTGTCCGGGGATTCGCAAACCTGGGCATATGTTCTTCCACCCGAGGATACGGCTCCCACGTCAGTTGAGGAATTTTTCAAATCAATGGCTATAATTTATGATGATCCGGATGCATCGATCACTGCCGAGAGGAAGCTCAAGACTCTCAGGCAGGGTCGAGACACGGTTGAGGTTTACGCGGCAGAATTCAGAAAGTGGGCTGTGTCATCCAGGTGGGGATCTTACGCCTTGTTAGACTGTTTTCTGTCAGGCCTATCAGACTCAGTCTCTGAACTAATGTTGGGACACCCAGAGCCCAAGTCCGTGGACGACGCCATTTCTTTGGCGATACGGGCAGACTGCAGATTGCGCTATCAGCACCAATCGAGAGGAAGGAATGCAGTGAGAGTTTTTTCTCATGCGTCCTCATCGCCTGCTCCTTCTACTGACGAACCGATGCAAATCGGACATTCTCGGTTGACTCGAGCCGAGAAAGAGCGTAGAAGGGCAGAGAACCTTTGTCTATATTGTGCAGAGCAGGGTCATATTGCTCAAAATTGCCCCAGGAAATCGGGAAACGCTGCTGTCTAGGTGTAGTTAGAGGTAATACCCTAGACACAAAGAACTTACCTCTAAATCAGAATAATCGGTTACTTCTCCCGTGTTCCATTTCCTGGGGGAATGTTACAGTCTGTACTGAAGCTTTTGTGGACTCGGGGTCCGCAACCAATTTTATTGATTATGATTTCGTGAAGGGACTGGGGGTTCCCTTACAGCCCTTAGACCGACAAATAGTCGTCACCGCAGTAGATGACTCTCCTCTACAGTGTAGATCACCTCTCTCTCAGACCCCAAGGTTGTCATGTATGATAGGGGTTCTACATAAGGAGAGCCTACAGTTTCTTGTTTTGCGCATGGCAACCTCCACCGTTATTCTTGGTATGCCCTAGTTACAGCTCCATTCCCCACAGATAGATTGGGCCTCAGGTCAGTTACTCAGCTGGTCCCCTTATTGCCATACCCATTGTTTGGGGAGGGTTGCCATATGTGCTGCCAAGGTAGAGGTCAAGGGGATACCCACACAGTACGCTGAGTTTGCGGATGTGTTTTGTCCTAAATCCGCTGATAAATTCCCACCACATCGGAGCTTTGATTGTCCTATCGACCTAAGAGCTGGTTGTATGCCTCCTAAGGGTCATCTCTATAATCTCTCCGGTCCAGAGAAACAGGCAATGCGGGAGTACATTACTGAGAACCTGGCAAAGGGGTTCATCCGCCCTTCTCGGTCACCGGCCGGGGCGGGGTTTTTTTTCGTTAAAAAAAAAGATGGTGGTCTTAGACCCTGTATTGACTACCGAGGTTTAAACAAGATCACCATACAGAATCGCTATCCATTACCTCTGATAGACGATCTCTTTGGTCAGATTACCAATGCCACTATTTTTTCAAAATTGGACCTACATGGGGCATACAACCTGGTACGCATTAGGGCTGGTGATGAGTGGAAGACGGCCTTCAATACCCCCGACGGGCATTACGAGTATCTAGTTATGCCCTTCGGGTTGTGTAACGCCCCGGCCGTCTTCCAAGACTTGATTAACAAGGTTTTCAGGGAGGTGTTGGGGAGGTTTGTCGTGGTATATCTCGATGACATATTGATTTTCTCCCCAAACCTCGTGGAACATCGCAAACATGTCAAATACGTGTTGAAGAGGTTGAGACAAAACCTATTGTATGCAAAACTAGAGAAGTGCCTCTTTGAGGTCACTCAGATTCCTTTTCTGGGATACATCATCTCAACGTCAGGGCTCTCTATGGACCCAGAAAAGGTTTCGGCTGTCCTAGAATGGCCGCAACCGGTGGGCTTAAAGGCACTTCAGAGATTCCTTGGTTTTGCTAATTACTACTGGAGATTTATTAAGGGATTCTCTTCGGTAGTAGCCCCTCTGACTAGTCTAACCAAGAAAGGGGCTGACCCTTACCAGTGGTCATCGGAGGCCCAGGCCGCATTCAATACCCTGAAAAAACTGTTTTGTTCGGCACCCATATTGAGACATGTTAACATCGCTCTTCCCTTCATAGTAGAGGTAGATGAGAGAGATCGGGGTAGGGGCTGTGCTGTCTCAGCGCTCGGGTCTGCAGGGCAAGACACATCCTTGTGCCTATTTCTCACGCAGATTCTCTCCTGCTGAAAGAAACTACGATGTGGGCAACAGGGAACTGTTGGCCATCAAGTTAGCCTTCCAGGAATGGCACCATTGGCTGGAAGGTGCAAAACACACCATTACTGTATACTCTGACCATAAGAACCTGGAGTACATTGAAGGGGCTAAGAGGCTCACTCCTCGTCAGGCCAGCTGGTCCCTATTTTTCTCGCGTTTTAGATTTGTTATCACGTATACTACAGGTTCCAAGAACATTAAGGCGGACGCTCTCTCCAGATGTTTTGAACCGGAGACAGCTGAGCCCACACTCCCCGAGAGCATTGTACCACACAAGGTGGTGCTGGCAGCCACTGAGACCTGGGAGGATTGGGCGGTCACACTGGCCCCTCACCAGCTAGATACCCCAGAAGGGAAACCGGAAGGGGTCCTCTTTGTTCCACTCCCGTTCCATTTGCAAATCATGCAGCTATTCCATGCCCATAAGAACACAGGTCACCCGGGGGTCACCCGCACTCTAGATCTACTCACTGTGTTTGGTGGCCTTCATTGGCCTCGGATTGCAGGGAATTCGTCAGAGAGTGTGTGGTGTGTGCCAGGAGTAAACCGTCTCGCCAGGCTCCAGTGGGTACCTTACAACCCTTGCCAGTTCCAAGTGAACCATGGACCCACCTGTCCATGGACTTCATTGGCGAGCTTCCCAAGTCAGATGGTATGACTGTGATATGGGTGATCGTGGACAGGTTCAGCAAGATGGCCCACTTTGTTCCTCTGAAAGGATTCCCCTCAGCTCAAGACTTAGCCGACCTCTTCATACTGCACGTCTTCCGATTACATGGGATTCTGGATGATGTGGTGTCGGATAGAGGAGTCCAATTTATATCAAAATTTTGGAGGGCTTTTTGCCATAATTTGGGTATGAACCTGTCCTTCTCGTCTGGGTATCACCCACAAACCAACGGGAAGACCGAGAGGGTGAATCAGGCATTAGAACAGTTTTTGAGGTGCTATGTGGCAGATGCACAAACGGAATGGGTTAAATTCCTGCCCTTTGCTGAGTTTGCACACAACAACCTGAGAAGTGCTTCAACGGGCTTGTCCCCTTTTCAGGTTGTGTCAGGAAGGTCCCCTAAATTTTCCCCATTGCCGGTGTGCTCCTCTCCCTTCCCAGCCCTGGAAGAGTGGCAGAAGGTTTTAAAGAAAATTTGGGGACAAGTAAAGGGGAATTTAGAAGTAGCCTCCCAGAATCAAAAGAAACAGGCCGACAAGAGACGGTTTGTTGAGTGGCACTTTTCTCCTGGAGACATGGTGTGGGTGTCAACAAAACATTTGGGACTCAGACAACCGTCCACTAAGTTGGGGCCCAAGTTCATAGGGCCTTATCCGGTGGCCCAAAAGATCAATGAGGTCTCATATGTGATTGATCTCCCAGCCAGCATGAGAGGTGGGAGATCGTTCCATGTTTCTTTGTTGAAACCAGCAGTATATGTAGATTCCCTCCCCCCCCCCCCCCCCCCAGTGATAGTGGAGTGCCAGACAGAGTACGAGGTTGGGAAAATTTTGGATTCCTGGCTGGTACAGAACTCCGTACAGTATCTGGTCCATTGGAAAGGGTATGGGGTGGAGGACAGATCTTGGGTACCAGAGAATCGTATGCATGCTGAGAAATTAAAGAAGAAGTTTCATCAGTCACATCCAGAGAAGCTGGGTGGGAAGTGTCCGGAGTCCACTCCTCAAGAGGGGGGTACTGTGAGGGATAGCGGACCCGCTGCCAGCAGGCATGAGGCAGCGGGCTCCGCTTCCCAGACTTCCGCCGCCGGCGTGCCGCCGGGCAGGGCTGTGCGGTCGGCGGAGTCCATATGCTCGGCGGACTCCGCCGCGCAGCTGCCTCCTAGGGGGTCTCCTTCACCGGCACTCACCCGGCGCTTGGCGCGCGCGAGGAGACAGGAACTTTATCGTTCCCGAAGAGGAGTCAGCTGACCAGGCTGGTCAGCTGACTCCGGCAGGGCCAGGGATTGGCTGGGCGGCTGGGGGACGCTGCTAGAGCATTCCTCAGCATAAAAGGAGCTGTCTGTCAGTTGCTCCTTGTCTGCTGTCGTGAATACACTTGATGTGTTAGCGCTCAGACCTTAGTACAGTGCCCTGGTGTTGATACTAAGGATTTCACACCTTAGCTTAAGAATTATTTGTATATTGATCTGTGTTTTGACTCTGGCTATCCCTGACTACTCTATCTCTTGCTGATCTTGTACCTTTGCCTATCTGATCCTTGTTGCCGACCTCTGCCTGTCTAACGATTACTCTTCTGCCTTTCGCTCCTGTACTGCCGCCGACATCTCTGTTGCCGAACCCTTGCCTGTCTGACCTTTCTCCCTTCAGTGGAACGTCTCCCACTGGAGGGTTATCTCTGAGGCTTGCCTCTCCGAGACGCCTACCCCAAGCAGATTGTTACTGCTGGGCAGGGCCGGGCCGAGGCATAGGCTGGAGAGGCTCCAGCCTCAGGGCGCAGTGTAGGAGGGGGCGCAGAATTCATTCAGCTGTCATTCCTAATTGTGTATGAAGCAGAAAGAAATTAGAAAAGGGGATACATAGCAGTGACTGCAAGCCAGATAACTAGATATTAAGGTGTTGGGGAGGTTGTGGGCCCTGTGGCGCCTCTTAGTCTAATAGCAATCAGTGTGTGACGGCTGGGGTGGCAGGGATGGAGGATCACACTTTGGTGTCTCAGCCTTGGGTGCTGGAGGAACTTGTCCCGGCTCTGCTGCTGGGGGTCGAGATTCCTCACTCATCCTGGTTAGAGGATCTCACTCACGGGGTTCCCATTCAGAGGTAACCACACCTCTGAGGAATTACCGTGTGGTGGACATTTCCACACCATCTGATATATTACTGTCTTTATTGTGTTCTTTTGCTGGTGTCCAGAGGTAAGCAATATATCGGATTATCGGTGATACTGCAGATCATCAATAATCGGGTATATATCTGCATTCTTGTTGATACTGCAGATCGTCAATAATCAGATTCTCTTTGCGTGCTGACACCGATCATGACAATCCGCTTACCAAATATGGGAGGATATACTGCGCTCCAATGGAAAAGCAAATTAACAACACCAGGGGATCGCAGCAATGAAATAGGTCACTTCACCTTTATCAATTATTGGCTTTAGAGATCAATGCGCTTGCTTGCACCCTGTAACAAATAATCAAAGATTGCACATAGTGCTCAGTACTGCCTGCCTATAACAGTTCACAATAGACACCCTGTGCCGCACTCCAGGGGGTAGTGCCACCACCTTGTAGGGACAAGATCTCAGTTTCCCCCTTTGTGGGTGCACTCACCAAAAGCGCGTCTTGAGTTACTGCATATCACATCCACACCTCTTGCCAGCCAAGGAGCAGAACCCGTGTTGCAACAGTAAATCACTTTAATAAAATAGTCTTGTATATGCAGGCTTATAGATAGGCGTACTAGCTCCAGCCGCGAACACTATAGAGCAGCACGTTCCGGCCTTTCCTCCTGCTTCCTGGTTTGACGTCAGCGCGCCTCCGACTACGCCCTACGTGGTTCATCACGCTACGTGACTCATTCAGGGACTCATACATCTGCTTGTGTACCACGAAATCAGAGCATTTTTTGAGCCTTTAAAGTGTATCGAGTTGAAAATAAAGATTGGTATTTTAACTACCTGGGGCCTCTTCTAGCCTCCATAGTCTTGTTCCCTTGCTGACCTCCTGGTCCTCATCCTTGATCCGCTGTGTGGTGCGGTAAAGTGTACATAATGCTCCACGTGAATGCGACCAAGGTTTAACGTTGCTGGGTCACGGCATGCGCAGTAGGGCATGACTTAGCTAAACCTAAGTCACACAGTTACAGGGCCACACAGCGGATCAGGGATGTGAACCTGAGAGGATACTACAAGATTTCATTGCCTGGATTCTTGAAGAAGCTCTAGGTAAGTAAAGGACATGAACAATCTTTATTTCAATTCCAGCAACCTTATCACTCACACATTAGCAATTTTAATTCTAAGCAGCCCACTGCTTTTCCACATTTCAGTAGTTCTTACAGTTTTGTCCATTCCATGGCAGGCCTCTGCAAGTGGTCTGCTGTAGAATGGATGGATTGTAAGAACTGAAATATGGAAAAACAGTTGGCAGGGGCCTGCCTACTGTAAAATGGAAATTATAAGAACTGAAATCTGCTGCTGTCAAATAGAAATTGTATATGTATCATTCATTATTACTTAACTTTGTTGGTCAGGACAGGAGAAGGTCTCTAATTACCTAATCTTAACATTTACAAGCCTGTCCTGCTGCAGTGTCACTCACTGTCTGTATAAAATGTCACCCTGCTGCAGACAGTTCTCCTCTCTCGTCATCTCCGACTTCCATCCCTATCAGCTCCAGTGGCATGCCTGCATGGCTCATGTTGACTGACTATGCTTGCAGCCAATCACAGGAGGATATGTGGTTGCCTCTGGGCCAATTAAGGAGCGGCGCCGTTGAGTCAGGTGCGCCATGAGAGAGAGGGAGTTGAGCCGTGCTCCACACGGACGTTGCCAGGGCAACATTCATTCATGTAGCAGAAGTGAGCAGAGAAGGCAGGGACGTGAATCATGTGACAGTCACCCACTTCATTGTGTCAGAGACACAGTGACAGAGTCTGCATGGCTCTGGTGGCCACCAGCCAGAGCAATCATTTATGGGGATGATTTGCTCCATTTACTTATGCACCCCCCTGGGAGGTGAGTGAAAGGGGGTGCCTTTGGCAGGTGCCCTATGTGCACCTCATCAGATACGCCACTGGGATCACTGTAACTGATAGGGCAGGAAGAAGAAACAGAGTTAAATGCCTTGCATATAATAGGAGATAATAAAGATTGTAGCTTCTCATTAAAAAGTGCTGTGTAGCCATAAGACCCTGGGCATTTGCCATTCTTGGATGATCTGATAGCAGCCAACACTTCAATTTTAGTAAAGTCATCTTCTAAGTCCATTTATCATCCCAGCTACAGTATATCTATGTCCTCAGTGACTTCATCTATTCCACAAGGACGTAGATATTGGTTGTGCAGCTGGGGCTCAGCTGTGCACGCTCGGGCACACTCCCGTGCGTACCCCCAGCACTTTCAGCTGCGGCACTAATAGGTCTAAGCGGGGCCGGGTGGCCCATAACGCCAGGTGAGGCAGCTTCCTCAGGGGGCATGGGGCCTGGGGCGGCATCCTGCTGCCACCCTCCCTTCATGGACGTGTTATAGCTAGTATATTGTCCCCTAGTGTCTGCTCCCCCCTCTCTTCCTCCCTGCGACCGTCGCTCTGTTACCTTGTTAGCTGTCAGCCACTTCCTGTATGTTCATCCCGGCCCCTCTCCTCCGTTTTTGAAGAATTCTTCAGTCACAGGCAGCAGCGTGACCTGGCTGTTCTACAAAGGAAACAGAATAGCGTTTCCCCTGGCAATAGCAATATGCAGGAAGGTCTTACTTCCTGTATATCGCCACTGAAGGGAATCGCTATTCTGCTACCTTTATACAGCACTGCTGCCTGTGAATGAAGACGTCTTCCATAACAGAGGAGAGGGGACTGGACAAACATACAGGAAGCGGCCTCTGAAGGTAACAGAGCAGCGACAGCGGGGAGGGGGGGAGCAGACACTGGGGGACAATATAATAGCTATACTGGGGCAACTGTACTACCAATACTGGTGCAACAATACTAGCTATACTGGGGCAACTATACTAACTATACTGGGGCAACTGTACTACCAATACTGGGGCAACTATACTAGCTATACTGGGGCAACTATGCTAGCTATACTGGGGCAACTGTGCTAGCTATACAGGCTCAACTATACTAGCTATACTGGGACAATTATACTAGATACCTATACTGGGGGCAACTATACCTGGCTACCTACCTACCTATACTGAGGGTGACATTTTTTTGGTGTTGTGTGATCTTCAGAAATGGGGGGTAGGGGGCGCATCCTCAAAAGTTTGCCTCAGGCAGCAAAAACGTCTAGAACTGGCCAAGGGTGCCAGGGATATGTTCCCTTAGCCAATTAGTGACTCCCCATGGATAAACAATCACTGCTTTAGCCATCAACAGTGATTGTTCATCTCTCCCCCTCCATGCAGAGATCCTGTAAAAAAGCAGCTGAAAGAAGCCTGTCTCAGCTGTCCTGGTTCCAGCAGTGATTCTGCAGCCTGAACTTCTGTGTTCAGCCTCATACTGCCAAAATGCACTGGTCATGGCTTGATGACATCTAGGGGCTGCCTAGTTGGGGGGGGGCACATTTGCCTACCCATACTGCCCCCCCCCCCCCGTATCAATCGACTATCTGGGGGGGATGCTTATCACTGGGGCACCCACTTTTAGACTGCACTTTCTACATAATAAAATGATTAATTAAGCTCCCCCACTAACCTTTTCTCCCTAAATTTTACTATTAAAATACTTTTATTATTCTTTAATTTAAACCTGGAAAGTATACTGTACATTGTAGCAAAAACCCAACTTTAATTCAGAATCAAATATCATCACCAAAAATTGTGACAGGAACATAATTTACATTTTGTGAAAAATGGTATGAATAGCCAAATCAAGTGTATGGTTTCTATTTACAGTAGCACTTAGAATTGATACATAATAAACAAAAATTCTATTTTTCCCTCTTTTCCCCATTAAAATATGTAGAAAATTAGATTGTGCTTGGTAAAAAAAATACCACCCAATGACAATCTAGTTTATCTTGAGAAAAACAATGTATATATCATTTAGGTGTCATAACTAGGGATAAAGTTATTGCTGATTAAATAGGAACAAAGCTAAAACTTCAAAACTGAACTTTCATCACCTTTAAAGGGATCTCACCATCTAATTATGCTAACAGCCCAGGACTATTTAAATGCTTTCTAACTAGTACTCATTATATAGTGCACAAAACAGTCCGGTGGTACCACCCTAGGTTGAGCGTGCATGGTTCTGGTATGTTTGTACATATGTAAGCGTGAATGGTTTCTTAAACTTAAAAGCTGGCCAGCAAAGTGGAATAACTAGCTCCGTAACTTGTTTATTGGTTTTATTTATTTCCATTCCCCTGTTTTTTCCCTATCCCCAACTATTTTAACATATTTGATAATTCCTTAAATAAAGAATTTGATATATTTTTTACTAAATACACGTGAGACCACTACTTTATTGTATTTCAAAACTTCAAAACTGCTCTGGTCCATAGGGGGAAATAAGGTCTAGATGTGAAGTGGTTAATGACCGTGGCAGAGAGATTAGGGAGTTTAGTTTGTTGGAGGTATTCTAAAATATTGGTTTGCAGATCAGCTCTATGAAGGTCATTGTATTTGCTGATGATTTTATATAAGGCATGATAGTAGATCGGAAATTGTTAGCTACTGTATATCTTTAGGTTTGGAGACTGGGCCCTGGTTAGGGGAGGTCATGGAGGGAATAAAGGAGGCTGAGGATCTGGGATCAATAAACCTCACAAGTGAATGTCCACATGCCTATTACTAACTTCATATAGATGGGCTCACAGTTTCTCCCTTTGAAGGGTATTAATTAATTAGAATACACAATAGGGTGTGCCTGGCTGTAGAAAGCTTAATCCCCAGTGCTTGTGACCTAGAAGTTTTATGGAGGTAAATTTAATTTAAAAGCTCAGTGATCTGGGCAGCCCACTCTTTCTTAAGGCGGGCACTGTGCAAAATAAATAGGCCTCTCAAGACACATTTAAACATTTCCTACTAGATCAAGGGTGTCGAACTCAAATACAAAGTGGGCTGAAGTTGAGCTCTGGGACCAAGTCGCAGGCCGACCTCAATATCTAGTGGCCACCTCTCTCCCTTATAAAGTTCCATGGTGGCTAATTGCTCCCCTTCAACTCCTGTACAGTTCCCTGATGTTTAGTGGTCCTCACTCCCTCATCTATACAATTACCTGCTGTTTAGTGGTCCTCCCTCCCATATACAGTTTCCTGGTGTTTAGTGGCCCCCTCCTTCCCCTATCCATTTCCCTGGTGTCTTGTGGCCCTTTTCCCTCTCCTACACAGTTCCCTGGTATCTAGTGCTGTCCCCCTTCCCATATGGCTTGCCGGGTGATCTAAGGCTTACCCTCCGATATAGCTTCTCTGGTGGTCTAGAGTGGACCAAGCATAAAGCAAAGTGGAGAAACCACCTGCAGGCCAAATCTGATGACTCCAAGGGCCAGATTTGTCCCATAGTCAAGAGATTGACATGTATGCACTAGATAATGGGGGAGGTATCATCCTCAGTAAGAGTAATCTGGAAATGTATAATAGTTTGTTTAATTTCAGCTAAGCATAAAGGATCTGCCAAGAGCGCAATGTTTAGTCTCCAGGTAAAATCTGGTCTGTATTTCTCTTCTGCCCTCAAGAAACAAACAAAGGGAGGGTCTGACCAAGAAGAATCCAATCTTACACTTTGTGCAAGTGTCTAGGAGTTGGTGGAAGATAAACAGATAACCAACTCTGCTATAAGAATATGAAGTCCATCACTTAAGGATTCATCACCCTCCAGTTGTCCATTAATCTGTAACTAACGTTTAATTCTTATCAATAAATTACAGGGAATTGGAGAGCAGCCATATGAAGAATACATGGGAGGATCCAGGGTCATGTTCAGGTTTGCTCCAATAACCTGCTGGCCCTCAGCAAATTTCTTCAAGAGGGCATGACAGAAGAGAAGCGCTTTGCCCTGTTGTCCATTGGGAGAGTAGATAAATAGAGCCAGCGTGACAGTCCAAAACAGATGCTCAATTTTTAGAAAAATATAATGGTCCAGGTCTATCATCTGTTTAAGGACATCCACTTGAAAAGATCCGTGCAGCCCGATAGACACTCCCTTGGAGCAACCATTGGGATTAGGGCAGCGAAACCAATGAGGGTAATATCTAGAATGAATAGAGGGAACATGACCAAGCTTAAAGTGAGTTTCTTGTAACATAAGAACTGAAGCCTTCTGTTTGTGGGCGTGGTATAAAATCTGCGAGCACATGATACAAGGTACATTAAAACCCCTGATATTATATGACAATATATTTAGGTAACTCATTGTAGTGAGGTAAGCCATCATAGAGAAGTTGAGAGTGCAACATCTCCTGATAAAAGGGATACATACAGAGAATTACAGGAAAGTAACATGGGAGAAAAAGAGAAAATGAGTATATAGAAAAACAAGACAAAATCCAGGAGTTTATACACCCCTGCTCCTGCTCCTGGACAAATGTCAACCTCACATAGAGCTGTCATTAGCAACAATTGTGGTAAGAAATTTAGCAAACTACTGAACATGTAGAACATTGTGGTAAAACGTTAACTAGGCAGCAGAGTGTCTGTTCTATGATCTCTGCTTTCACCGTTGCTCACAGCATGGGAGAGCCAGGCTCGATGTTCGAAATGGCTACTAACCCAAAGTAACTGCAGGCAGATAAAAAGTAATCAGTAGTTTCTGAAGAGCATTGCCATTTTACCTTCATGGTTGATGAGTTGGAAAGGATAGCCCCCCGGAGCAGTATCTGCCCATCTCGAAGCAGCGCAAGCTGAGGGCACAGGGCCCTGCACATCTGGAGAGTGAAACGGGAAAGATCTGGGAGGTTTATCAGTTTTGCCCCATTTGCCCTTTGGCACGGGCAGCCCAAAGGATATTCTTCTTCACAGTGAAAAAGTGGATGCAACATACAACATCCCTCTGAGTCAGTTGGTCTTAGTGGGGCTTGTGCACCAAGATGTTGATACAAACACAGTCGGTTATGTTGTCACATCTTTCTTGACCATCAGACAACCAAATCACACCTGGGATTCCGTACATACATCAAAGTCCTGCAGTATTCCTAGTGCTGGTTGCCAATCAGAAAAAAAAATCACCATGCAACATAGGGACAGTTCCAACCTGGAATGTATAGAATCCTGTTTGTACAATCTCCCAGGGGAAACATCAGCGGGGTGAAAGACTAATGCAAAAGGGTCACAAGCCATGCAGGGTTTATGCAAGAAAACAGTTAAATCATTGGCTGTAGGTGTCCCAAAGCAGATACATGCAGCAAGACAAGCCCAGCGTGAGTGCATCATAGAGGCTCTCACCTCCCTTTGCAGTTGGGTTACTTGTCAAGTCTTCCATTAGCACATCTCCCACTTGCCACTTTTTAGAGCCTTGAGTGCCGTGGCTTATATCTGGATACTTGAAAGCCATACCCACCAGCTCTTACAGAAAGGGATACAAGGCCATGCATGTGCGCTGTTGATAGTGGTGGTGTGCAAGAGCTCATTCACCTCACCAGGGGTATCAACTGCTTCCAGCCTTCATCACATCTCTCTGAAGTTAACCTTGAGTTCCGGTACTGCCCACATTTTGGCTTATATTCAGGTGAGTGGGTAAAGCAGTGTGGCTATTCCCCCTTAGAGTCATGCTCTGCCCACTGGCATAGTGATACACTTGCACTCAAGTGGTTGGCTGGACTATGGGCACAACTATGTGCAGATGGGGATATGGCTGCAGTGTAATACTTCTTGTATCAGCAAGTAAAGATCTGCATTTAGACATGTGACAACATTCTGCAAGCTAATTTTTCAAAACAACCAATCCAGAAAAGTGGTGATGCTGTACATTTTATGGTTTCAACACATACACAAGTAAAGCAGCTTGGTGTGATCAGTCCAGTGCATTAAGTAGGGCGAAGATATGTATGTGAACTTCTGCTCTTCTAATTATATTTTGCAATAGCTGAAGCTCTTTTATAAGCAACTGGGGAAGAATATATGCAATTCTCTGTCTTATGATCAGTGGCCTTTATTTAATTCACTTTTTTTTCCTGTTTTCTAATAGGTGATATTTTCACACCTTATCAATTATATGCATTTTAAGCCACCACAAAGCATGAAAATACTCCTAATGATTTTGACAGTACTTGTTGACCTAATTTCTGGTAATTTTTTTAATTGCAGATTGCTAAAAAGGTACCGTATTTTTTAGAATATAAAACTATAAGACACACCTAGGTTTAGATGGCAAAAAAACAGGAAAAAAATACAGTGGGTTGCAAAAGAATTCGGCCCCCTTGAAGTTTTCCACATTTTGTCACATTACTGCCACAAACATGCATCAATTTTATTGGAATTCCACGTGAAAGACCAATACAAAGTGGTGTACATGTGAGAAGTGGATCGAAAATCGTACAAGATTCCAAACATTTTTTTACAAATAAATAACTGCAAAGTAGGGTGTGCGTAATTATTCGCCCCCCTGAGTCAATACTTTGTAGAACCACCTTTTGCTGCAATTACAGCTGCCAGTCTTTTAGGGTATGTCGCTACCAGCTTTGCACATCTAGAGACTGAAATCCTTGCCCATTCTTCTTTGCAAAACAGCTCCAGCTCAGTCAGATTAGATGGACAGCGTTTGTGAACAGCAGTTTTCAGATCTTGCCACAGATTCTCGATTGTATTTAGATCTGGACTTTGACTGGGCCATTCTAACACATTGATATGTTTTGATTTAAACCATTCCATTGTTGCCCTGGCTTTATGTTTAGGGTCATTGTCCTGCTGGAAGGTGATCCTCCGCCCCAGTCTCAAGTCTTTTGCAGACTCCAAGAGGTTTTCTTCCAAGTTTGCCCTGTATTTGGCTCCATCCATCTTCCAATCAACTCTGACCAGCTTCCCTGTCCCTGCTGAAGAGATGCACCCCCAGAGCATGATGCTGCCACCACCATATTTGACAGTGGGGATGGTGTGTTCAGAGTGATGTGCAGTGTTAGTTTTCCGCCACACATAGCGTTTTGGCCAAAAAGTTCCATTTTGGTCTCATCTGACCAGAGCACCTTTTTCCGGAAACAGTAAAAAAGGGCGCAGGAGGCTAGTGGACAAGTCGGGCGCCGCCATTCACTCCCATAATAAATATCGTTTACTGGGCGCTGAACAGGAAAAAAGGGTGCTCGAGAATAATAACGTTTTCCAATGGCGCCCGAAGTTTTTTAATGTTTTATAACTGCTTGTGATGATTTACGTTTCCTATTTCAATAAAACATTATTTTAAATGTTATCCCTTACTGTTTGTGAAAACATTATTATTCACAAAATAAAGCGATCAGTACGTAACGTAAATTGTAATATATTTTATCCCTTACTGTTTCTAAAACATTATTCTACACACAATACAGTGATCACTAAGGAGGGTCTTAGGTTTAGGCACCACCAGGGGGGTCTTAGGTTTAGGCACCATCAGGGGAATCTTAGGTTCAGGCACCACCAGGGGGGTCTTAGGTTTAGGCACCACCAGGGGGGTCTTAGGTTTAGGCACCACCAGGGGGGTCTTAGGTTTAGGCACCACCAGGGGGGGGTCTTAGGTTTAGGCACCACCATGGGGGTCTTAGGTTTAGGCACCAATACGGGGGTCTAGGGGTTAGGGGTAGGTACAGGGAGGGTTACTTACTAATTTTTTTTTAAACGTTATTATACATTTCACTTTTTAAACGGAACATTAACGTTTTCACAATTGCCGATTTAATGCACATTATTTAATGATTTATAACTTTATAAAACATTATTTTTAAATGAAATATAGTACATTATATTTTTAAACGTTATCCATGTTTATCGTTTAAAACCCCGCGCCCTTTTTTCCCAGCGCCCCTTTCTAACGTACGCCCTTCTTCCACATGGTTGCTGTGTCCCCCACATGGCTTGTGGCAAACTGCAAACGGGTCTTCTTATGCTTTCTGTTAACAATGCCTTTCTTCTTGCCACTCTTCCATAAAAACCAACTTTGTACAGTGCATGACTAATAGTTGTCCTATGGACAGAGTCTCTCACCTGAGCTCTAGATCTCTGCAGCTCGTCCAGAGTCACCATGGGCCTCTTGACTGCATTTCTGATCAGTGCTCTCCTTGTTAGGCCTGTGAGTTTAGGTGGATGGCCTTGTCTTGGTAGGTTTACAGTTGAGCCATACTCCTTCCATTTCTGAATGATCTCTTAAACAGTGCTCCGTGGGATGTTCAAGGCTTTGGAAATCTTTTTGCAGCCTAAGCCTGCTTTAAATTTCTCAATAACTTGATCCCTGACTTGTCTTGTGTGTTCTTTGGACTTCACGGTGTTGTTGCTCCCAATATTCTCTTAGACAACCTCTGAGGCCCTCACAGAGCAGCTGTATTTGTACTGACATTAGATTACACACAGGTGCACTCTATTTAGTCATTAGCACTCATCAGGCAATGTCTATAGGCAACTGACTGCACTCAGATCAAAGGGGGCCGATTAATTATGCACACACCACTTTGCAGTTATTTATTTGTAAAAAATGTTTGGAATCATGTATGATTTTCGTTCCACTTCTCATGTGTACACCACTTTGGGCCATATCCTATTCAAGGTGATAAGTAGCTTGCAGATGCGAGCTACTTATCACCTTGCCATCGCGCGAGGATTACCGGCAAATCCTATTGCCCATATCCTTCGCGCGATGGCCGATCGTTAGAGAGCATTACTCAGGCGAAAGCCTGAGCGATGCTCCCTTTTACCGAGCGATGGGGAGTGAGGTTTACGCTGTGGTGCTGTCCATCAGCACCACGGCCTCACTCCCCACACATGCGCACTCGCCCGCCGAACATCGCCGACATCTTCCGCCGCAGCATCTGGGGGTCTCCTTTAATAAGGAGACCCCCAGAGCTCCCCGTCGGGTCGCCGCACAGTTTAGAAGCCCCCGCGCAGCTCTGCCGGGCTCCCCTGTCATACGTACCGCCGCCGATCACCCGCCGCCTCTCGCCGCAAAATCCGTCACGTAATTACAGTGTATCTAACACTGTAATTACTGTGCGCATAGAAGGAGCCCGGGCAAAGCATCTTTGAATCTGCAGCCGGGCTCCCCATTGGTCTGCTGTCTGAACCAATAAAATGGCTCAGACAGCAGACCAATGGGGAGCCCGGCTGCAGATTCAAAGATGCTTTGCCCGGGCTCCTTCTATGCGCACAGTAATTACAGTGTTAGATACACTGTAATTACGTGACGGATTTTGCGGCGAGAGGCGGCGGGTGATCGGCGGCGGTACGTATGACAGGGGAGCCCGGCAGAGCTGCGCGGGGGCTTCTAAACTGTGCGGCGACCCGACGGGGAGCTCTGGGGGTCTCCTTATTAAAGGAGACCCCCAGATGCTGCGGCGACGACGTGCGTTAGCTAGTTTAGACCTGCTTTTTGCAGGTCTAAGCTAACGCTCATGTCTGCCGGGAAGCATCGCTTCCCGGAGACATGATAAGGGTAATTGGATTCTGTGTTAAGAACTCGCTGGGCGATTATATCGCCCAAGCGAGTTCTTTTCCGCCTGGGGGGGTCTAAAGTTTAATTAGATTAGGCGATGCCCCCATCGCCTAAGTTAAGAACTCGCCAGTGCTTAGCGCTTGCGAGTTCAGCAATAGAATATGGCCCTTTGTGTTGGTCTTTCATGTGGAATTCCAATAAAATTGATTCATGTTTGTGGCAGTAATATGACAAAATGTGGAAAACTTCAAGGGGGCCGAATACTTTTGCAACCCACTGTATACTAAACCTGGTGGGTGCATGGTCCAGGAGGGTCTTGGAGATTTTATTCCCCAATTATTGTATCCGCCTAGTACCTCTTGTGTCCTGTGTCCTCCATGTGACCTTCTGTGTCTGTCATGTGTCCTCCATGTGTCCCCTTTGTCTCCGCCTGTGTCCCCATGTCTCCTCCTGTGGTCCCCATGTCTCCTACTCTGTCCCCCATGTCTCCTCCTCTGTCCCCCATGGCTCCTCCTTTGTCCTCCATGTCCCCTCTTCTGTCCCCCATGTGTCATCCCCTGTCCCCTTATGTCCTCTGTCTCCCTTTGTCCTTCTCTGCTTCTCCGTGTCCTCCTTCCGATCCCCTTGAATAGATGAAAGCAATAATAGCACGTCTCACCTAATTCATCAGAGCCTGCGGTGATCAGAGACCCCTTCCCTTCCCTCACTGTTCCCGTAGTGCTGGCTTCTGCTGATCGCATCATCAGCAGAAGCCGGCACTAGGGGAAACAGTGAGGGAAAGGTCGCCCTGGGCGATGATGGATTAGGTGAGAGATGCACTGCCGCTGCTTTCATCTATGCAGGAGTGGAGGAGGACATGGTGAGAGCAGAGGAAGACAAGGGACAATACAGGGCGTTCCAAATTCACAGTGGGTTGGTGGTTCATATCAGCGGGTGTTCATAAGCCGGGGACTACCTGTATTTGGGGGAGAAAAAGTGTGACTCAAATTCTGAATAAAATATGGTATTTTAAACAGAAGCTGAAAAATGATCACCTAGGAGAAAACATTAATTGTATGTGGATCAATATGTTCAAATATCTTGATGTCCATGCCATCCTCCTCCTCCTCATTCGTTCAGTCAACTGCGACTCTTTGTGATCATATATACTTTTGCATGCTAGATACCTCTGTCAATCACTGCTTTCAGCTGCATAGTCCATACCTGACATTGATCACCAGTGTGTGGAATCCCATGGTTTGGCTGCCAATAAGAATTTATTAGCTGTCATATGGTAGGGATAACAATACTTGACCAGAGATCAGATAGTGGGGAGGTGGGTGGTGCCAAAAAGTGAATTGACTAAGGGCCAATGTGTTCAAAATAGCCTGATGTGTATGCCATACCTGACATAACTGCCAATAAGAATTTAATAGCTGTCGTAAGGTAGGAAGGACAATACTTGACCAGAGGTCATATAGTGGGGAGGTGGGTAGTGCCTGCCCACAGCTTACTTTTTTTTTTTTTTACAGAAGGCAGAATAATTGCCTACTAGTAAGAGGTTGGAAGGTAAAGTATTTGCTATTTTAGGCAAATGCACACTGACACAAACTGAATTTACAGTACACTAATCATTATGAATTTGCACTCTAGGGTTTCCTAAGGTCCTCGCTAAGGCCTGTACACACACTAGATGCATTTCACCTGACAGAAATTGGAACCCAAATACATGGGTAGAGATGTCGCGAATGGTTCCAGGCGAACTTTGGTGGTTCGTGTTCGCCTGGACCATAATGCACTATGAGGGTCAACTTTGACCCTCTGCATCACAGTTAGCAGGCACATTGTAGCCATTCAGGCTACACTAAGCCCTGGGGCCCCAGCCCCCCTTATATAAGGCAGGCTCGCTGGCCATGACACTCACTTGTGTGCCTGCTGCAAATAGACAGACTAGGGAGAGCTGCTGCAGATTTTTTCTCCTAGAGAAAGATTAGTTAGGCTCTTGGCTTGCTCCTGGCTGATTGTTATTGCTAAAATAGCACCCCTCAACAGCTCTTTTGAGAGCTAATGTTTTCCTGATGTGTTTTTTTTGTGTGTGTTGCTCAGTGCTCACTGACACTGACATTATACAGTCCTACCTGTTGCAGCTGGACCTTGGTAATTGTTATTACTGTGCCAGCCAGGCCCTGCCTAACTATCTATACTGGGACACCTACCTATGCCTACCTAACTACTGGGGCACCTACTTACCTATACGGGGACACCTACCTACCTACCTATACTAGGGGACCTACCTATGCCTACCTACCTATACTGGGACTCCTACCTATGCCTAGCTAACTACTGGGACACCTACCTATGCCTACCTACCTATACTGGGACACCTACCTATGCCTACCTAACTACTGGGGCACCTACTTACCTATACGGGGACACCTACCTACCTATACTAGGGGACCTACCTATGCCTACCTACCTATACTGGGACTCCTACCTATGCCTAGCTTACTACTGGGACACCTACCTATGCCTACCTACCTATACTGGGACTCCTACCTATGCCTAGCTAACTACTGGGGCACCTACCTATGCCTACCTACCTATACTGGGACTCCTACCTATGCCTACCTACCTATACTGGGTCTCCTACCTATGCCTAGCTAACTACTGAGGCACCTACCTACCTATACTGGGACTCCTAACTATGCTTACCTATGGTGCCCGATCACTGATTCCTCTCCCCCGCTGAAAAAGCGACAGCTTCTCTCGGAAGCTGTGCTTTTTCTGGCCGTTCCCTCCCCGATGCGTCACTCTAAGCGTGTGTTACGCTTAGAGTGACGTCATGTAAACAAACTCATGGCCGCCATCTTGTGGCCAAAAAGTAAAACTACAACTAAAATTAAAAAAAATTAAAAACAACACACAATTACATTATAAAACTATACTTTACATCCCACCCTCCCAAAAATACCCAAATAAAATGTTTAATATAAAAAATACAAAAACATTACGATAAAAAAAAAAACATGTAAATATTTACCTAAGGGTCTAAACTTTTTAAATATCAATGTAAAGATGAAATATTTCTATATTTTTTTTTATTTTAAACTTGTAAATAGTGATAGATGCAAACCGGAAAAAATGCACCTTTATTTCCAAATAAAATATTGTCGCCATACATTGTGATAGGGACATAATTTTAATGGTGTAATAACCGGGACATATGGGCAAATACAATACGTGAGTTTTAATTATGGAGGCATGTATTATTTTAAAACTATAATGGCTGAAAACTGAGAAATAATGATTTTTTCCGTTTTCTTCTTATTCTTCCTGTTAAAATGCATTTACAGTAAAGTGGCTCTTAGCAAAATGTACCCCCCAAAGAAAGCCTAATTGGTGGCGGAAAAAACAAGATATAGATCAGTTCATTGTGATAAGTAGTGATAAAGTTATAGGCTAATGAATGGGAGGTGAACATTTCTCACGTGAAAACGACGGAACCTGAATGGGTTAAAGAGACACTCGAGCAAAAAAAAAATAAATTATGATATAATGATTTTTATGTGTAGTACAGCTAAGAAATAAAACATTAGGAGCAGAGACATAAGTCTAATATTGTTTCCAGTACAGGAAGAGTTAGGAAACTCCAGTTGTTATCTATGCAAAAAAGCAATTGAGCTCCTCCACTTTCAAAGTCACAGAGAGCTTCTGAATCTTGTTATCTCAACTGTCAGTCATTGTATCTCCAGAGGATAGGTCAATAAATTACAAGGCTGCTCTGTAAAAAACATTTAGAATGCTGAGTAGTGTGTAAACTGAAAATATTAGAGAATGATGCAATATTATAAAAAAACACTATATAACTGAAAATAAAAATATGAGAATAGGTTCTTTGCTACTAACCTTCTAGTAATTATCTGTACTACACAACCAATTCATTATATCATAATTTTTATTTTTTTTGCTTCAGTGTCTTTTTAAGAAATACATTTTCACTGAAGGTGCATGCTTGTGACTGCAGAGAAATGTAAACTCAACAACCTTTCAGTCATACGTTCTATTGCTCCGGCAACTAAATACTTTTGCCACGTAATAGTAGAAACAATTGAACATGTTTAAGCAAGGTTTTAGGGAATACACATGTTCTCCATGTTATAGGAACTTTAAAGAGAATCTGTATTGTTAAAATCGCACAAAAGTAAACATACCAGTGCATACCAGACATCTCCTATTCCCCTCTGCAACAATTTCACCGCTCCCGCCGCATTAAAAGTAGTCAAAAACTGTTTTAAAAGTTTGTTTATAAACAAACAAAATGGCCACCAAAACCGGAAGTAAGTTGATGTACAGTATGTCCACACATAGAAAATACATCCATACTCATGCAGGCTGTATAACGCCTTCTTTTTGAATCATCATTTGTGTGGTTAAAGTCTTCCCCCTGCAGCTCTCATCCACTGAAGAGTGACAGGCTGATTGTTTCTTCCTACAGACAGCTCTGCCGGTGTCTATAATTCCTCAGTATGTGACAGCCCAGCTCCTTTCACAGCCTAACAGAGGTCGAATTATCCAGCTTGTAAAAGGCAGCTCTCTTCTCTCACTGACAAGAGAGCAGAGAGGCTGCCTAATGTAAATAACACACACGGGAGTGTGCATAGAGGGGGCATGGAGGGGGGCGTGCATAACAGATCAACAACACTGAAGAGTTGGCAGCCTTCCAGACACAGGGCAACAAATCCGACAGGGGAAAGATAAGTTGATTTATTACAGAGACCGTGATAGTAGAAAGTGCTGCAGTAAGCCAGAGCACATTAGAATAGGTTTAGGAACTTGTAGAATAGTAGAAAAAAGGATGACATTTTTGTTACAGAGTCTCTTTAATAATTGAAGCTCGGCATCTTTTGAAAGATACCATGTTATACTTCTGTAGAATTGAATAATGAAAGCTCTGTTGGTGGCAAGAAAAGGAGGGCAGACTCATTTGAGTGCTAAGTTGTATGGCCCTGCAGCAAGTGGTTAAAGCTGCAGTGGCCTAAATTGTAAAAAATGGCCTGGTCACTGGGGGGGGGGGGGGTGTAAGTCTGTGGTCCACAACGGTTAAGGTGTACCTGTAAGAAAAAAAGCAAGAGATAGATACTTAACTCAGTAGAGGGAAGCCTTTGGGTAATGCAGGGGCTTCCCGGATCCTCCCCACACGCACCACTCCAATGCTGGGACCCTATCCGGAACACATCTGACAAGGGCTTGTTGAGTTTGTTGCTCCTGTCCTTGCTTGTGGGTGGCTGCACTATGCAGGCGCAATGATGGCAGACGCCTGTGCAAGTAGCATGGAGACATTTATGCTAATCTTTTTGCTTCATGCATGAGCGGCTCTGTGCTACTGCGCAGGCCACCATTGTGCCTGTACAGTTGCGGATGCTCATACATGGACGGGAGCGTAGCCATGAAGAAGAGGGTCCTAGCAAGCAGCGGAGGGCTGCAGGAGGATCAGAGAAGCTACTGGATCACCCAGGTTCTTCCCTTTACTAGTCACAGTGTTTACTTGTCACAGGTTTACTTTAAAGCGGAACGGAAGAACTAAAAAAAAAAAAAAAAAGTGTTTCACTTACCTGGGGCTTCTGCCAGCCCCTTGCAGCCTTCCTGTCCCATGCTGGTCCTCCGCGATCCTCCGTGCTCCCGCCGGCAACTAGTTTCGTGACCGCCGATGCGGCAACTGCGCCTGCGCGCCCCAGTCACACGTATCTTTCTTTGCATTCTCACCTGCAATAGCGTCCTGCGCTATTAGCACAGGATGCCATTGCGGGCTGGAAAGTGAAGAAAGATACGTGTGGCTCGGGGCGCGCAGGTGCAGTTTCCATCGACTTACGAGTCAATGGTAACGGGACTTGCTGGCGGCAGGAGAATGGAGGATCGTGGAGGACCGGCGCGGGACAGGAATGCTGCAAGGAGCTGGCAGTTCCGCTTCAAGTGCCATCAATAGCCAATAAAATGCACTGAACTACTTTCATGAAACTTGATTAAAGCTTAAATACGACTTTTTAGTTTATTTTTTTGACTCTTTTATTTAGGATGCTTATATATCGCTATATATTTAGTTTCAGGACTGTTAAATTGATCTTATTGGCTACTGTAATTATTTTGGCTCTACCATTAAAGTTTTTATACATTTTAAGTGTTAGCTAAACTAACATTATTTTAACAAAATCTTTTAAGAATGCTTTTATCTGAGTTAGGTTTGTCTGCTGCTGAGTTTCACCAGCTTATAGAGCCGTTCCTATTGTGATCACTCAGCTGGGGGTCAGTGTCATGTGACTCCCTTCTTCTATAATACAAATGAAAACCCAGTGTGAGATGTTGAACTGATTCTTTCAATGTTCAAAAATGCATGTTATTCTTGCATTTAAAGCTGTTGTATATGTTAGAAATATGAGATTTTCTGCTTTGCCCTGGTACACAGTATGTGAGAGGGAGGCCGTGAAGCTGGCTGGTAGAGGTACATTTCTCACTTTTTCTGCTCAATACCTTACCCTGTGGTATTAGGACTCTTTTAGCGTGGTTACTTACAGGCACTTGCTATGGTTAATAATAATCTTGTTTCCTTTCTTAAACTCTCTGTAACCCTTTAACAAAACTTTTCTTTAACTAATCCCAGCCTGTAATTTACTTTATGATTTGATTATTAAGTTTCATTTTACAGTGAGACTTGGTCACCTGGTTATGTCAAATTATTTTAACTTTTAAGATTGAGTAGAGATTCTCTCATTTTTTTAATGGGCAGTTTTGTAGAAGGTTAGCTTGATTATCTAAAATTCAGAGTTTTTCAATTTGTTTGCATTGCAGTAGATTAATTGAAATTATTTTTAATACTTTCAGTACACTTATATATGTTTTTTCATGTAGTGGATGCACATTTGTTTTCTTATGCTATTTTCTGAAAATATTTTGATGAGTTTTACAACTTGAAAACTTTGTTAAGGAACCGATGTGCTTTTTGTTTAACTGTAATGTTTCATGCAACTTCACGGAAAGTACCGTAAATCAACTCACCTGCACCCTCCAATTCTGAGCACTGACAGCAGCGATTGTAGCTTTCGGTATTCATGTATGACACACATAGAATTTTATATAATTTTTATTTTATTTTTCCTTGTAACTATTAAACTGACTTTCAGCCTAGAAAAATATATATATTTTGGTAATAATAAAAATAATAATTTTCCTTTTATTGAGTTTTGGTTATGAGATTTGCAGGAGTAATCATCTTCCTTTCTCAATACATATGATACTTTTTTTGTCAGTATTTATTCCATTGCAACAAGTGCCCTAGAGCATACACTGCTGCTTTCTTTAAGTATTAAACTTCTTTGAATTCTTTATGCATTATACATTAATTGGCTTTGAGAAATGATCATTGAAAAATGATCTGATAAGAATCTTAGAATCTTGCTCCATTTTACGTGGATATATACAGTATACACACACACACACACACACACACATATATATATATATATATATATATATATATATATATATATATATATATATATATATATATATATATATACACACACACTGCTCTTTAGTTATTTGTTTCCACTTCACCCTAACTCTTTTCCCACATTAGATACTGAATGCCACTTATCTTAATTTTTAAGAGTGATGTTTTGCAAATCTTTAATAAAGACAATAAGAATAATAAAATGCTTTAAACTATACTATTTCCCTTTCCAGGTGGCACAGTTCAAATACATCCTTATTCTGTTTTTGTTTTTTGTTAGAAGTTGCCAACAGTCTAGATGCTTTTCAGTAATAATAAAAACAAAATTAATATGATAAAATAGCTTGAAGTCGGCATATACACCTGCTGATTTTCAAAATAAAGGATTGGGAGAAAGTCCATCTGTCTGCAATAAATCAATTTAAATATTGTCAAAAGGGATTTGATAACAACATGTTCTTGTCATGTTTCACACATTATAATTTAAAAGTAACGTTTATGCCTCAAATTCTTTTAGCTAGATTTATGAAACTTAGATTGTTTTTGGTGGTGCTGCCATTATTTTGACAGGGACCTGCTAATGCAGCATATTTTTCTAGGTTTGGTGGTTATAATTATAGCAATGGCTTATACCAGTATAATAATTTGAATTCTGAGTATCCCATAGTGTATAAAACGAGTATCTTACACGTAACGCACCTAAAAAAAAAATCACATCACTTGAACTATAGTTAAAAAGATAAAACCCTCCATTGTCATATAATACATCAAGTTGGAAGCCTATAATATTAAAATTCAAAATAATAAATATGTCTGTTCATTTTCAGTGAATAATAATAATATGCTAGGGAGATTAATATCCTTGGGAAAATGCTAGAAAATACAAACAAATGTTTAATATAAGTTGTTTTTCATTAAAATGAAAACTGCAAGCAATTATTTCTAGATAGTCCAATAAATCCAGGAGAAAATTATAAAATCAATAACAACTGAATCATTGTAAAGCAATATCAGTTTAACATTGCATGTAATCATTTAAAAAAGGAGCTGTTTTTACTGCTGTATCTTGGTATAGCTATTGTAAACAATAATTTTCCACATCAGCTTTATTCACATTTTATGTGCTCAATGAACTACAATATGTTTTTTTTATCCTAGCAAGTATACTATAATAAACATTTCTGTCCAATGGCTGAAGTGTTTCGATTATGACACTGATACAACTGTTTTGGATCAATTTTTTGTCACGAATCTGCACTTAGGACTTTTGATAAATGACCTTCGTTTCACCTCCAGCAGCCAAAGATTTTCAGTATTCTCTACACATCACTCAACTGTGGAACTCCATAGAGTCATCTTATAGTGATGTGGGAGTAACAGTCACTAAAACTCAAGTTGCTCAATAATGCTATTGTTAAGGGGGCCGGTGGTGTATTTGTGATCCATTTGTCCTCTATGTTAATGCAAATCATTTATATGTTCTGAAAACAAACACACAAAAGACATGAAATCAAATGACTATGCAATGTGATTTTGGCACCATTAACACACTCATTAGCTTTTTATGAATGCCCCTATAGTATCTCCTCACCTTTAGACGGCATATTGAAAAAAAAGGCATGGCCTTTGGCTTGCTCTGCAAACTACTAAATAAGCCTTTACAATGCTCTGAGACAACTATTCCTGAATGCTTGAGAATTAGCTTATTATTTAAGTTTCATTTACCGCGGAGTTTTTTTGCATATGCCAACAAGCAATTTTGCTGCATGCCGGTAAACTTTCCAATCCGCCCTAACCAATAATATTGCATTTTCTAAAATAAACAAATAAGTTTGATGTAAAACATAATTTGTGCAAATTGCCCACGCAATGTAATATATACAGTCGAACTACTGTAAGTACATTTTAGCTAAACTGGAGAAATAAATCATATAGAATGGTAAGGATAGCAAAGACTAAACTGCAAGCTCCATAAAACTAAAAAACATTGACACAATCATGAAGTGATACGTTAGTATGTCAGTTCCCTAACTTCATCGTGGTCATCAATGTGTGACCGAACTGTGAGCAGCCTATTCTATTTTATGTAGTAGGAAGCTGTAGCAGGCTTAGGCTGTCCATACGCAAACTAATCTTTCATTATGTATAATAAAAGATTCGGCATAAAGTTATTGTCGCTGGAACCATGAGTTCAAATCTCAACTTGAAAAAGTCTCCTCCCAAATGATATTCACTGAATGAGTCATACATGGATTATCAAACATGGCAAAAACCACCGCAGATGATAGGAAAGACCTTCTCTGCATTATGTGAATTCCTTTCTGAACTTACCCAACACCTCATGTTTGATGCTTAGCTGGGATGTGTTGCTAATAATTACTATACTGAGTACAGTAATTACATAATCTGAAGAGAAACTAGTTATAGTGACTGCCCATCAAAAGAATAATTGTATGAAAAGTTTAAAATGTGAACAGTGAGGAGGGGTATACATATCACATTTAACTTCATATATGCCTATAAAATCTATCTATCTATCTATCTATCTATCTATCTATCTATCTATCTATCCATCCATTCATCCATCCATCCATCCATCCATCCAGCCTCTCTCTCTATCTATCTATCTATCTATCTATCTATCTATCTATCTATCTATCTATCTATCTATCTATCAATGCTAAGGCAATTACGTACCTTTTTAAATAATACTTACCTCTGTTGACTGCTTATTACCAGAAAGTAGGTCTGAAATGTTGACAGGAATTGTGGATGTTGTAAAAATCACTATTTTTTCAAACGCAAATTAGTCATAGAAGCAGAAGATGCTGCTGACCTCAGTAGAATGCCAGGTCCACAGCATTCATTTTAACTAGGCCTTTTTATATAACAAGTTATATACTTGTTAGTTCAAGCAGTTTGTATATATTTGCTGAATGCAATTCTTACTTTTTTTTTTTTAAACTAAAACCTCAATTTTGCGATATAGTATCTAACACATTGTAGTACAAAACCTAAGTAGACCAATTAGAAAATCTAACCTCTGCTATGCATTTTCTTTTTTATATGTATATTAGTTAAACCTTTACCTTATAAAATATATTAAATGTTTTTCAACTTACAAAGACAGGCATCTATCATGAGGAATGTGCAAACGAACATGCATGTTTATTCCAGCACATAGGAAAGGATAGAGAGTCACACTGAAGAAGAATACAGTAGCGAACACCCCAAAAAATAGTTTTACCCTACCTCCCCCCAAGTTCCAGACATTGATGGTATCTGTTCTTTGACTCACTATACACTAACAGTCACAATAGACAATAGTATGTTTGAAAATAGCCACAGGGTTACCCATTCCGTGTCCACCTCCTGGATGGCGTCTACTTTAGTCCTCCTCAATAGACTGATATGATCAACTGCCCACTTAGTGCACACCTTAGTGCACTAGATAGCATATTTGAATTGGATACTAATGGAAATAGAGCTAAGCACGCATAGTCAATTGTCTAATTTATGATGGCACAATCATATATAAATACTTTTTCGATAACAATTTGAAGAATTACCATATGGCTACCAAGCAGTTTTCTTTAGTCAAGTCTACCATGCTGGGTATTCAATAGCACACATTAAGAAATTTGCTTAAAGTTACCAATGCATCCCTTGAATAGATAGAGAAAACACAGATCTAAACATTAAGGATAATAATCTCATACATGTCAACAAAGGGCAGTGCATATTTCCATCCAGGTTGTGAATCAATTTAAAATTTAAAGGGACCTGGGTTCAAAACTCACAGTCAGCAGCTAACACAACACCCCAAAATCAATGAAATTGTCACATATCCAACAGGCATGTGGGATAAGTCCCTCTGCCGGCGTCAAGGTTGATCTCCTAGAGGGGTCCCTACACTAACAGTGGATGCATCCACATCCTACACATACAATGAGCATATCCACAATTAGACACGTCTGATTTAGGATAAAAAGCCTAAGAGCAAATTTACCTGAGGTCGCCCAAAGGGCCATGAGCCCCTAACCTTGTAGGGTGCAGTCTGACATCAGGGGAAGGGGCACCAGCAGATACTCCCTGTGCCTCTGCACACACCCCAAAAATGTGTTTTGCTGTGAATTAATTTATTTAAAACTGTTAACTTTGATATATTACTGATGATGCAGTATTCACTTGTGCCCAAGGTATATATATAAATATAATGTCTCACTTTATATATATTTGCAAGAAGTGAGACATTATATTTACAGTACAGTTGAGTGCTTTGTGGAAGCAAACCATGTGTTACAGAGCACAATAAACATATGACTTTCAGCTGCACAGGAAAACAATAGCTCCATTATATCATTATATAGCTACACTATACAGTGTATGTGTAAATGTAATTTTCTGTCATTTTTGCTTGTTTTATGTAATTTACCTTTTATTATTTCCAAAAATATAATTAACATAATTAGCAATAACATTGGATGCACCATGTCCCAATGTTTATAGAAACGATCTTATAAACAAAAATGAATATTGTAAAGAAGATATAAGACAATAGTCCAAGACAATGACTCCCTCATATTATATGGCGCAAAGCACTTGCAAACCTAAGTTAGAAGATTGTGAGGTTCAATAATCAACAATGACACTGTAAGTCATTATTGGCTATGGAGGTCATCTGCTGGATAATGTAATAACTATCACCCTGCAGGAATAATAATAATGCTTATAGCAATATCTTCACATGGATGCTGTGAAGGTGCATCATTTGGTGTGAGCTACTACAGAATTAAATAAAAGTGTTGTAGTGTAAAAGCAAAACCAGGATGTCCCGCTACACCGAGGGTGGGTATAAAACTTTCTTCAATTTTATTAGCACATCAGTAGACACACAAAATGCCTTTTGTGTGTCTACTGATGTGCTAATAAAATTGAAGAAAGTTTTATACCCACCCTCGGTGTAGTGGGACATCCTTGTTTTGCTTGTATGTTTTGAGATCCATGATATGCATATCTATAAAAAAAACTTTGCCTATTGCAAAGTTAGTGGGTGTGATTATAAATAATGGCAGTTGGTGCTATCTATTTTTTTTTCTTGTCTGCCAGTAGTAAAGATGATGACGTGCTGGCTCATTGTGGATCAAACAACATGAATGAATTGCATGGCAAATATTAATCATCTTGGGGCGCTGACACACCGGAGAGCGTTTTGCGGGTCATTTTTGTTTTTTTAAAAATGCTTCCATTGACTTACATTAAAATTGTGGCAAAATTGCTGCAATCGTGAATTTTCAAAAAAATTGCGATTTTGGCAATTTTGTTGTGATTTTACTGTGCTTTTAATGTACTGTAAGTCAATGGAAGCTTCTTTTGTCAAAAAACTAAAATGACCCGCAAAACGCTATCCTGTTCTGGATTCATTAAACATTACTTCTTTCCATTCCTACAGAAGCACATACCACATACCATATATACTCGAGTATAAGCCGACCCGAGTATAAGCCGACCCCCCAACTTTTCCCTAAATTTTTTGGGGAAAAATCATTGACCCGTGTATAAGCCGAGGATAGGAAATGCTCCAGCTACTGATCCAACTGAGAGGCCCCTACCCGCCACCATAGGCACAATAGAGCAGGGAGGGCACAGTGGAGATAGCTGTCCCCCTCTCCTCCATGGCAGAGTGCATGCTAAATGGCCCCCTCCCCCCACCATTGCCACAACGGGTCAGTGGGGGCACAGTGGTGATAGCTATGTGGGCTTTGTTCCATGCTACCCCCTCCCCCCTCTCATCCATGGCAGAGTGCATGCTAACTGGCCCCCCCTGAGTGTCCCCTCTACCACACCAAAGGCACAATGTAGCCATGGGTAAACAGTGGTGACAGCTGTGTGGGCTTTGTGCCATGCAGCCCCCCTCCATGCAGAGTCATGCTAATTGCCCCCCCCCCCTCTGAGTGCCTCCTCCCTCCACTAGTCACAACAGAGCAGGGAAGCCACAGTGGTGATAGCTGTGTGAGCTTTATGCCATGATGCCCACCTCTATGGCATAGTGCATGCACTGGCCCCCCTCTGAGTGCCCCCTCCCTCCACTAGCCACAACAGAGCAGTGGGGGCACAGTGGTGATAGCTGTGTGGTCCGTGCTGCCCCCACTACCTGACTGAGCGCATGCTCTGAGTACCCCCTCCCGCCTCCACCTCTTACCCCGCCATAGGCACAGCGGAGAAGTGCGGGGACGGCAGTAACAGCTGTGCGAACCGTGCTGCCCCCTCTCCCTGACTGAGCGCATGCTAATTTGCATAGTGTGGTGAGGCCTATTGCGCTGCTCTCACCTCCTGTCCGGGCCTCTTTCCGTGTCTCCGGTAGTTCCTCTGCTCCAGCTCTTTCATCGCCTATGCCGCTCGTTCTCGCTGTCAGCAGCATGGAGCTCCGGTCTCGTCAGGGCAGTGTGCAGCCAGGGACGCTCATAGTCGTGCTATGACGCCATCTAGTGGCGCTTCCCACGATGTGCTGCACGCGTCATAGCAATGAGCCTATGAGTGTTCCTGGCTGCGCACTGTGTCCCAACGAAACCGTAGCTCCATGCTGCTGACGGATAACGAGCGGCATAAGGAGATGAGATGGGGGCAGAGAAAATACCGGAGAAGCAGAAGGACGCCCGGACAGGAGGTGAGAGCAGCGCGATAGGCCTCACCTCACTATGCAAATTAGCATGCGTTCAGTCAGGAGGAGTTGGCAGCACGGATCGCACAGCTGTTACTGCCGTCCCCGCACTTCTCTGCTGTGCCTATGGCGGGGTTAGAGGTGGCGGCGGGAGGGGGCACTCAGAGGGGGGGTCACAGTAACTTGTCAGACTCGAGTATAAGCTGAGACCCCCACTTTTGGGCCACATTTTTGTGCCCAAAATCTCGGCTTATACTTGGGTGTATACGGTAGTCTAATTTGTAATCCCCTACTATGGTTTGATATGAAACAGGTAAAGGCTGCATACTCTTCCAGTCTAATAACAAATAATTTTTTCAAGCAATCCAGGTTTACTGAGTCATGTTTGTTCTCTAATGTTCTCCAGGTTTAGTAAATCAGCCACAAGGCATCTATTTATGGCATGTAAAATAGCTACAGAGAGAAGTACATATACCACGAGATGACCTAACAGATCTACATGGTCCCCAACTCCCCATTCACTAAAATACCTTTCCTCTGATGCTGAAAATGGTTTTTAGCATTTTCAAAGTGGCTTAAAAAATGTAATCAGTGGAAGAAAAATTATCTTATGCCACTTTCTAGAATTTTTCTAAAATTGGTGGGAACAATGGCTGGAAATCTTCAGAATAGTGACTGAAATATATATTTTAACACTTTAGAAACAGGCCGCATAGTGTTATGTGAATACAATTATTACTTTTTTATTTGTGCTGTGAGATTCATTAAAAAAAGAGCTCCAGGAAAACTATTCATTCATGAATCTTTTTTTTCTAATTTACATTACTTAGAAAAACAGAGCCTTTAAAGTAAAATGCCTCTCGTGCTAAAACATTGCAATAAACATTGATTAGGTCTGGATTTAGGTTTGTACAATTTAATATTATTAAATATTTTTTTTATTTCAAAATGTAATGAATTTCCGAAGCTGAGGGAAGTCCAAAGTTGCATTACTTTACTAGTTTGGAATCTGTACTCTGTGTTCACTAGTTTTCAGTACAGGCACCCAGGTCAAAGCAGGTAATTTGGATACTAGTGGTGCTTTGGTGAAATTGTTTCTGCATGGACTGTAACATTAATTGCAACTAAAGCAGCGGCCCGGTGTAATTTAAGAGTTTTTAATGGCGAAGGTTACACACATATTGGTGAAGATTTTGACTGGGGGTAGGTTAGTAATTGGAATCAGTAGAGGGAGGGTTACTGAGTATAGGCTTAGGTTTAGTGGTAAATATTGCCAGATATCGTGTGTGTGTGTGTGTGTGTGTGTGTGTGTGTGGGGGGGGGGGGGGGTGAGGGGTAAGGGGGTTATTTTAGGGATGGAGTGTTTATGTGAGAAGAATTACCAATAATTTACAATAGGAATTATCCACTGCCAGTAGTAGAATATCAGTACTTTTACTATCGGCTTTATTCGGTGCCCAAATTACAGTGACACCATTTTTAAATCTGCATCCCCAAGTATCTTCCTCTTCCTGTGTGGTGTAATTAGCTGTCCAGATCAGGAACTATTCTTGCTTGTTTTCCACACCTGCTGTAACATAGCCTTTACAAAGTTTGTTAAATTGCTGTGCAGCAGTTAACAGTTTTAATGTGTTGACAAAAGGTAAGCAATATCAAATTATGTGAGGCATTAATGCAAGGAATTTGCAGAGCTGAACAGGAGTAATCACTTATTTCTTGAAGGTCCAGTTTCACAAATGGTTTTTTTTTTCAAATAGATACTTTTAGTGCTGGCTTAATGTGTGTAGTGTTTTATCAGCTTTTTTTTTTTTTTGAGTAGTATTATTGGAGAAATAAACTTACTTTATTTATTGCCCCCCCCCCCCGCATTGGCGACGGCGACGTGGGGTAGACTAACACAGTACAGGGGTGTATAAGCGGCAGTTAGAAAGTAGGCATACCGCTGTCACCCCTGCCTGCATCGTCAGCTACAAATGAGCGCTGAAACCACTGCTCGTAGACTCAGCTGCAGCGCCTGTCATATTGACAGGTGACATCACCGCTGTCCAAATAGGAAGCCTGCGGAGGGGACGTTCTGAGTGCCATCTGAGCAGGCACTGCTGGGGCCACCTAGTGTGTTTTAGAGACTCGTGCACATGCGCACTCTATGCCGCTCTCTGTGCTTGTGTATTTGCTACATTTGTATATACTCTCGCGCTGTGCTTATATACAAATGTAGCAAATGCACGAGTGTAGAGAGCGGCATAGACTGCGCATGTGCGTGAGTCTCAGAAACACACTAGGTGGCCCCAGCAGTGCCTGCTCAGACGGGACTCAGAACGTCCCCTCCGAAGGCTTCCTATTTGCACCGCGGTGACGTCACCTATCAATATGACAGGCGCTCCCGTTGAGTCTACGAGCGGCGGTTTCAGCGCTCGTTTGGAGCTGACGATGCAGGCAGGGGTGACAGCGGTATGCCTACTTTCTAACTGCCGCTTGTACACCCCCTGTACTGTGTTAGTCTTCCCCATGTCGCCGTCGCCAATACAAGGGGGGGGGGCGATAAATAAAGTAAGTTTATTTCTCCAATACTGCTAAAAGAAACCAAAACACAGCTGGTAAACACTACATACATTAAACCAGCACTACAATTATCTATTTGAAAAAGAAAAAAAAAAAAAAAAAAAACATTTGTGAAACTGACCCTCTAACTATCATGGAATCTCACTTTAAAAATTGTGCACTGACTTCCGGTTCCGGCGCCTACAAGGAAGGGATGCGATAGCGGAGCTCCGCTAAACCAGGCACTACGCAGCAGCACAAATCCACAGAGGACACTTGGTATTTACCCCCTCAGATACCAGGCGCCATCCCGAAACCACAGAGAGCCCGCATGGACCGTTATCTGACGAGATCAGCGGTGAAACACGGGGATCGCCGCCAGGAAACACCACGAGGCAAGATGGCGCAGCAGGCCCTACCTGAAGACAACTACGCCACAGACGACTCCTCACAACATGGATGGGAGGACGACACTGACCACGAGGAGAGACGGGGTAAGAGACTTACTGATAGTCAGCGACCCCGTTCCCTGGCTAAAGAAGTAGCAAAGTACTTAATGCCTAATCTACAGCAGATAGTGAAGGAGGCCGTCACTAAGTCCCTTTCCTCTCTTACAAAAAAAGTCCAGGAACACGCTAATAGACTAGCCGAGGCAGAAAAAAGAATCTCTACCTGTGAGGATGATCTATACCTTGCTCAAAATAAGCTTAAAGATACGGAAAAGCTAAACATGATTCAGCATAATAGAATCGAAGATCTAGAAAACCGCTCGCGGCGGAATAATCTCCGCATAGTAGGCCTGCCTGAGCAGATCAAGCCTGAAGAGCTAAAGGAATTTTGTGAGAGTACACTGCCGTCCCTCCTGTCCATTACAGAAACCTGTAAGACTGAACGAGCTCATAGGGTGGGTCAGCTGCGCCAAGACAAAAAAGAACCCAGGCCTAGGATGGTAATGGTAAAGTACCTAGACTATACAGATAAAGCCAACCTGCTGCGTGCATATAAAGCTCTGAATACTCCCCTGGAGCATGAAGGAACTAAACTTAAAATCTTTAACGATTACTCCCAGGAGGTCTCGATAAAACGCCAGGCCTTTACACCTGTCTGCTCTACCCTGATACGGAAAAAGATCAAATTTGCCCTGATCTATCCAGCTATCCTACGTATAACTGATCAGGAAGGTCAAATTCATGTATTCAAAACACCTAGGGAAGCAGAAAATTTCCTAGCAAGAGATCGCTCGGCCGGGCAGAGTCCCAGACAGCAATCCCCCCGGTCAAATCACTCCTCATCAGGAACTCATGATTGATAAGCTCTAGGAAAAGTTTGTTCACTTTATGCCATTACATGTTATGCTACATGGGGACCAGGTCCTTTGTACAAGCTGTCATTATAGTTAAATAATATGCAAGGCTGCTGCTATAAGTTGCTTGGTTTTGGTAGTAAGGATGTTTATCGCACATTTGTGGGGAAGAGGTGAAGTCACGACTCGATTTACTGTTCTATTCATGATTATTATTATTCACAGTTATCAGGTTATGTTTATATCTGGGGAAGGGAACTTGGTCACATCGCTTTCATATGGGGAGAAGCCTGGAGTGGGAGAGATCATCTTGTGGTTGCACTACTCTGAAAAATTAATAAACGAGAAATGTATAACTATTTTAGGTAGCAATGATTAAAATTTGTTCATGGAACGTTAAGGGACTACGATCCCCAATAAAACGGTCCCAAATATTGCGTCACCTAAAAAAATTAAAAGTAGATGTCGCGCTTCTACAGGAAACGCATCTTAAAGGGGAAGAAATTAAATTTATGAATAAAGGATGGGTGAGACAATGCTTGGGATCAGATGCAGTGGGAAAAAAAGCGGGAGTACTAATCTTGATTAGCAAACGACTACAAGGAAAAGTAGATCTAAAGTATGCTGACAAAGAGGGACGATGTGTAGCAATTACGGTGCAACTTCCAGGTGATCTCCTCACGATATATAATGTGTATGGCCCTAATTCTGACAAATCAGCATTCTATGACTCCCTCCAACAGGTGTTACTTCTTGAAAACCCAGATAATATGATCATAGGGGGGGACTGGAATGAAGTTATTAATAAGACAGAAGATACAAAAACAGAGGGAGGAGGGGGGCTTGGGCGCAGAGGGGAGACCTCCCGTTTGGCAAATTTCATCAACAATTTACATCTTATTGATACCTGGAGATTTCTCCATCCATATGACAGGGAGTTCACCTTCTTTTCCCATCCACACTCTTCATTTTCTCGCATTGACAATATTTTTATGGGGGAAAAGATGGTGACAAGATTATTGTCCTCCACTATTCAGGATATGGTAATCTCAGACCATGCCCCCATAGAAATAGAAATAATGGAACAGATCCCACGCGGCACAGATATCATCTGGAAATTCCCTGCGTACCTATACGGCGATGACAGCTTTACCCAATCTCTGCAGGGATGGTGGCTTGAATATTATCAGGATAATATAACACACCTGAGCAATCCCAGTCTTTTCTGGGACACTGCTAAAGCAGTAATAAGAGGGAGAATAATAGCATATACAGCTACAAAGAAAAAACAAACAAATAAATCACACACTGAGGCGCTCTATAAGGTGAGGAAGGCATATCAAGCATACCAGACAACACCTAGATCAGACACTCGAGTAGAATGGCTTAAATACAAAACTGAAGTAGATAAATGGCTAAAACTGCGAGAAGTACAGCAGCAACCTAATTCACGACATTATTTTTTTAAATATGGAAATAAGTCAGGTAAATTGCTAGCAAAAATATCAAAAGGGATATACACCTCAGAACCAATTCTAAAACTTAAGGATAGCCAAGGAAATATAAAAAATCATCCAAAGGAAATATCTGATATTTTCGCTGATTTTTATAGAAACCTATATGCCCAACCCCCCAAAGATATAGATGCAATTGCAGATGACTGGTTAAATAAAGCAAATCTAGCTAAAATATCCCCAGAAGATCTAGAACTACTAAATAGTAATATTTCTCCAGAAGAGATCATAGCCGCTATAACCACTCTTCACAATCATAAGGCCCCAGGCCCTGATGGCCTCCCTGCAGAACCCTATAAGATCCTAAAAAAAGAGATTGCCCCTGTATTAGCTAAAATATTTAATAACATCCTACAAGGACGCTCCTTTTTAAACTCAGGCAATGAGGCACACATTAAAGTCCTATTAAAAAAAGACAAAGATCCTCTACTTCCTGAATCTTACAGGCCGATCTCACTGATCAATCAAGATATCAAGCTTTTCACCAAGATAATGGCCAATAGGCTAGCCCTTATAATACCTAAGCTAATCAATCCCACTCAATCCGGTTTCACTAAAGGACGTTCAGCAGTGGCAAATATCAGAAAGGTATTAACCATCTTAGAGCACGTCAGCTCATATCCACTTACCTGTAAACAAGCAGCAATTTTAACAATTGACGCGGAAAAAGCATTCGATGCGGTTCACTGGAGATGGATGGAACTGACGCTCCACAAAATGGGTTTCATGGGTCCTTTTTTAAATTTAATTCATTTACTATACCAAAATCCCACGGCCAGAGTCCACCTGCCCGGATTTCTCTCTACTCCCTTAACGATTCAAAGAGGAACCAGGCAGGGATGTCCACTATCCCCTCTCTTATTCAATCTCTCCCTAGAACCACTAGCTAGACTCCTCCTGCAATACAATAAGGGCATTTTGATCAATAATCATCCAGTCCGCCAGGCCCTCTTCGCGGATGATGTGCTCCTATTCCTGTCAGATCCTCTCCAACAACTACCATCTATACTGCAATTGATTAAAGAAGTGGGAGCACTATCAGGCTTCCAAATTAATCCCACTAAAAGCGAATTAATGTTCCTGTCAAGGAAAGCCACCATCCCTGCAGCTCATGACTTTGGGGTCAAGGTCACGTCAGGACCAATTACATACTTAGGTATTAAAATCAATCCAGACCCCCACTCACTTTACCATCTAAATATAACTCCACTAGTGAAAAAAGTAATCGGGCAACTTAAAACCTGGGCAAATCTCCCCCTAAACCTTATGGGACGAGCTGCATTAATAAAAATGGTGAGTTTTGGCAAGTTGCTTTACCCCATGCAAGTTCTTCCACTTTTATTCAGACATTTGGAGATCCAAAAGTTGAATGCAGCATTCAAACAGTTTTTATGGAAAAATAAGAAAGCTAGAATCTCACTAGCAAAATTATCGCTACCAAAAGAGCTAGGAGGAGTGGGACTCCCAGACATCAGACGCTACAACTTAGCATGCATTGCCAGACATGTGAGAGACTGGCTATTCCACACATCCATATCTACTAACCATACATTAGAGGCTACTGTAGCTGAGCCTTGGTCTTTGGCTGGCCTATTGCATGGTGAATGGAGCGTCCTACCTCCTCGAATTAAACATAGTACTTTATTTAGAGATACAATTCTTACCTGGAGGGAACTGAGAAAAATATTCAGGCTCCCTTGGAAGATCTCCAAATATCTGACATTGTGGGGTAGCCCGGGGTTCAAACCAGGTATGCAACATGGGGGTTTTGTCAAGTGGGAGGAGAAGGGTCTATATAATCTTGGGCAGCTACTAGATCTAGAGAAGCATACCTGGAGATCTTATAATAATGTCAAGGAAACTTATCTAGTTCCTAGTCGCGATTTCCTTAATTATGCACAAATCAAGTCTTATGTCAATGCTCATATTGCTAACATCTCTAACCTGGCCGCCATTACGCCGTTTGATACCTTTATCAAGGCTGATGGTGACAGGGCGACCCTTTCATCAACACATAAGGCCATTTTATCTTTGCAAGGAAAGAAATTAGCTCAGTCATGCTTTAAAGGATGGTCAAAATACTTCCAAGACCAACATTTCCAGGAAGATGTATTGGAAGGCTACTTACGAATTCGCAAACTCATCCCCAGTGAAATATGGAGAGAATCTCATTATCTTCTTATACACCATGCTAAATATGCGTTTAATCTCCCATACCGCAACCCACCTTTGGGATATGAAGCCAAATGCCCCAAATGTGGCTTTCCTCAAGCAAACCTATTTCACTGTATCTGGACGTGCCCGGCAGTTGATAAGTACTGGACTGAAGCTTTCAAATTCATTAATCAAACTTGTAAAAAATCTTTAAAGAAGGACCCACTGTTAGCCTTATTCAACATTGTGCCTCCAACCAAAGACTCAGCTAACCACCAGGTAGTACCATCTGACCTAGCCCACATCTTACTTTGTGCTACCCGCAAAACAATTTTTAATCATTGGATATACCCATCCACTCCAACAGTTTGGGACTTAAAATCGGAAATTACAAACCTATTTGCTATTGATAAGATTGAAACCCTATTACATAAAGAAAAATGCTCAGCAAAATTCTTCAAGAAGTGGAAACCCTTCATCACAGCTACTTTCACTGAAACTGAGATAAATACTCTCATGGAGCCCTTTAAATATACTTCTTGGTACGCAACTGAAGACCTACATGGCACTCTAGGTAAACTGGCAATTACCATCCGCTAACTTAACTTACATCCACAGGTGAACTTGTCTCTCCGTGACTCTAAGGTATACTTCCCTTAAATTTATTTGCCTCCATACCGGGGATATGGAGGCTACACTTAAAAAAAAAAGCAGTAAGAGAAAAGCGATGTGACCAAAGGGGGGAGGGGTTCTGTTTTGGGGAGGGGGGTAAAGAGGGTTGACTACTTTTGGCTGACTAATCCTAAAACAAGACACTCACAAACCTGCGAGATCATCTAGTTAACTATGACTTATCAATAAGATGGCCAAAAACCCTTATACAAGCTTGTTTTCCGCAATGCTAACCTCAAAGAGGCAGAATAAGGCCATCAAACTCTTTTCCTCTGATCTCTTATCTCTTGTATGTAAATGCGATTACTTTATGGATGTATGCACAAAAGAAGTCATTTGTTATATGTTATTGAAAAATGTTTAATAAAAATTATATTCAAAAAAAAAAAAAAAAATTGTGCACTAACCAGGTTTTTAATAGTTTCTGCAGGCAGCATCAGGCAGATCTTTCAACTAGTCTGTTTCATGTGACTGATCAGTGTGAAGCAATTCATGGATTACAGTAGTGCTCATCAGTGTTTGTGATCTTTATCAGCTGATCCATTTGCTGCAACATAAGCAGAAAGCAATGCATACTGGTTACATGGCATCCATAGTCCGAGCTTATCTACATTTCTGAACATTGTCTCAGTCTAAAGAATAACTTTGCATGGACTAACTGTATGAAACTGTTATTACTTCAAAATAATGGTAATTTTTCATTCTCCATATTTATAAAAGTGGTGGTTAGATGAAAAGATCACCACTTTCCAGTGTGACTGCCATTTTTCTGCAATCACCACTTTATGGTTTTTCGATGGTATTTTAGTTCTGTCATAACATAAGTCACAATTAGATCTGGTCACCACCTTATAGAGGGCCCATTGTGTTCACCACTTTCAAAGTGGCAAATGCCATAGCAAGAATTTGAGCCCGGTAGTGTATATATTCACCCTGTTCACTACTTTTACTGCAAATTGCCATTTTTTAAAAAGGAGTAAGTGGCTTTTCAAATAACAGTAACAGCATGAACTAACAGTATTGAGTGGCATTCAGGAAGCACTGACACAAGTCAAATGAATGGAGCTTCTTACTTTAGGGTAATTGTAGTAAAGGGATTATTTCATATTATAATCATAATCAATCAGAGGAGAAAAAGGAGATGGGCACAGCTGCTAAAATACCCTTTATTGTGGCTGGGTTGATACAAAAAAATCTTACAGCACTGGGGGGGGGGGGGGGGGAGGACAAGTCTGACAGCTGTTTCGCAGGGACTAGCCATGCTTCATCAGAGTCCTCTGATTGAAACCGTGGACTACCTTTGGAGCACACTGCAGGTAAGCCCAGTGTGGCAGTATTCACCCCAACTGCATTTTGTGCGAGTGCTTTCTCCTCTCCATATTTATAACCATAATCACCAGGAAAAAAACACATACCCACTTTTGTAAATATGGCATTACAAAAGTGGTGATCCGGAACCCGGATATCAAAAGTGGAGGGTAGATTTTTTTTTTATTTTTTTTTTTATGAATAGGCCCTATAATGTCTAAAATATGCATATTGTCCAGTTCATGTACAGTGGAAAATATTTTTCTGACTATTAATTAGAATTCCTGGTCCTGGAATTATCTTTCACCTTAATATGTTCACCAGTATGTTCACCAAGGATCGGTGAATTTATAAATATGCTAACTAATCCCAATTTTTCACCATTCATTAATATAATTTTCCCTCACTAAAGAAATGTAAGAATCCACTGGCTGCCTACTGCCTTTTATTCAGTTGCAGTCTGTACTGTACATATCTTTGCTAGTCCTCTGTCTTTTCCTGCTGGCATCAAAACCCCTCCCCTACTGTTCTTCATACCAATAACAACATATCCCCAAGCGGAAAGCACTGGGGCCCTGAAGACACATTGAAACATAAGCTTTATTGGTATGTAAAACTAAAAATAAGGCATAACACACAAAACGTCACCCCAGACATAGAGGGGTTAAAGTGCCTGAGCAATCAATTGTGCAAGAGAGCAGGGGTTCACACCTCCTGCCCATTGTATCTCAGCATTAGCGCCCTCATGTCTGACTGTGCAGCACTACTCTGAACACGGGTTAAGGGATATGGCCACTGATTGCACAAGGCTTTGGTTTAGTGTCTAGCATTTATCAGGGTTTTCCCATGCTGCTGGGATTTTGTATATACTGTATATGAAAGTGGTTACTATTACATTAATCTGCGTTTGGGATACATTGCTATTGAGTATTTCCTTGACACTTTTTTGGATCTTGTTTTTATGCAAACTGTCCTTCATAGCAGTAAGGTACTTTATGTATTGCCATATTAAATTAAGTGTACTTATATTTTAGTGGAGGGACCAGTTGATAGTGCCATAGACTAGTTGCAGCAGTTTATTTACATAGCAAATGTGTTGCTGTCACTAGTTGCAAGTGATACAGTATGGCCTTAAAGTTTTTCCTGAAACCTGTCCTTACCCTAGCCTCTGACCCTTAAAAGTGTACCCAGGGATAATAATCCACTACTACATCCTTAAAGTGGGTCCGAGATGAAAAACTAACTATGACAAGTAACTTGTCTATATATCTTTTCTAAAGTTTAGATAGTTTACACAGCAAATCTAGCTGCAAACTGCTTCAAAAGTTTCATGTTTATTTATTCCTGTGATACGATGACAGCGGCCATATTTTGTTTGTCACATTACACACAGGCAACCTGCTCTGCATCTCCAGCCCTCAGCTCCCTCCCCTCTCCTGCTCCCTCCTCCCCTCTGCCTCTAAAATCTCTGGCTAGTAGCCTCCTTCTCCTCCTCCTGCCCAGACTGAGCTCCCATAAGCCCTTGCTACAGGCTTTGAACTGTGGGCGAGGCTTGTTTAGTTTATAAGGAATTTGGCTTGAGGAATGCCCTATAAACTATATGTAAGGAACACAATTATGCAATGAGTAAAAGTTTATCTCAGATCCACTTTCAAGGATACACGAGGTGAGGAAATAAAACTATTTTTACTTACCTGGGGCTTTTTCCAGCCCCCACAAGTCACGTGTGTTCCTCGCCACAGCTCCTGTCTTCTCCCATCTCCCGCCGGCAGCCTCTAAAGATCGCCGTCTCCCGGGTGGGTTGGTGTCTTCTGCGCATGCCCGGGCCTGTGCCCACGAGGGAATGCACCTGCATCATTGGGAGCATACTGCAAATGCAAACTATTTATTCTTACCTGGACTTTTTCCAGCCTCCTACAAGTCCCTTTGCCTCGCCGTCTTCTGTGCATGCGTGTGCACAAATGCTGCCGCGAATGCTCCTGCACTACTACTGTGCAGGAGCAGTACATTCCCAATGATGCAGGTGCATTCAAATATGGCACGGGCACACGGCTGAGCATGCGCAGAAGACTCCGGCCCATCCAAGGGTCTGCGATCTTCAGAGGCTGCCAGCGGGAGCCGGGAAAAGACCGGAGCTGCGGGCACACGGCTGCGCATGCGCAGAAGATTCCAGCCCCTCCCGGGGTCGTCAGAGACTGCGAGCAGCAGAAGATGGGAAAAGACCGGAGCTGCAGCGAGGGACACACGTGACTTGTAGGGGCCGGAAGAATCCCTAGGTAAGTAAAAATAGTTTTATTTACTTACCCAGTTTATCTTTTAAAGAAAAGCTTTAATCAAAAGTTACATTGCTCTTTCTTACCGCTTGAAAGATTTCCTCGACCTAAACAAGCCGGCTGAAACTGTGTTGAAATTCAACCACAGCGTGGTGTGGTCCGATCATCAGCTGTACTAAATATCTCTGATCATCTCCCCCTCCCCATTTCTGCTCTTCTTAGGGCACTTCAGAAACCGCACTGAACACAGAGAGCAGCTGTCTTGTCTCTGCACACAGAGACCAGACAGCACAACTCATCAGAAGTGAGGTTGTGATGATGTAGTTAGTGTATAAAGTCTGCGAAACTGAAGGTACAACTATGCTTTGCTCAAATTTCATCAAAGTTTTCCACTGTCCAGATGAGGAAGAAACAAAATGTTACAGAGTAAAAAACAAGAACAGTAGTTTTAGCAAAATATTTTCTCTTACGATATAGCAGTCGATCCATATAATTTGGTCTATTACAGTGTCCCTTTAAAACTTTCCTTCAACCTTCTCAGTGCATGCAAAAACGTACATCTTCTCGCAAGCTTAGTGGCAAAAACCAATAGCTCACTAGCAACATGTGAGAGAATTATCTCCATGCTGGTAATCTGACTTGACATGTCTTTATATAGTATTTGTTGTGAAGAGAAGTGAAGCTGCTCTTTTGTCCATTCAGCAAGGACTTGTGAATGAAATGAGCTGCTGAACTATTTTACTATCTAAACTATAACACGTGACATTCCACTGACTACTTAGTTGTGCAAGCAGGTATCATTAGATAACTTGCTGGAAGTCCTGAGGTAATCTAATAAGCAAAGATAGGCCTCTCTTTTCATGGTTTCCCTGCACATTTTTGTCTATTGACCCTTTCTATTGTGCCATCCCTGTGATGGTCTACCTCATTCGCCAATTGTGAGGCTTGGGATGGAGGAATCGGGTGGGTTTAATCACTGAATGAAAGGCACAGGACTAACCAAGACACTGATGTTTTGTCTGTGTGGAGTACCCAGGGAAGTTTAAGAAACAAGCAAATGTATTTTTAAATATCAGCTGAGGGATTCAGTGGTCCCTCAGCAGTAAACTACAGTAGGTATGTGTTTTTTGGCAAACAGAGCAAGTACACACTCGTTAACACTTTATAACCTTAGGTTGCCAGATTTTTCTCCCAGTCACTGCTGCTGCTCAAGGCTAGGGATATTCCCACTGACCAATGGAAAGGTTTTATATGTGTTTTTTTTTTCAGAAAAATGTTCTAAATAATGAACTTTAAATAATAACAATAATTTATGTAAACTCTATTTTCACTCGCAAATAATACTAATAACAAAAATCAACAACAACAATAAAATCCAATAAAAATTAAGATAACAGTATTACTCAAAATGTTGTGCCACTGAGGTAAGGAACCCTTTGTTGGCCTTTTTACATTATGAAAATAATGTCTGCCTGGACTTGCAAATATTCCTTGCTGTAATAATCATGCTGATCTGTCCATGACTGCTCCATTACTACTATATGCATTACTATGGGATGGACTTTTTGAAACCAAGACCTTAAACCATTTCGGACTGGAATTGTTCTTACATTGTTCACATATCACCTTGAACTGTATTTTGACGTGAGTGTATGAGTCTGGCTGATATGAGTTTAGTGGGGGAGGATGTTAGCCTACAAAGGAGTTCATGTGCATATTATTTCATTTATTGTTGATATTGTTCGGAGTATCAATAAAACTTGTATTTTTTAGAATTTTAATCTCAGTTTGTGATGGATTGGGGTATATTTCTCCATTATATTCATCCCTCAGGTATGTCTAAGAACAGGAGACCTTTGTCAATGTAATCTATTGAATGTGCATTCTTTAACTACAAGAGTATACTGTTAATTACTCCAAAACAAAGCGATGTTGAATAAAACTCTATGGTATGGTTAAATTAGAAGTGGAAAACAATATATATATATATATATATATATATATATATATATATATATATATATATATATATATATATATATATATATATATATATATATGGTGGGAAGAGCTAGATGTTAGAAGAACCTATGCCAATCTTGTTTTTATCCCTTCAGGATATATTTTCCATGTTTTTTCACTTAGGACAGACAGTTTAGTGTATTCTAAATCATTCTAGCTAAAAGGCATAATGTTAATAATAATAATTAAGCTTTTTGGGATTAGTGGTCAATGTTCTAATCATCCTAAACTTATTAAGTATTTACAATTCAGCCAGTGCAACTCCAGCCAAACTGTTGGATTGTTTTTCATTTGGTCAACGAGTTTACTAACAGATTACTGTACTTTCTATTATTTTATTGAAGGCTGTAGTTCAAGGAACCTGTCCAAATGGAAAATTAAACAATGTAAAATAGTAATATGGGGAAGGGTTAAAATAGCAAAGTTGATTTGTTATTTGTTTCTGTTTTGCCATCTCCATCATCCATACATTATATAACTTCCTGTGGTGTCAGCAGATATAGCAAACAGGGACATTCTGTCTAAGAAAAATAAAGACAACAATACAACTCAAACATGTCTAATCAGTCATTACTCTAACAATAAACTGAAACAAAATGTACCACGTTAAGGTTTTTGTTTATAATTTTGCAAAAGCCAAGGCATTCATAACTCAGGCTTTGCTGACTGCACATACACTTCCAATTGTTTTCAGAGTATTCCTGTGATGAAAATGTTTTATGCTGCTGCATGCACGGTTACACCAATATCTTTGTGCAGCTCTTCACAAGGGGATGGGAAGGCTATTGATCCACTGGAAGCATGGATAAGAGTAACACAAATATACAGTATTAATGGGGATGTATTAAACGAAAACATTGCAGTATGAGTAGTTTTGCTGCAATAGTAAATAATCTGCAGGGGCCTGATATTAATAACATCTCAAACACCATGCTACTAATTTGAAATAAAATTAAATCTTCATAATGAGAGTTATTTAGAAAAAGAACAAGTCTGTAGTAGCAGCACGGTGACGTAGTGTTTAGCGCTCTCGCCTTGCAGCGCTGGGTCCCCGGTTTGGATCCCAGCCAGGGCACTATCTGCAAGGAGTTTGTATGTTCTCCCCGTGTCTGCGTGGGTTTCCTCTGGGTACTCCGGTTTCCTCCCACATCCCAAAAACATACAGATAAGTTAATTGGCTCACCCTTAAATTGGCCCTAGACTACAGTACTTACACTACATAATACAAACATAGACATATGATAATAGTAGGGATTAGATTGTGAGCTCCTTTGACGGACAGTTAGTGACAAGACAATATATATATATACTGTACAGCGCTGCGTAAGATGTCGGCGCTATATAAATACTAAATAATAATAAAAATAATAGTAAAGAGCAGGGAAGTGAAATCTGGTTCATATGATCATATCAAACATTTGGTGGCCACAAGCTTTTTTCATGTAACTGGATTTTATGAAATGAGTGAGAAGACCGCTTCATTGTACTTTATTGCACATTCCATTGAATACATAGTTTTGCTGAATGTTTGCATGTTCTCTGCCAAGGATACTTGGAACTCTGTTACTTTAAGAAAATTACACCTCCATGGTAATAGATAGATTTTGAAGTAATGCATACAATGTAGAAATACGATACTAAGGAGATGATTCATAAAGTAGCCTATGGATTTCGGCACATTATTGTAGCACACTGCTCAAATCTTAACGTCTGTTTAATGAATAACACATAAAATAACAGGTGAGCGAGTCGAGTGGATGATAGATGCAACATTTGTGCATGCTCATGTTTTCACCTATTATTTTTTGTGCTATATTTCAATAGACGTTCAATATTAATTGGAAAGATTTTATGTTCGTAAACGTTTATGTGTGCATGAAATGCTAACAATAACACACACACACACACACACACACACACACGCACGCACGCACGCACGCACGCACGCACGCACACACGCACACACACACACACACTCTCTCTCTCTCTCTCTCTCTCTCTCTATATATATATATATATATATATATATATTCATTCAGTGTATATATATATTATACCCCAACGCTGCTTTGTCAATCAACACCAATGTTTCAGCAATTGTAAATCACAATAATCATTATGGTGGTGATTTATTAAAGGGAAGTGCACTTAAGAGTATTGAAGTTTTATTGTGTTCATCCTTAACAATCAGTCATTTGCAAAGACGTTCCCATATCTATTTTTTATTTTATTGCTGAATGTCTGAGGTGAAATTTACTTCCATTCACTGTGAACTCCTTTAGTAATTCATCTCCTGTGGGTAATACAATACAATATATTTATTTTTCACATTTCTGTAATGTATTACTCGAACAAGGACTACTGTTATTTTGAGTGCATTACATCTTGCACTGCATAGTTTACAGCAGAGTAGATAAAGTAGACCTTCACACTCACAGCTCGTATGGAAACAGTGATCCTCCTAGCTTATGCTTGTACAGGCAAAAGTGGTTAAACATTTCACTGTGTTGTAGCCAAATGCTACTCATATAATATTTGGGCTATTATAAATAATACTCTTTTTTGTGTCAAAAATGAACAAACTAAGTATGGTCACCTGTCCCTATTGCTCATTTGATACACAGTAGTTTTTCGCAGGTGGATTTGGTAGGGTACTATGGAGAGAGGCAAGTTAGAGATTTTGATGTGTATTGAAATTGTTCTGTATGAAATATAAACTTACCTATCACCTTTCCTAAATATGTAATGCAAAAAAACCATCATCTTTTAGGAAACAAATAAATCATGCAACCCTATGAGTCAACCCTGTGAGTTATAATAAATCTCCTCACGGTTACAGCTCCACTGTGTATGTCTTTATTATCTTCAATGAAGTGGCCAAACACTGGACTAAACCCATTGAAATGTTCTGGCTGGTTAAACCTCTTATTTTGCTTCTTCTAGTGGGTTCTGCCTCACTTATTGAATCAATGTCAGGTTCTTTATAGCAGAGAGGGGGTTAACACAAAGCTTTGACTGCCAACCTGATCTCTGGCTTTCTGCTTCCTCAGCACGGGCCCACAATCAATAGCCTCACTTTTTACACAACAAATCCTAAATATAGATTAACTACCTAAATAAACTAGATTTAATAAGCTGTTTGTGGAGGTTTTATGTATTTAATTTTGAACTTAAATGTATTTGTATACAGTGCAGCGTTACTTTGTATATTTCTTTGTACCACCTGAACTGACTTTTAATTCATTGTTTAAAAATTGTCCTCTTTATTTCAGGAAAATAAAAAAAAGTAAAATACGCACAATATTTTAGTTGTGTGAGCTTGTTTGCCTAATTTTTAGTATACCCTCCGAGGATTTGTTTTCCTTCTCTTCTGTGGTTTCATATTTGGATGTTTTCAATATTCACCTTGTAACCTCTTTTTTTTTCTCTTTTTTTGGTATTATCATAAAGGCTTTTTAGGCTTGTTGTACTACATATTTGTTAAATATATTTACTGTTTGTTTTAACTTTTACGTTTTAAATGTAACCTTAATTTTCATTGGAATTTCAGCATTGTGCGCTCAAACCAAATTAATAAATGCAAACAAATTAAAAAAAAGAACATCTTTGCTACTTTTGCATTAGTTTTTGGTTGTTGCTTTCTTTCTTTCATCTCATTTTTGTGTCTTTTTTAGGCCTTTTTTTCTCTTTTATGGATTGTATCCAACTGTGTCGGCACAACACAAAGGATGATCACATGCACCCATATTAAATGGAGCTTATCCCTACTCTGATTCTTAAGCTATGGGAACATATACAGAGAGTTAGAAGAATGTTCACACTTTGACTTATCAATTTATCAGTACGGTGTAGGCCCCTTCAAAAAACCTTTTCACTGTTCCGCTTTCTTCCAGTAGCCAAAGAAAAAGGCCTGCCATCTGTACCTTCTATCAGCGGTCTCCAAATTGTTTTCTCCATCTGGCAATGTGAAGCGGTATTGTTTATAGCATTTATTACTATTAGTACTAATAACATCACTATCATCACCCACCACATATATTGTGTATATAGTTCTATAGTTCTAGTATATGTGGGTGTATATATATATATATATATATATATATATATATATATATATATATATATATACTTTTTAAATATTCTGTATTTATCCTGGACTGCACTGTTAATTTTGATATCCGAGGGGCTATTCTAATCATAATTTATTTTCTTTCTGATGTCTACTGATGGTTCTATTCTAAGTAAAATAAAACCAGAATGCCAATGGGAAACACTTACAATTTGCTGCTTTCCAGGCTCCCTGCAGTGTACAGGGATGCTACTGAACTGAGGTGTAAGAACGAGATGCTTTACTTCTGCATTCTCTTTCTATAGACTATCTGAGGGATACGGACATGGTTTGTCATTCTTCATCTCCAGTCTTAATGCTTGAAATAAACCCTTTTTAGTCCTAAAGAAATAGAGATTTTGCGTGCATGAATAGATTGCAAATCTATCTATCTTATCTATCTATCTATCTATCTATCTATCTATATATCTATCTAACCTGTGAAAAAGTATTTAAACTCTACAACTGTCAGTGTATAGTAAATTAACCTTACTTAGGCCAAGTGATATTATTTGTGGATGGTATATAAAAAAACAGCAAATACTTTAACAAGCTTGATTTTTCCTTTGTCCTACTTCTTTTTTCCCAGAGCAGTATAGAAGATCAACTATTGATTTTCCTGCATGGATGAATTGAACATGGCAATACGTCAAAGTTAAGCAAATGCTCTTTAAACATTGCATATTTTGCTTCACTGTCCATGGTCCAGTTAAATGACCAGTATGACAGAATAAAAATTATAATTATAATAATAATAATGGCACACCTAACAAATATTCCCTTATGACAAAGTATGCTTATATATTTCAGTATATCTATGCACCAGGTGTGTGGAACACTTGTCTTTCCCTGGGCAGGATCCTAGTTGCATTTGTTATCTCATGCTTTTCTAGGGCTGCTAGCATATTACAAACAAGGCCTCGTCTACTTCTTCGTCTACGTCTCGTCTTTTGTTTCTCCGCGTTTGTGATATGTTGCAATAAGTTCCTCTGCCTGGCTTGCTACTGTATTGGACCTGCCACATTTAAACATCTTGTTAGAGTTCCATGCACGTATGGCATGTAGGTACAGGTACGGTAACATTGTCTGTTCATAGTAAGTAATACAGTGTCGTTACGGCACATGATAATGTCGCTGTAACTCCCTTATATATATTATGGCAAAAATACATAGTTGGCAAAAAAGGGTTAAAATTTGACAAGGACATCTCCAACACAGTTAATCCATACAAAGCTCTAGGATTTCTCTGCAGTCATCTTTGTGGTATTCATTAGCATTTTTGCTTCTTTTGTGAAATCTTTTCTTCTTTCGCTTTACCCTTGCGCTGTAGCAGAAATTAGCATATTATACCAGGAGTAGGAGATGTAAGAAGCCGACCCCCTGCTGTTCAGTGGATTGTGCAATCTGCAGGCGGCATCAATTTTTCAGCAGTTTGCTCATTGCTCATTACAGTCTGAGCACCAAGTGGCTATCAAACCGGCACTATTCCCCCCGGTTCTGCTGCTCGGCATATGGACAGTCTATAGCTATATCAATACTGTTGCTGCATTAATATGATTACCTATACTTTCCTTCAATTAATCATTCTGCCTATGTGTAGCTTTAAGTTCAAAAGTCCAACAAATTGTTTTCAATCACATACTGCTCTTACATTGCCTAGAGCTTCATTCTGGATAATTGACAGCAATTTTCCTAACCTCACCGTTGGCACATAATACTGTGACTAGTCATCTGCAGCTACAGAGGGAAGTTAGAAAAGACATTTTGTTAAATAGCTAAGCTATGTCTGTTTTTTTGGCTTTTTTTTGTTTTCTTATAATGTATTTATTTTTAGTGTTGAACTGCTTCCTTTTGCTTACAGACAACAGTTGCCATTGTCTCCTGGTGAAGCTGTTGCGCGGTTGTCATGGAAATGAAAATTAAAGGAAGAAGTTCTTTTCCATCAACTGAAATATTAATAAGTGAGGCCTAATATAGGATGATGACATTTATGTAGGTATCATGTCTATAGGGCATGCTTCACTATGTTCATATAACATTTTTTTTTTGTTCCTAAAATACAAAGTATCTGCCTTTGTTGTTGGATAAAGTAAATGCTGCATGTGTTAAATACACACTGTATCGCTTCTTATAATTACAGGCAGTGAAATCAGTAATGCTATGGTATAGCCATGTAAGTAGGCAAGTTTTACGCAATCTTAAAGGGACTTTCCTCTTTTTAACAAAAATTTCACTGGTATTGATTTCTATCTTTGAGCACAGCCTAAATGAAATTTGTTTACAATGGCGTGGTGGACAGAATATACCTTCTCTAACACAACCATTACTTTAGGCAGTTCATTGTATTAGCTCAAATGAGTGGTACACAGCAGAAGTTTCTTATAGGAATCATAGGGGGTGGGGGGGGGGGGTGGGTGGAATCTGTCTGTACAGCTACAAGTAAAGGTCTAAAGTATATGTTCATTTTCAGTGCATACCATCATATTACACATTTCACAGGGATCCATAACAACAAGACTAGATTTAGCAAAATTATACTAAGCTATGATGATTTTTACAGTATTAGAAAATATGAGAAAACTGCAATTCTCCATTTTTATTTGCTGTTCATATATTAACAGACTATAAAGCATATGGACTATTTAAACCTGAAGTTACATTTTTCAGACATCGCTGACTTTGGATTGTACTTTCTGACTTTAATAAGAATGGAAATTCATTTTCTGTGTTAGAGCCTGCAAATGATCTGTGACTCTGACAAGGTTTGATAAAAAAGACACATAAATGACATTAAGAGTAGCAGAGCTAAAGGAAAAGGGAAGCTAATTATTGTCAGCAACAGCCAGCAAGAGGATGCATATCCATGGAAACTACAGCAGAGGGCAATCTTGCGAAAGTTGAACGTTTGACCATAATATATGATTTGTATGACAGTGCTTGTTAGGAGAGGTACGATAACATTTTAATTATTTATTTACTTGTCTTGCAGCAATGCTGATCCAAGGTTAAAAGGCAATGCGTTTTCGATCCACTGGAAGCATACGAGTTAAGAGTTATAAGGAGAGTGTAAATTCTTTGCATGATGACTAAGGGGAACAGCTGACAAGTCAAGGTGGTTTGTTTGCAAGAATCCTCAGAACTGCCTTAATTGAGGGTATCTTCCACGAATTCAAATCTTTCCTCTTCTTCCATGAAGGATTTATTAGATGGATCCATCAGTATTTTCTGAACTAGATTAACTTAAAAGTGACATGGTGTTGATTAACAATCTTATCATCCCTATTGATGGAAATCATAATTAAGTCACAATGTGCGTACAAAGTACACAACTTTACGGATTAATGCTTTTTCTCTCCCTCAGAGTAGCCGGATTACTCGAGGACCAATGTTTTGTCATACAAATTCAGTTGTCCTTGTTTTGCTCTACTTTGTCCACCCTTTTCTTTCCTTGTGCTACGTATTTGACTTATACCTTGAATGCCCAGAGCTTCATCAACCAGTAGTGCATTGTTCATTTAGCAGTCCTGCAATAACTGACAGGTCCTTACAATGTTGACATGCACAATTCATGCTTTTAAACTAGGCTCCTTACAATTGACAGACAGCTATGGGTTCCACATTGCAATGAGCAGAAAATGTTGTCTAGCAACATCCAGAAATATATGATACTTATGATTTGTTTATTAGCTAAGGAAATATGTTTCACAACATATTTCTTTTTTAATGTATGTATAGGGATTTGTGGAAAGAAGCTGACTTTTTTTTTTTACATTAGTGAAAATAACTATATTTATGGAATGTATTATGTTTATGAACAATGAGTTCGTGATTTGACTTCACCATATAGAAAAACAGCAGAGTCCGACTTTTTGACACTAACCAGTATTGTCTGTTGAAATCTGAAGCAGTATATCTACGTGGATGTAATGTCACTTTCATTAAGGCAGCATGATAGTCTTCCTATGGGATTTAATTAAACATAAGTGCAAATCAGAGTCAGAAGACTTATAGTATGAGGATTGGTATTCAATAGTGACTTTAAGTCATTATTGACTTCCAGAATTTCTTCCCAAACAAGTCAAGCTAATCTATGCTGATTGCCGAAAGACATTTTCTGTTTATTCACAGTAATAATATTTAAATACATTGCACAGTTTATAGGAAAATGGTGCGGCATCTGCAAAGCATTACTTTGTTGCAATCACCTATAAAGCACCAGCGACTTGCAAAGATTGGTGGACAACACAGTTTTCTACTGGATGTAAGTTGGGAGGACTCTTCGGAGTACCATGCAGAGCCTACAAATGTGAGCTGCTCTTTATAGAAAGGTTAAAATATTACTATTATTGTTTACTATTACTTTTAGGGCTATTGCATATGTTGAAGTGTAAACTGATTATTGGCTTTGGAAAAGTTTGACTAATGAGAAAAATAGAAATCATTTTAGAAACCATGATAAGAAAACAAATCCCTTTGTACTGTTTTATTGTTCTCTTTGTGATGATATAATCTACCAGATTTGTTTCACCTTTTATGCGTTTATTATATTCATTTTACACATTTGGGCCTTTCCCATGCTATTTCCTGTCATTTTGATATTGATTTTACATTCCGCAGCTTATGCTTGTGCCATCTATTTCACAAGATAACTAGAACACATTGATCGTACACGTAACATGCGTGTCTGTAGCTAAGGAATGGCTAATATACCTCCTTCAGAGGTCAGATAATTTCCTTATATTGGGCTTACCGGCAACACTTCAGCCTTCAGCTTTACTGAAATCTGCAGATATTTATTTGGGAATCCCCCAGTCATTTCCTAATGGAAAGCCCTCTCTACCAAATTACTTTGCTGCACTGCAAGAGGCACATCCAAGGTATTGTCAAACTCATGCTTATCACATAGGATTACTCACTGAAGGGTGAGACAATGGTTTATAGGAACAAAGAGCAGATCACTGGCAGATAGATCCTTTTGATGTTACTAATTCCAGTGCTATAGTATGTCACCAGATGCACCGCCAAGAAAATTAATAAAAAAAGAAATTGCCTGAAAACAGTTTTCTCGATTGAAACATTGATGTGCGCATTAACTGCATAATCAAAGTTGTAATAAACAATAAATGACATCTGTATAAAGACAGATATTTTATGTAAAATGTTATATATCATAAGCTATAAAATCTTCTGAAAACAGCAGAATAAAGAATCTTACCATTGCATAAATTAAAAAAAATATGCTTTGTTTGGTCAAGATGTCTTGTGTCACTGTCACCTATAGATATCTGGAGCCAGCCAGACTGGGTGATGATTAAGTGTACCAGAAACATGCTCCACTCAACTAAGGTCTAATGCCAATCAGTTTTTTGGGTGCTTAGTCACAGTGGGGGATGATGGCAACCCTCAAAAATATAAAGTCAAACAATCAGTTAGAACATGCACACAATAGTTCAATAATTTATAAGTGTTGTTTTATTTATCCAGAAAGTACAATATGGTGTTTCAGAGTCACGTAGGACCCCTTCATCAAGACAAAAAAAAACGTATTGGTCATTAGTATGCAAGGCCCGAATCCATACTTTTGATAATATTACACCGTGCATCCTGTCTGGCCATCAAAGGAAAGTATTCTGTTCTATCCATCCTTCTGATACCCATATGCAATTCATTTTTTCACCTGAGTTATCTCTTTGGAGATAATTTTCATCTTCTATGTAAACTTTTTTTTCAGTATTTTACAATTGAAAAAGTACCAAACGTTGGTGAAAAAGTACTATCCAATTTATTTTGAGTATTTTCCTGCTTGCTGGGGGCTTAAAAGGCATTTTATGACAAATTGTAAAAATATCTGCTAGGAGAAAACTCAGGAGAAAAAGTGAATTGCATATGGGTCTGAATGTCTGCTTGGGTTATGACCATATTATCCCCATGAATACAATTTGTTCACTAAAATTCATTTAAACTTTTAGAATCAACTTTAATTTTGTAGTAAAGGAATAAAACAATCCCCAGTGGTACACATACAACAGTAATAATAAATATCCTAGCAGAGGTTCTAACTCTCCCCTATTCTATCCCTAACTAAACAAAAAAGGCTTTTGACAGGAACTGAATGGAATTGAAGGCAAATGGATATACCTACAGTACACCTGAAATGTAACACCCAATTAAAATTATTTTTCTATTTTTCTTCAACTGGTTCTGTGAGTCAGATAGAAAACAAACCAACATAAGTCAGAACAATTAGCTCTGTTCCCTCTCCTCCTCCAACTGAACAACACAATATGGATACATCTTCCTCTCTGCCTACTGACTGGTTAGTGCAGATCAGCATTCAGCACCTTATTGACAAAGTCAGTATTTTTCCAATTTATACTTGAAGTAGACCTAAACTGTAAATTTTAAAGTGAAAAAGAGCCTGAATTACACTTGCTATGACTGCTTTTACACCCAATTCATGTGTATTATATATCAATAGTTTTTATTTGAAAAATTTCAACAAGAGTAAAGTAACAACATGAATTTTGGAACTCACAGTAAAATCTCATAAATGGGTTATAGCAAATCTATATGTATTATAACTTCGATGAATCAGAGATATCAATAACAACAATAGCATAAATAGTGAATGTTACAAATGTAAATGGACTCTAGTACAGAGGGCTGTAGTTATAAGGCTAACAAAACAGTAAGACAAAATTAAAAGGAGAAACACAAGAAAAATGGAAAATATATGTGTATATTGGTAGCTCTGGAAGGCCTCATACTGTGGCTAGAGTTCTGCTACTTCCCTTTCCACTGCTTCTGTCTGTGACAGACTGGCCCAGTGGTGCAGGCTAAAGGGCAATACCTTTTACGCCATGCCTACTGGGCTGCTCTAAGAAACACCTCTCACTCACATGTGACAGGATCTCTTAGCAGTCTTTACAAAGACAGAAACCTGCCATGGCAGTTTTTCAGCAGGGGTGCATGGCTTATTAACCATTTAAGGACCACGCTAATTGAAATCTACGCCCTGTTTTGATGCTGATCTGGGTGGCAGGGTGTAGATTTCAATTCACCCACACCGCGTATTCTTGCCGCTTTCATCACTCCCTGCAAACTCACCACTGTTTCCCCGCTACTCGCTCTGCCATCTCTACAACGGCACAGCCTTGTGAGCAGGTCAGGAGCCGATTTCATTGGCTTCTGACCCTGTCTATTAACATAAGCAACTCCCATTGGCTTACATTGATAGACAGGGTCAGGAGCCAATGAAAGCAGCTCCTGACCGGCTCACAGGAGCTCTGCCATCATAGAGATGTGGACAGCAGTTGCGGCAGGTATGTGCAGCGATTTGTTGGTATTCGTCAGTGTTCCGCCGTTTCTGATAGGAGCGGTCTCTGGTCCTTAAGGGGGCAGAGACCGCTGGTACTTAAGTGGTTAACAAAACTTATATTTTGTGATACTGAAGGTAATTTTGTAAACATTTTTTTCATGTTGCTACTTCATTATAACATCTGCTGTCCATGCCAACAGTGTGAATTTCATTTTTAAGCTCAAGGTTCATGTTACGCGCCCTCTGTTAGTCTACCAGCAATGTGCAATGTAAAAGAGCCTATTTAGGTTGCATGATTGCAAACCATTTGTAAACTTATAAACAGACCAGATAGCGGAACTGTCCATAACATTTTCTGCTGGATTTTTTTCACACCGCTATAACAAGTACTGTACCTGGGCCACTGCTATTAGGAGTAATAAAACAGGGGGCACTCTTATGTGGGGACTGCAGTGGGTAGAAACAGCAGAGAAAGTAGACTGGGGGAGTCCTAGTACCGCTCACGGTGTAGGCCTCTTCTTGCCAATTTAAGTGTAGAGTACGGACAGGATTAATAAAGCTGATATAAACAAAGAATCAGACAATTTCATGGTTTGTGTTTTAGAACACATTTAATCACTTCTTTAAAGCACAATGCTGGATGAAATGGTGAGAATACCACATTTTCTTCTGATAGCTTATCTTGGTTAAACTTCTGCAAAGTGTGCATGCATATTATACAAAATGTATTACTAAATAGTCAAAAATGATTTTTTTTTTACTTAAAAAACATTGAATGGCTGGTCTTATTAATTAATTATAAATTAGTGTGTCCTAGTTTTCAGTTGGTTATCTGGACATTTTCATAGGTCTTAAAGAGGAACTCCAGTGAAAATAATGAAATAAAGTGCTTCATTTTTACAATAATTATGAACTAGCAGACCCAAGCCCGTTAAAAAATGGGCTCTAGGGTCTGTGTTTATCGCCGCCGCCCGCTGCATGTACTGCGCACGTGCCCACCCGCCGCACACCCGGCCGCCCGCTCACACGCCGCCTGGCTCCCTGGCCCAGTTCCTGTCCTCCTGTCTGTGTGAGGCTGGGTCCGTGCTGTGTACATGCACAGTAGCAAAAAGCATGGACCCAGCTACACAGAGACAACTGTCCCTGCTGTACGCAGGGACAGTTGCCTATTATTATATAGGATGGTTTAGTCAGTGTTTGCCCATTGTAAAATCTTTTAAATCCCTGATTTACATTCTGCCATTTATTACATGGTGACATTTTTACTGTTGGCAGGTGATGTAGCTGCTGCATGCTTTTTTGGCAGTTGGAAACAGCTGTAAACAGCTATTTCCCACAATGCAACAAGGTTCACAGACAGGAAACTGCCAGGAGTACCACGGCCCTCAGAGTTTCTTGTGGGAGGGCTTTCACCACAATATCAGTCATACAGAGCCCCCTGATGGCCTGTTTGTGAAAAGGAATAGATTTCTCATGTAAAAGGGGTATCACCTACTGATTGGGATAAAGTTCAATTCTTGCTCAGAGTTTCTCTTTAAGTGTTGTTTTTATTCCAGTACGACTTTTTGCTAGATTTCAAGGTTCAATTTTTAGGTTGCAAGCTACATACAGTTTGCTGCTCAGCATAGGTGGTAGGCAGAGAATGAACCCATATATGCAAAAAAATCCTATGGAATTGCATTAAATGTATTTACAGGTGCCTTAATTTAATCACTTCTTTAAAGCAAAATGCTTAATTTTAATTTACCTAAATTACAGGGTGCTCTGGTACCCCTGAATTGTATGGTTCTCTGTGAAGGCAAAGAACATTTGTACTCTACAGATAATTGGGTTAGTCAAGCCTCTTCTGCGTTTAATGTCACATGATCCTGCTTCCAAGGACTTGCTACTGACTAACCAGTCTTTTAGTTACTCCGAAAACAAGTAAAATCTCAAAAAGCAGTAAGGGGTAGAGATAATCATAGAAGGGTGGGGCCTAAAAGACTGTGAGCGACAGGTTTTATTACAATGCTTTGGGATTAGGTACAGTGGGATGCGAAAGTTTGGGCAACCTTGTTAATCGCCATTATTTTCCTGTATAAATCGTTGGTTGTTACAATAAAAAAATGTCAGTTAAATATATCATACTAGCCAACCCGCAGCGTAGCATACGCCGCATAAGAGGGTAGAGGGCAGGAAGGGGGTATTGGGCACAGCGGCGGGGAGGGAGGTTGGACCCCCCTCAACTGGGTCCCCCATGTGTGCTCTACCTCCAGCTTAAGCTCAGCAGGAACCCTCCCCTCACCTGGGTCCCCCATGTGCACTCCCTCTCCAGCTTAAGCTCAGCAGGAACCCCCCCCCTCACCTAAGTCCCCCATGGGCGCTCCCCCTCCTGCTTAAGCACAGTAGCAGCGAACACTATTAGTAAGAGGCAGCGGGCGGGGATGACTCACCTCTTCCGTGTTCCATCGTGCGTTCCACTGTCGTCACTTCCTGCAATGCTGCACACTGTATTGGTGTAATTTGCCTTTTTAAAACAAAAGGAAATTTGCAATAATTCAGCTATAAGTGAACATTTGTGGTTACCCACAATACACTGCTACTAAATATGCAAATTACCCCTTTTCCCCCTTGGTAAGCCAAGCAAGCATCCAGAGCCGCTGGTGTATAGCAAGCATATAGCTTTAAATTTTACACAGTCATATCAAACCCACATGTAGACAGCCTGTTTCAGACTTTTGGTCCTCATCAGCACATGGCAGGGAGTGATACGGCTGTATGAGATAGGGCTTGGACCAGTACAACAGAGTAACCAAGCAGCTCAGGGTGACCCAAACCACTCGGAATGTATAGGGGGATAAAAGGGACCAAAAAGACCTCCTACTAAAAAAAGCAAAGCTTGGCGTAATTTGCCTTCCTAAAACAGAAGGAAATATGCAATAATTCAGCTATAAGTGAACATTTGTGGTTACCCACAATGCACTGCTACTAAATATGAAAATAATTCCTTTTCACCCTTAGTAAGCCAAGCAAGCATCCAGAACCACTGGTGTATAGCAAGCCTATACCTTTAAATTTTACACAGCCATATCAAACCCACATGTGTCAGCCTGTTTCTGACTTTTGGTCCTCATCTGTACATGGCAAGGATTGATGTGGCTGTATGAGATAGGGCTTGGACTAGTACAACAGAGTAACCAAGCAGCTCAGGGTGACTCAAACTACTAAGAATGTATAGGAGGATAAAAGAGACCAAAAAGCCCTCCTACTAAAAAAAAACAAAGCTTGGTGTAATTTTTCTTTTTAAAACAGAAGAAAATCTGCAATAATTCAGCTATAAGTGAACATGTGTAGTTACCCACAATGCACTGCTACTGAATATGCAAATTATCCCTCTTTGCCCTTGGTTTGATAGGACACTACTTCTTCTTCTTGCTTGGACCAGCCCCTTCTTCTTGCTTGGACCGGCCATGAGGGCAGGGCGCTACTTCTTCTTCTTGCTTGGACCAGCCCCTTCTTCTTGCTTGTACCGGCCCTGGGGGCAGGGCGCTACTTCTTCTTCTTGCTTGATGGTTGAGGCACTTACTCTATTATATATATAGATAGGAGACACACACAGTGATATTTAAAGCGGATCCGAGATGAAAAACTAACTATAACAAGTAACCTGTCTACATATCATATCTAAAGTTTAAATAGTTTACACAGCAAATCTAGCTGCAAACAGCTTCAATACAATATGATTTATTTCTTCCTATGATACAATGACAGCAGCCATGTTGTTTGTAAACATTACACACAGCAAGCTTATCTGCATTTTCAGCACCCAGCCTGTGAAAAAAACCTAATCCCCCCTTCTCCTCCCTCCTCCCCTCTGCCTCTGAAATCTCTGACTAGTAATACCTCCCCCTCCTCCTGCCCAGACTGAGCTCCCATGAGCCCTTGCTATTGTCTGAAAATGCCAAGGCTCTCTGAAATGCTGTGGGCTAGGTTTGTTTAGTTTATAGGGAATTAGAGTATTAAAAAAACAAAAAAGTATTTGGCTTGAGGAATGCCCTATAAACAATAAGAAAGGAACACAATTATGCAATGAGTAAAAGTTCATCTCAGATCCGCTTTACGAAGTGAAATTAAGTTTATTGGATTTACAGAAAGTGCGCAATAACTGTTTAACCACTTGAGGACTGCGGTGTTAAACCCCACTAGTAACCAGGCCATTTTTACTTAATTGGGCCACTGCAGCTTTAAGGCAAAGCTGCAGGGCCGCACAACACAGCACACAAGTGATCCCCCCCCTTTCCCCCACCAACAGAGCTCTCTCTTGGTGGGGTCTGATTGCTCCCCCTATGTTTATTTTTTTTTATGTAAATATTTGTATGATTATTTTTTAAATAAAAACAATATTTCTTTAAATGTTTTCCCTCCCTCTTTCCCCCCATCCCCCAGTTATCCAATCACTGCAATTGGCGGTGATAGGCTTCAGCCTATCACTGCCAATCGTTTCTATGTCACCCAGGGGGACAGCCAGGTCACACAGCTGTCCCCAGTATAGCGCTGCTGCTTATCGCAGCGCTGTACTACCCTATTAGATGGTGGTTTCGCCGTCTAAGTCTCCCGTGTGGCGATCGCAGCTCGGAGACTGAAGGCGGGGTGGAGCTCCGCCCCCCAAGCAGGAGATGCACGTGCAGCATGCACGCAATCTCCTGCTAGCCCCATAGACGGCCATTCATGCCAATCGGCATGGGGCAGTCCTGGGGCTGCCGCACTGCTCACGCTAATTGGCGTGGGGCAGTCGGCAAGTAGTCAAAACAACTCTCAAATGACCTGAAGACAAATATTGTTCACCATCATGGTTTAGGGGAAGGATACAGAAAGCTGTCTCGAAGATTTCTGCTGCCTGTTTCCACAGTTAGGAACATATTGAGGAAATGGAAGACCACATTGCTCAGTTCAAGTTAAGGCTCGAAGTGGCAGATCAAGAAAAATCTCAGATAGACAGAAGCGATGAATGGTGAGAACAGTCAGAGTCAACCCACAGACCAGCACCTGCCTGATTTTGTTTAAACAATTATTGCGCACTTTCTGTAAATCCAATAAACTTCATTTGACTTCTCAAATATCACTGTGTGTGGCGATCGCAGCTCGGAGACTGAAGGCAGGGTGGATCTCCAACCCCCAAGCAGGAGATGCACGTGCAGCGTGCGCGCAATCTCCTGCTAGCCCCATGGACGGCCATTCATGCCAATCGGCGTGGGGCAGTCCTGGGGCTGCCGCACTGCTCACGCCAATTGGCGTGGAGCAGTCGGCAAGTAGTTAAATAAAATTAGGCAGGTGCATAAATTTGGGCACTGTTGTCATTTTATTGATTCCAAAACATTTAGAACTAATTATTGGAACTCAAATAGGCTTGGTAAGCTCAGTGACCCCTGACCTACATACACAGGTGAATCCAATTATGAGAAAGAGTATTTAAGGGAGTCAATTGTAAGTTCCCCTCCTCTTTTAATTTTCTCTGAAAAGTAACAACCTGCAGGTCTCAAAACAACTCTCAAATGACCTGAAGACAAATATTGTTCACCATCATGGTTTAGGGGAAGGATACAGAAAGCTGTCTCGAAGATTTCTGCTGCCTGTTTCCACAGTTCGGAACATATTGAGGAAATGGAAGACCACATGCTCAGTTCAAGTTAAGGCTCGAAGTGGCAGATCAAGAAAAATCTCAGATAGACAGAAGCGATGAATGGTGAGAACAGTCAGAGTCAACCCACAGACCAGCACCAAAGATCTACAACATCATCTTGCTGCAGAGGGAGTCACTGTGCATTCAACTATTCAGCGCACTTTACACAAGGAGATGCTTTATGCGAGAGGGATGCAGAGGAAGCCTTTTCTCCGCCCACAGCACAAACAGAGCCGTTTGAGGTATGCTATGTAACGATTGCGGAATCGTCTCCGTGGTCAGCGCACCAGACGTGCGCTGACGCGGCGGATTTCCTCCACAAGCGTATAATTGAGGACACCCAGGCTAGGTTCTATGCACCTGCAGAGGGAAATTCCTGTCGGCAGGTGGAGCTGTGGAGGGCAGAGGAACAGCTCCTCTGCCCTACCACACACGCCAGACAGGAATTGTATGAAGGGAAGAAACGCAATCGCAAGAGAAGCGATTGAGAGTGAGCACAGAGACAGATTGTGTGTGTGTGCATAAAACTAGTCGCCAACCCGCGACTGTGCACACACCACAGCAGATAAGAAGCAGGAACGCGATCGCGAGTGGTGCGATCGCCAGACGTGACACAAGGCTACAGCAAGGCGGAGCACGAGAGTAGCAAAGGCACAGCAAATCATTCAATGAGGAGATATGGAAAGTAACAAACGCTAGCTAACCGCAAACACCGCACTCATTCGCAACAGTGCACGCGGTTATGCGCGGTCTCCACGTGATAAGCAGGATCCACAGCACCAGCAAGAAGCGAGTGAGATCCAGGTACAGAGTAGCAGAACAGAAGGATCCACAGCACTAGCGAAAAGTGGCCAGCGCGATCCCAGGAGACAGAACAGAAGGATCCACAGCGCCAGCGAAAAGTGGCTAGCGCGATCCCAGGAGACAGAACAGAAGAGATAGCAGGTAGCAACCGCTGCACCAGCTATACTCCAAGAACAGAGATCAGAACCATTTCCTGTCGACCACCGCTGGGACAGGACAGCAGCAACAGAACAAACAAACAGATAAACAATCCTAACTGCACTTAGGGAATCTGCCTAGCACAGTTTCCAGGAATTACTCTAAGCTGATCTTCAAACCAAGAGCATGGCTGACACTCTCTAGGAGTGTGTACTACAAACCCTGAAGGAATGACCAGCAAAGGACTGTGGGTAATCCCAACCTTTATACTGCCAATCATCACAGGAGGCAGGTAGGGGATTTGCATAACGAATGTATGCAAATTCCTCAGCAGCAAGCTGCAGAACTGACAAAAGGTCTCTCTTAAAGAGACCTGCAGAATGCAGATGTGAACAGTGGTTAAAACGCTGCCTGTCTGCACAGGCAGCTGAGCAGATTCTCACAGTACCCCCCCTTCTAGGGTCGAATTCCAGACGACCCTCAAAACTGATATCTCCAAACCATTCTAACAGAAGACTCATGAAGGTCGGGGCAGCCCGACAAGGTCCAATTTCAGAGTCAGTCCACCCGAAACCGACCTCATCGGAAACAGAAGCCACCGAAACATGCCCATCAGTACTACCAGTCTCAGTATAACACCCATCAGGACTGTGAACGCCAGAGAAGAAGCCATCGACACCCTCCAGACAATACCCACCACCTTCCAAGGAGCGTCCGAAAATACCAAATCTGCCACAAAACCTGTTCGAAGTGTCTCTTTCAAAACAAAAGCCGCTGTTGATCGTATTCAGGGTACCAAGCAAAACTTCTCTCGGAATCTCCCAGAACGCCTTGAAGCTCCGCAGAGATTCCAAGAAGCCAGAACGCTCACCAGGCTCACATGGAGAGCTACCAAGCACCCCCATGGAACCTATGACAGCTCCAGATTCAGAATTAGCAAGACACCCATCAAGATCAGGACTTTCAGGGACCACTTCTGGGCATGCAAGCAGGCAGGCTAAATCAGAACATGTCTCCACCGAGGAAGCTTCTGAGTACGCTGGTAACCGAGGCACACTTGGGCTTTCTGGGTCACAGAGCACACTGGGGTACACCAGCACAGGAGAAACCTCAGGACATGTCGGGGAACTGCCAACCTCAGAGTCCGGCACGACAAGACCAAAACCAGTACCGGGCAGAGAATCATCATAAGTGGAGGTCACAGGCACTGGACTTTCAAAAGAAGACTCGGATACAAATTCAGAAATTTCTGTGACAATAATATCATCATTGACTACATATGAGTGAAGCTCCATCAGAGCTGAAAAGGTAGCCAGCAAGGCAGCAATGCCTACGGAAGAGGGTAACACCTCAGAAGGACTCGGGGGGCAGGAGACATCTCCTACAAGTTCTGCACCCTTTGGGAGGAACTCGGAGACCTCCAGAACATCAAACAAGACCTCAGGAACATCATTTTTCAAGTTTTCTAGGAAGGATTCTGACCTATTCATGTTACAGGGCAAAACTGGAACTTTATCTTGTGAACAGGGCAGATGTCTCAAGGAAGGTTCCACCATAAACTGAGATTGAATTTCATAATCATGAGGGGAATGTACAGGCATATTCACTGGACCACACACTGACTCCCTAACTTCCTTCTCACTGAACCCAGAATTCTGCGTAGCAGTCAAACTAGCTTGAAATTCCAAAAGTGCAGAAAAACAGGTGAAAATAGCAGCAATACCTAGACGAGCCTCTAGGGGCACTGCAGGAGATATTGTACAAGGCAATATTGACTCATCCAGAGTACAGGGTGGAGAGTCAGAACTTTCTTCAAAGCAAGAAAGGGGTTCCCAAATGTCAGTGTGATTAGACATCATATTGTTATTCATGGTACAGGGCAGGCTCAGAGAAACCTTCTCTGGACCCAGCAAAAATGCTTCAGAGTCAGATTCGTAAAACCAAAGTGCTGTCTCACTCTTAGACTCGGCTAACGATGTCGAATCCGAGGAGACAGAACGCAAAATTTGTGGATTTAAGATCGCTTTAGGTTGCAAAACTGATGCTTCCATAGCGCAAACCTCCGCGATCTGCGTAGCAGACTGCAAGGCCTCTAGGACAGAAACACTGGAGCAACTGTCATTAGGCAACAGGTCTTCACAGGTGTGAGCAGAATAAGACATAGATTCATTTGCAAAAGAAGTGGCGACAACAACAGAAGAAACTTTATTAGACACATCCATAATTTTCTTAAAGTTGCATAACTTAGGAATTTTCCCCATAGATGGTTCATAAATGGACGATCTCAGAGAACCTGAGGGAAAAGATCTGTCTTTCTTAGACAAAGGACCACACAGACCTTTTGCAACCATACGTGCGGTGGCGACATCAGACCGCACTGGTTCAACCTCCACACAAGCAACTGCTCTGAACGACTTGCACTCAGGCTTCAAACACTCAGTTGCTTTGGGAAAGGAAATGCATTCAAAACTCACTTTCTTTAAATCCAGAGGATTGGAACAATCGTCCGTTGACAATGTGTTTTTACAAGAATTAGCAGATTGAAGCGCATGTAGTTCATCCAAAATCATTCTCCACACGTCAAACAGCGGAGTCACAAAGTCAGAGATACATTCACCAGTCTTGATTAAAGTGCACGCAGACTCAATGCACGCATACAAAACTGCTTCATTTTTAGAAAGGTAATGATTGCAAAACGATCTCCAATCACCTTCCAATTCATAGACCAGGAGCTCGATCTCCCATTTCTCAAACGGGGCTTCCCATGCACACTTAACAAAGGATGAACAATCATAGTGTGCACAGTCTACAGATGGAACTGGAGCAGGAAGAGAACGGGAAATTTTTACCTCTTTATTGGGATCAATTGATTGGTGTGTGTGTAATTCATCCAAAATCGTCTGCCATACAAACATCACCAGATCCACAACACACTCATCACATTCATCAGAATCAATCAAAAGGTACATAGAGTCAAGACAATCGTTTAGGACATCCGCGCTTTTTGCGATATAAAAATCGCAAAAAGGTTTTCCAATCAAAATCAAATTCTTCCACCAAGGCCCCGATTTCCCATGAGGCGAATGGTGGGTCAAACAACCCGGTGTCTAAATAATCTCCATATGGTGTGGGGATCAGGAACGAGAACAGATTTTTTAACTGCCTTAATATAGTGTGCGATCCTACCTATAATAGGATCCACATATGCTTTTGTCTCAGGCAATGACATCTGAAGCAAATCAAAGGTTCCCTCTGCCCTGGGAATTTTGGTTGGGCTGGTCATTCTGTAACGATTGCGGAATCGTCTCCGTGGTCAGCGCACCAGACGTGCGCTGACGCGGCGGATTTCCTCCACAAGCGTATAATTGAGGACACCCAGGCTAGGTGCTATGCACCTGCAGAGGGAAATTCCTGTCGGCAGGTGGAGCTGTGGAGTGCAGAGGAACAGCTCCTCTGCCCTACCACACGCGCCAGACAGGAATTGTACGAAGGGAAGAAACGCAATCGCAAGAGAAGCGATTGAGAGTGAGCACAGAGACAGATTGTGTGTGTGTGCATAAAACTAGTCGCCAACCCGCGACTGTGCACACACCACAGCAGATAAGAAGCAGGAACGCGATCGCGAGAGGTGCGATCGCCAGACGTGACACAAGGCTACAGCAAGGCGGAGCACGAGAGTAGCAAAGGCACAGCAAATCATTTAATGAGGAGATATGGAAAATAACAAACGCTAGCTAACCGCGAACACCGCACTCATTCGCAACAGTGCACGCGGTTATGCGCGGTCTCCACGTGATAAGCACAATAGAGACAAGCACGCCTAACTAACCATCGACAGACAAACATGAAACAGAGGACGCGAACGCTTGCTTAACGGTTACCTAACCGAGCCTCTAGCAAGCGTCCGTAGCAGACAAGACAGACACACGAAAACAGGGACAAGCGAGAGACAGGATCCACAGCACCAGCGAGAAGCGAGTGAGATCCAGGTACAGAGTAGCAGAACAGAAGGATCCACAGCACTAGCTAAAAGTGGCCAGCGCGATCCCAGGAGACAGAACAGAAGGATCCACAGCGCCAGCGAAAAGTGGCTAGCGCGATCCCAGGAGACAGAACAGAAGGATCCACAGCGCTAGCGAAAAGTGGCTAGCGTGATCCCAGGAGAGAGAACAGAAGAGATAGCTGGTAGCAACCGCTGCACCAGCTATACTCCAAGAACAGAGATCAGAACCATTTCCTGTCGACCACCGCTGGGACAGGACAACAGCAACAGAACAAACAAACAGATAAACAATCCTAACTGCACTTAGGGAATCTGCCTAGCACAGTTTCCAGGAATTACTCTAAGCTGATCTTCAAACCAAGAGCATGGCTGACACTCTCTAGGAGTGTGTACTACAAACCCTGAAGGAATTACCAGCAAAGGACTGTGGGTAATCCCAACCTTTATACTGCCAGTCATCACAGGAGGCAGGTAGGGGATTTTCATAACGAATGTATGCAAATTCCTCAGCAGCAAGCTGCAGAACTGACAGAAGGTCTCTCTTAAAGAGACCTGCAGAATGCAGACGTGAACAGTGGTCAAAACGCTGCCTGTCTGCACAGGCAGCTGAGCAGATTCTCACATGCTAAAGCACATTTGTACAAGCCAGCTTCATTTTGGAATAAGGTGCTGTGGACTGATGAAACTAAAATTGAGTTATTTGGGCATAACAAGGGGCGTTATGCATGGCGGAAAAACAACACAGCATTTCAAGAAAAACGCCTGCTACCTACAGTAAAATATGGTGGTTGGTTCCATCATGCTGTGGGCCTGTGTGGCCAGTGCAGGGACTGGGAATCTTGTCAAAGTTGAGGGACACATGGATTCCACTCACTATCAGCAGATTCTGGAGACCAATGTCCAGGAATCAGTGACAAATCTGAAGCTGCACCGTGGCTGGGTCCTTAAACAAGACAACAACCCTAAACACTGCTCAAAATCCACTAAGGCATTCATGCAGTGGAACAAGTACAACGTTTTGGAATGGCCATTTCAATCCCCAGACCTAAATATTAT